>NC_044332.1:11547585-11855854 GCF_007399415.2 Gopherus evgoodei | reverse complement strand
GCCCAAAGCTGAAGCATAGGGTAAATCACAAATAGCATGTATAGCTGTGTTAGTTAAAACAGGAGCATAGACTCTAGCCAGACATACCCCTGTACAGTAAATGCTATGGGGAGAGGGTTCCTTTGTTTGATATTTGTCTGCCCAGACCCTGATCCTTCCCTGGGTTTCCTAGTTGCTACTGTAAAACACATAATAACAGCGATAACCACCAATGGAATTTCAGGCTGTGTGCCCTGAGGTATTGTGTCATAAGACAGGTTGGTACCAATCCCTCTTCTTTATGACTTTTTGCAACATGCATTCAGTTCTGAGCCTCTCATTACCAGCAAGATATTGACAAATTATAGGGATTCCAGAGAAAAGTAATAACAATTATTAGTGGGCTGATTTGAATGACTTATCATAAGGAAAGATTAAAATTTAAATATGGATAGCACAGCTAAACAACACAGAGAAGAAGCCACAAGAGATTTTCCAGCTGAAAACGAGTGGGATTACACAAGGCAATAAACTCTCGTAACTCAGGCTCAGATTTTTAAAGATATTTAGGCACCTAACATCCAATTGGAGGTAGGCACCTAAATACCTTTAAAATTCTTCTCATCAGTTCCTCTGGCCGAGGGAAGACAACAGGAAGAAAGAGACCTAAACATATGATGTTTCATATTTCTTGGAGTCAGGCCTCAATCCTGTTTGAAAAACACCAAATCTGCATTCATTTATTATTTTATTATTTCTGTTACCATCACATATACCTGATAATGGATCAGGCCCCTGTTGTGCTAGCTGCTGTACAAATACAGAAGAAAAAGACAGCCCCTTCCCACAATCAGTAGACCATACAGAGTAGAATTTCATGGTGCACGGGGTATCATTCTTATGATGATGTATTTCTTTTTGCAGGTCTTTTGAAATTTGCATTTTGAAATTTCTGCTTCTATGGTGAATACAAAGCCCGAGTGGCAAACAGCAAGGTGCTCATGAGAATTCAGGGCCTTATTCACAATAACAAAGAAAATCCGGGAGAACCTACAACGTTTTGGTATCAAAAAGGTATGTGAATAGTATAGGTGATTTCACAGATTCAGTATTATTCCTTCACTCCAGCATCACGTCTGAAGTTCTGATGAGCTGCAAGGGCGGAAAAATACCTGTTCCAACAGAATATGGCATCTTTGCTAGTAAATACAAATGTTAATAGAAAACATATGAAAATCTATTGATTTATAGCTAACTTTGTCCTCCTCCCCAGCTGAGTGCTCCCATGTGTGGGTTTATGAACCTCATAGAATGGGAGCTAATTTAGCTTTAATTGTATCTTGTTAAACTTGACCAGTTGGTCAAATGACTGAACTTTTCCTAACCTGGCTGTTTTGTTTTTAATAGAAACCACTTCTTTATATGGCTGAGCTGTTCTTTCTCTAACTCCCCGCCTTGCACATGTGAAATATTTTGGCTCAGATTGGAAATACAAATGATCTGTTCATGTTTGCATGCATCATTGTGTCTTAGTTGAAATGTTGCAGGGCAATATGGGGGAACAGGGTCTATCTTCACCAATCCTGGGGCAGACACCAACTGTAAACAATCTTTTCATATTTAACCAGGAAGTTCTGTTGAGATATTTGTCATTGTTATTATCTTACAGGGAGTTCAAAGAGGGAATAATTAAGCAATCAGCACTTTATTTTTCTATAGAGATTTGATCTCTGGAAAGGCACATGAAACTGCAGGTTTGCTTTGCAATTCCTTAAATAGGCATTTGTATTGAATAAAATTACTCAGACAATCATATTGGTTTGATCCTGTTTACAGATGGTTTCTTTGAAGATGTTTTAAATATATACTATGTGGCAGTAGCTTATTATCTAGTTAAACAGGCACATTTAACCATTTGATGACAGTGTACAAAGAGAGGAATTCACTGTCTTAAAAACACACAGAATAATAGCCAGTAAGGAAGGAACTAATAATGGATTCTATATTCATAACTGGGAGCAGATGAACTCTGGATTTGCTATCTGTCAGTATGTTCGTGCTATATTTTTCAGTAATGTAAGGTCTTACTCATGCAAGGCACTGAGCATCCAGGCCCTGATCATGACAAACACTTAAGTGCATGCTTAACTTTAAGTAAAATGATGGCAATGAACTTAAAGTCAAGTACGTGCTTAAATGCTTTGCTGGACCAGGGCCAGAGTGTGAATTTCCTAAAATCTAATGATGTTACTTTGTATGTATTTTTAAAAGGCCTCAGGGTCTTTAACTAGTTAAACACAGTCCTGTAGAATGAGGAATGGAACAAAGCTTGGAGATAGCTGATTGAATAGACAAAGGCGCATAGGGAGCCAAATTCTTTGCTGGAATAATTCCATTGGCTCAAGAGCATTTGGCTTAATAACACCCACGATCCACCCTTAAATTACACTCTCTGTTAACATCTTCTGCTTCTTGTCTTCCGCTCCATTTTACCGTAAATGCCTTTAACATCACCCAGACTGTGACAATTACAGCTGTCAAGGTGTTTGCATCCCAAGGTGGCTGTTAGAAAGTGAGTGCAGAAGATAATATTGGAAAGGTCACCATTTATAAGGCACAGGCTGTGGCTGTCCCCTGGCGTGGCTGCCTGGAGGATGGGGTGGACACATGGAATCCTCTCACTTTTGTGTCCCTGCAGAGCCCAGGAACTGGTGGGGCTGGTTGAAATGTTTCTGTCAAAACTGTTTTCCAACAGGTTTTCAGCTAAACACCATTTTTTGCAACATCTGAAAATGGAAATATTTCTATTGAGAAAAAGCTACTGTGGTGCCTCGTAAGAGTTACCTCATGTCACTCTTCTTTGGTTTGGGTTGGACTCCTTAGCCTGCCAATGTCTCCTCCCCTCTCCAAGTGAATGGAGAATTGAGCATAAGGCTGGTTCTAGTTCTTGGCCTGTCACTGACTAGCTGTGTTGTCTTGGATCAGTCACTTCACCTTTCTTACACCCTGTCTCTACAATGGGGATAATGCTATGTGCCCAGATAAGGGTGTTGTGAAAATAGGTTTGCCAGCCCTCCAGGATTGTCCTGGAATCTCCAGGAATTAAAGAGTAATCTTTAATTAAATATAATGTCACGCGATGAAACCTCCAGGAATATGTCCAACCAAAATTGACAACCTCATGTGAAAATTACCTACTGTCTGTACAGTGCTCTGAACATATAAAGCTCAGTATAAATGCTAAATATAACTATTAGCGCCCTGGGAGACAGATAGCCCAAAGGTGGAGGAGCTGGGTCCTGCTCTCAGTTTGCAGTGGTTCAGAGTGAGGAGCATGCTGCTCTCTGTGAAGAAATATAACCTGTGGTGTGCTCCCCCTGCATGGTGGGACAATGACAAGAAGCTATCACTGAGCCCTAAGAAATGAAATCTCTTACAGATGTGTGCAAAGGAAATTGATTTTGGCCCTTTATCCCAGCTTCTGGGCCTGGTCTGTCTCTCCCCAGGTGGGTAGGCCCAAAGAATGATGTGGACCTGGAGCACTACCCCTCTGCAGGAAGTCAGTCAAGATTAAGCTCTCGTACCAATCAAGAAGAAGCCTCAATGAGGCTTGAAGGAAGTTCTGCCTTCCTTAGCTAGAAGGATTGTGGTTGTGATGAGACACTTTGAAGATAGGGTTATATGCAGGGTAACAGAAATATCACTGGTTGACGACTATAAAATATGAAGAGTGTCAATGGAAAAAGTTAAAGATACATTGCACTAAGAGAGCTGCAGTTTATTACGGGAGCATGGCTGAAATATCAGGCAGCGAACAGCTTGGAACCTGGCCACCTCTTTGGGCAGAATTCTTTTAAAATCTGAGACAAATATAAGTGCTCTTACTTGTTGCGTCAAGACAGTTCTATCTCCCTTATCAAATCATTGCCATTCAGCATGCCCCAGTATAGAACAATGCAGAGTTCACTTCAGTTTGCTTTTGAAGACCGCTGACATCTGTCAAATGGATACTTCTGGGGGGAAATGGTTGGCGTATACAAATCAGTTAATCAGTTATGTGACCTTGGACATGCTACTTAATCTCCTGATGTCTGAGCTCCATGTTTGTAAAACAGGGATACTGCTACTCCCTTGTTCCCCCCTTTTGTCTGCTTTGTCTGTTTAAGTTCAAGCTCTTCCCGGGGCAGGGACTATCTGTGTGTGTGTGTATGTACAGCACCAACAGAATGAAGATCCAAGGCTAACAGGCAGTCAGAGCTAGGCATTTGGTTTGCCCTTTAGGCTGTTCAGATTCACTCCTATGGCCCACTTCACTGTCACTAATGGACTTTTCACCCTCACTGCAACACCTCTGTAAAACGGGGAGCTTGTGCCCCATTTTAAAATTGGGAAAACTAAGAGTCATGGTAGTTTAAATGACTTATCCTCTGGAACCGCTGTGTCTGAGCCATTATCTGCTGAGTCCCAGGTCATGTCTGCATGGCAGTAGAGCAGCGCAACTATGGCACTGCCGTGTAGACACTTCCTACAATGATGGAAAAGGGTTTTCCATCGGTACAGGAATTCCACCTCCCCAAGTGACAGTAGCTCTGTTGATCTAAATTTTAATTGGCCAGGCTCCAGTCCATTTCCCTGCGCTAGACTGTAGTGGCTCTGCAGACTGTAGTGGCTCTGCATCCAGGTTTGGATTCTAAAATCCCTTATCTTGTGGTGCTCAGATCTGAGGTTTTGGTTGAGGACAGCAGGCAGAAAAAGGGATGTATTAAAATGTCCCCAATGTTTATGCTAATGGTACACAGTCATTTTACGGCCCAGAGTTCAAGACTGCCACAGGCAAGTCACTGAATCACACTTCTTCCTTCTCTTCCTTACATTTCCTTCAGTAGATCTTAGTCTTTCCAGGATTCAGGTAATTGACTAAGCTCATTATTATCTCTCTCATTTACACTAATGAGTTTAATGGAGAGCAATACTTGCAGAGACAAATTCCTTTCTCCAGTTCTGTTCTCCATGTTCTGTTTTGCCTCTGTTATTAATTGGCACATGTCCAGCTCTTGGGGTGGACCTTAGCCAATGTCCCTCTTTGGCTCACACTGTTACCTCTAGGATGCTCCCTGTCCTGTTGACCTAATAGCTAAGGACAGTAAGGCCTGTTCCCGACCCTAGCAACTCTCTATGAAAGTTAAAATTTAAATCTCAGCCATGGGTGCCAGTCTGGAGAGACCTCCAAATATGTACTTCAGCTTTCTAAGCGGCTCATCTGCCTGCAGAGCAATCACTTGGATTTCTTTGTTTCCATCTCCCCCTCATCACACACTTCTTATTTTTCATGGAAAAGAATCCGTGAGAGAAACTGGGGAAGGGCAGCTTTCATGCTGAAAGGAAGTTGAGAGCAGAGGAATGTTGTTATAGCTGCAGCGTTGCAGAAAGGGTGCTGAAATCCAAGCCTTTCTCCAGCCTAACCTCCAGCAGCCCAAGCTATCTGAACTGACACTAACCTCACCATTTCTCCCCACTGGGGCAAATGTTTCTATTCTGTTATAAGCAGGTTTCTTTTCTTTAAATGCAACTACTTCCACTCCCCTCCCCTCCCCAAGTGCTTGGTTGCCTGGAAGTCCTGTTTTCCAGTGGGTGTGGATCCACTGGAGAACCAGCAAGCCAATTTGCTTAGAGGAGATGTTTTTCCATCAGTTGCGATCTGTGCCCTAGCTGCTCCACCCTGACCATATCTGACCTTGCTGCTCAGTGTGGGACTGTTGCTTAGGATCAGACCTGGGGAGGAAAATGACAGAGCATAGTTGACAGATCCACTGAGATGGGAGCAGAACATGTGCTGAATTGGGTTCTAACAGTGACCAGGGCTAAAACTGTGTCTGTGCCTGTTTTGCTCCTTTATGCCTTGTATGCAGCCCAGAAAAGTGGGTTTGGTTTGGTTTTTTTACTCTTCTGTTTGTTGCTTATTTTGTACATTAAAAATTCAGTTCACATCTCCCCTGTCTTTCCTAAAAGCCTCTGTGAATGGCTGGAGACCTTGTTAGATTATGTCATCAGAGCTGCGATGCAAATAAACCCGACAAATTGATGGGAAAGGGATTTTTATTCAGACTCTTTTTGGGTCTGGCTGAGCAGTGGGAAAGGGGAGGACAGCTCAGAGATGCTTTAAATTGCACCCAGATGCCAAGAGCCCCAAAGGGCCATTCTTGCAGTGGGGGATCACCGGAGTGCAGGAGTGTATACGCCCCCCTTCTTCTGCACAGCGCACACCAGCTTCCTGTGCTGGGGACTGGCAGGGGACAGGTGTGGCGTGATCTACATGAGATCTATCCCACCTGGGCATTCTCCAGTGCTGGGGCACACAATTGGAAAGGTACAAAGGGACCACGTGGGACCTGAGAAGTAAGGCCCTTTGTCTTTTGCTTGTGTTAATTAACCCCTGTTTAAAGACAGCATGTGAGGGGGGGTATAGTGGTGAGCATAGCTTCCAAGCAGTTGATCTGGGTTTGGGGGAGGGATAGCTTAGTGGTTTAAACATGGGCCTGCTAAACCCAGGATTGTGAGTTCAGTCCTTGAGGGGCCCATTTAGAGATCTGGGGCAAAAATCTGTCTGGGGATTGGTCCTGCTTTGAGCAGGGAATTGGACTAGATGACCTCCTGAGGTCCCTTCCAACCTTGATATTCTATGAAAGGTGTCTATTCTAAAGCCTGAATGTATCGCTGACCCTTCAGTTAAGGGCATAGAAAGCTCTGAATTCACACTTGAGACTCCCAGGCAACCCTACACCAAAACCAAGGAAACCCCACACTGCCTAGTATGACATATCTAGGGTTAAAAACATGCAGAAACAAAACTTTGGGGGAGCCAGGAGTTGCATGCAAAAAAGCAAACATTCGGCCTTCTCTATAAAACAGAAATTAGCAAGAAAGCAACAAAAATAGCTCTCTTCCTTCCCAAACTCCTGCCATTTCACCCCCCACATACACACACCTTTGAAGCTACCTTTTCATTCCCACAGTGCAATGCACATTTCCTCTGGTTCAACTCCAGCCCTCCTAGGCCTGTTAGGGAGCAGGCTGTTTCCCACCTGAAAAAGGAGGGGGGGTTACTCCTTTCTTACCAGGCCTCTGTTTGTCAGTCACTTCGCTTTATTTATGGATCTCTCGCTACCTTAGACTAAAGCCAGGAAGTGGTTTTATAGGCTCGAGGTGACTTTAGGTCTGCTTGTTTCAAGCTTTCTAGTGACCCATCTGTCTGATGCTATCTGACTCTTAACACTGCAGACACCCTTACGACTTTATGTACTGACAGGCGGAGTTCTGTTTTGACTGTTGTCATGCGGTCTTGTAAACCATAAGGTCTACATTCAAACTTTGGGGTTAGCCAGCCTCATTCAGCATTTTTATTAAAAGATTATTTGGTCATAAGTGGAAAAAAACAAACACCCAGCTTGTTGAAATAGGAAGGAGTGGGAGGAGGGATTTCTCTCCTTCATTGAGTCTCTGGTTTTTAGGGCTTGCCACATCGGAGGGCTAAGCTCAGACTGGGTGTAAATAAGTGCAGCTTGATTTGACCTCAGCTGCTTATACCACTTCTGAAGCTAGCCCTGTGATGCTGACAGAATGCAGTTAGGTTTATGAATGGACCCTGTTGTGTGCATAGCATGTTAAAGAGACTGTATTAACATATGGCCTAGAAGATGGCTTAAAGCCTGACTGCTTAGAGTCCAGCACTGTTAAAGAAAGATAAGTCAGTGAATTGCATTTCTTCCTTCCCACCTAGCCAACTGCATGCCACTCTGAGTATCGGTGACGATGCCTTTTGGCTGTGGCTGATATAGATGCAAGTATTAAGGCCAAAACCTGGAAGTTGCGGCATTGTTCCTTCGTTGAGAATGAAGCAGCCAAGAACAAGGTGTAATATATACTGAATTTGTTATGCTGTAATATGTGTATTACAGTGGTGCGTAGAGAGTTATTCATTGTGCTATGCATTGTACAGACATGGAGCAAGAGACAATCCCTGCCCTATAATGCTCACAGTCTCTGCAGACATTGGATACAGGGAAGGGGAAGGACTGAACATATAAGCAGAGTGAACAGTGCAATGGCAGCAAATGGCATGTAATGGTTTGAGTGGGGTTTAGTTAGGAGGGAGTTAGCTAAATGAAAACACGGAGGGAAGGAGAGGGGCATTGAAAGGAAGGGTGGAGGGAGACAGGACAGGGTGGGAAAGGAGGAAGCAGAAGGGGGCTGATGGAGTGAGGCTGAGATGAGCACACAGAGGGAGGGAATGGAGCAAACACCTCATCAGCACTGTGTTCCCTGAAACACTGGACTTCCTTGCTTAGTGATCATTACTGTACTGCGCAACATAGGACAATTCTTTGTTACCGCTATAGAGTGAGGTGAAAAAACGCAAAGCTACCTAGGATTTTGTGCTTGTTGTCAACCTACCGGATACTGATTTGGTCCCTCCAAACCAAACAGTGGAAGCAGGAACAGGAATCAGCCCCACCTACTCCCAAGTGCAGGACCCCTGCCAGGGAGCTCGAGGAAAAGCTGCATTCAATGGTAAGAGGCCATGTAGTTAGAGTTTAACTCCAGACGGGGGCAGTAACACATGTACTCACTCGGCAGTTCAATACAACACGAGTGCTTAGAGGTTGTGTGGAATACTGATGCGTCCCTATGAAACCCCATACTGACCCCAAAGGGGTAAAAGGGCAATACAGGGCCCAGGTAACTCTGCCTCTCCAGGCCTCCAGTGTATGCTCTGGCTGGAGGAGAGGTTAAAAGGAGCTCAGAAGCCCCAGCTGTGGGGTGTGACCTGGCTGGAGTAGGGTGACCAGACAACAAGTGTGAAAAATCAGGATGGGGGGGGGGAGGTAATAGGAGCCTATATAAGAAAAAGACCCCAAAATTGGGACTGTCCCAATAAAATCGGGACATCTGGTCACCTTAGGCTGGAGGGAAGACAAGCCCTTCTTCTGGAAGCCAGAGGGTGGGGTAAGTCTGAGATGGGACCAGGGTGCTGCGGGGCTGTGCTCATTTTGAGCTCTGAGCTCTTGAGTCTTTGGACTGGAGGGGACCATGCCCCAAATGGAAAGAGAGTTTAAGCAGGAAGTGGGCCAGGGAGGCAGACTCGGAGTTTGGTGGGCAGAACTCTGCCAATATGGTTCCTCAACAGGGTCATGGGCTGGGACCAGGTGGAGAGGTACAGCCTGGGTCCCCCTGCTATGTCTAATTCAGAGCCAGGTCCTGATGTAAACTGAGACTTCCATGCCTTTGTCCTAGGGTAGGGGCCAGACATCCTTCCCACTTACTTTGCCTGGGAGGCAACAGACTGAAAACCAGGTGTGCTAACTACTAGGCCCCCTGGCCCTTAAGGACTCTTGCAACTGCGCGTGCGCGCGCACACACACAGACACACACACATAAATCAACTTCGAAAGTTGCACTGAGACATTGAAGATGTAGCTCTGGCCGTTGACCAGACCTCTCAGCCAAGAGGAAAATAAGGGTCAATATGCCATGTCTGTTAAATTTGTCAGTCATTATTTTTATATCTTTCTGATCTCTTGGCGATGTTAATAATCTGCTTTCCAAATAAAACTGTCCCACTGAGCTAGTCATGCACGTGGTTGTTGCCAGAGAACAGACAGAGGCTTGGGGACGATCCAGTGCATAGACAGCACTTTGCAGTGCCTTGCTAGGATGGCCCGACCCTGTGTTTCCCCTCTGAGTCAGACTGGCACACCAGTGTATACAATGTACATTTCTGTCCATAGGAGCTGGAGCACCTAAAGGAGGGATTTGGATGCGCTGTTAAGATGCCTAAGTGGTATGAAAATTAGGCAGTATGAGCTCTGCAGAAATAACAAACCTGGAGAAAACAGCTAACAGGTTTTTCCCTCTCCCACTGGTTATGGAGCTGCAGTGGCACCAACATGGCGAGGAAAGATGCACTAATGGTTAAGAAGCTGGCCTGGGGTTCAGGGCTCAGTTCTTGGTCCCACTACAGACTTTCTGTGAGCCTAAGCAAAACAGTTAGGGCCTGATTTCAAAGTCTGTGCAGTGCCTTCTTTGCACTCCAATGGGATTAAAATCATGTCCTTGATCTCTATGTGCCTCAGTTCCCCATTAGGATAATAATTCCCTACCTCACAGGGGTCTTGTGAGAACGAATTCATTAATATTTTGATGATCTCGGAATCTACAGTAATGGGGCTATATAAGTAGATAGGCAGGACTGATTAAGCCACTCAGTAAACAGATGCCAGATGAGCAACGGAGCACAGGAAAGTACGAAACCAGCTGAAAAGTCAGTTAGAAAGCAGAAACCCTAAAAGTTCCTGTCTGTTTTGGTTTGATGTGCTGCATTCCTAACTCAGAACTGAGGTCCCAGAGGTTGAGGTAATGGGGAAAAAGGGAATCCCATCCTGGAAACCTTAAACAAAGATACACAGGGGCTATTTAGCCAAGGTGTAACTTCTCAGACTCCTGCTGAATTACACCAGGGCTGAATTTGTCCTCTTCAGTATCACTGTCGCAGCAACAGCTTGAGGAAAGGTTGTTTCTTGCAATGACAGATTCATAGGATTCCTTGGGGAGGAGGGTGTAAGGAAGGGGTTAGTTTTATAAAGGAATTGTTTGAGATAAATTACCTCAGCAGCTTATGATGGCATTTCCCTCGCCTTCTGCTAAGCTAGCATGAACCTACATGATATGTTTAAGCGGAAACAATTCACATGGTTACTATGGGATACGTTCCAAATATAGGGCATGACGTAATTGGCTAAATTTGATGTCTGTTAAAATGGTTATGGATGGTCAGCATTATGTTTTCTCAATAGTTTTTTCATTATATTTATCATTTCACAGTAATTACAAGATTCATTTATAAAAGATTAAAAAGTTACAAAGAGTCAAGCATCAATGATTCATATCAATGTTCTGTCTGGGAAAAGCAAGATTTTGTTTAATAGTTAGAAAACAAAGGCAATGGGCTATTTTTCCACTTGACTTTATGTTATCAAATCTGACTACATTTCAGTAGGTTTTGGTAATAAATAGACTTAAAATGCCTGGTTCTTTTGTTGAAGCAGGCACTAACAGCATGGCTAAACATATTCTTTATGGTAACTTTCCTGTGCTCTGTTGCTCATCTGGCATCAGTTAGGTGAGTGGTTTAGTCAGTCCTGTCTACCTACTGGTGTGTCAACAAGAATGTGGATAAGGGTGATCCAGCTGATACAACTTATGTGGATTTTCAGAAAGCTTTTGACAAGGTTCATCACCAAAGGCTCTTAAGTAGTCATGAGTCAACAGGGAAGGTCCTCTCATGGATCTATAACTGGTTAAAAGATAGGAAACAAAGGATAGGAATAAATGGCCAGCTTTCACAATGGAGAGATGTCAGCAGCAAGGTCTCCCAAGGATTTGTACCGGGACCAGTGTTGTTCAATATTTTCATTAATAATCTGTAAAAGGGAGTGAATGGTGAAGTGTCAAAATTTGTATTAGATGATACCAAATTTATTCAAGATAGTTAAGTCTGGAACTGACTGTGAAGAGTTACTGGGGGAATCTCACAAAACTGGGTGATTGGGCAACAAAATGTCAGATGAAACTGAACGTTCATAAGTGCAAAGTAATGCACATTGGGGGAAAAATCCCAGTTACACATATATAATGATGGGTTCTAAATTAGCTTTACCACTCAAGATAGAGATCTTGGACTCACCATGGATAGCTTTTTGAAAACTTCAGCTCAATATACAGCAGTGGTCAAAAAGGCTAACAGAATGTTAGGAACTATTAGGAAAGGGCTAGAAAATATTGTTATGTCACCATGTAAATCGATGGTATATGCCCAATCCTTGACCAGTTCTGGTTCCCCGTCTTAAAAAGGATATCATGGAAAGGGAAAAGGATCAGAAAAGGACAACAAAGATGATCAACGTATGGATAGGGTTCAGTATGAGGAGAGACTGAAAAGTTAGGGCTGCTTATCTTAGAAAAGAGACAACTAAGGGGATATATGATGGAGGTCTATAAAATCATGAATGGTATAGAAAAAGTGACTAGAGAGGTGTTATTTATGCCTTCACACAAACCCAGGGTCACTTGATGAAATTAATAAGCAGCAGGTTTAATACAGAGAGGAGGAAGTATTTTCACACAACACTCATTTAACTTGTGGAACTCATTGCCATAGGATGGTCTGATGGCCAAAAGTTTATCTAGTTTAAAAACTGAACTAGATAAATTCCATCAGTGGCTATTAGCCAAAATGCAACCCCAAGCTTGGTGCGACCTTAAACCATTGACTGCTAGAAGTTGCGAGGGGAAGAATGGGGTGAATCACTCCAACTGCTCTGTTCTGTACACTTCCCCTGAGATTCTGACACTCGCCACCATCAGAAACAGGATAATGGGCTGGATAGACCATTGGTCTGACCCGGTGTGGGAGTTCTTATGTTCTTATATAAGGCCAGATACTCAGCATAGTTCTATTGACTTCAACAGAGCTATGCTGACTTTACACCACCATGGGATTTGGCTCTTTGTTCCATGACATGAATGGGTCAGATTTTTTAAAAGGGGCCAACGCTTTGGTAGTTTCACCTTCACACAGACATGTGGATCAGCGAATATGTTTTGGTTATTACATTTCTACTTTACAATTAGAGACCATTTCCTGTTGAGCAGGCCAGGCAGATTTGACATCCTAAATGAAATCACGTTACTTGTTGTGTAATGATACTTATGACTGTGCTGCTTCTCCTTTGAGCCCCTCCATGCGTCCGTGTCTATATTTGTATACCATGCCCATCATTATGGTATCTCATAGCTCAGATGGGCTTGTGATTCACTTTCTTTTCTGGCAAAATCAGGCTACTAGTGCATAAACCAGTCTCTCGATATCTTATCAGTCTTCCCTGCAATTCACTTTCATGAAGCACATACATCTCTGGTATGTCTTTTGACTTTCATTGTGGTATTAGTGAATTGCTTCCAAAGGACTGAGGCTGTAAACGTCTCATACAGTCAAACCTCCCATTGAATTCACTGGGAGTTTTACCTATATAAGGACTGCTTGGTTGGGCTCTGAGTGGAAGTGAGGAGATTTTAAGTCAGATGTTGCGATTCCGTTGGCTACACACAGACAGTTTGACTGCAGAGATTTGCTAGACACTTCCAAGGTTTTCCAAAAGACTGGCTATCACAATAATGCTTAGCTCTAATGAGTGCATTGCAGCTTCAAAGTCCTTCACACATATTAACTCATGAATCTTCAAAACACTTTAGGGAGGAAGGCCAGGAAGGATCATAATCTCTCTTTTGTGTCTGGATACACTGAAGCAGACAGTTAAAAGTTGCTATTCAGCCAAGCACTTCAGCACAGGTGTTAGTCACATTACTCAATGTACCGCTGGAAAGCACTCAGGCCAAGATCTTCAAGCAATGAGCCTAGGGAAAAGGCTTAGAGACAGGGGCAGCTCTGCCAGGCACGGCAGTCAGGAGGCTTTCGGTGGCATGCTGCGGGAGGTCCTCTGGTAATGCAAATTCGGTGGCATGCCTGTGGGAGGTCTGTCGGTCCTGCGCCTTCAGTGTATCCACTGCTGAATTGCCACCGAAGCCACGGGACTGGCAGACCTCCCTCAGGCATGCCGCCGAAGGCAGCCTGACTGCCACCCTCACGGCAACCGGCATGCCGCCCCCCCTGGTTTGCCGCCGCAGGCATGCACTTGGTGTGCTGGTGCCTGGAGCCGCCCCTGCCTAGAGAGCATGGAGCTGAGACACTGGGGGCCTGGGAATAGCCTGAGGCAAAGGCCCGAGGCAGGGCTAGGTAGGAAGTGGTCCAGGGAGACAACAAGAGACCCGTGTAGTCAGGCCTTGGCCGCCTATGCATAGGCCCCTGGACCGGAACCCAGTGGAGAGGGAGGGCCTGGGTCCCCTACCAGCCCTCCAAGGAAGGTGGAGCAGAAACCCGCTGACAAGGCACAAGGTGTACTGAACCCCCCACCCCATATCCAGAGTAGGGCCTAGTGAATCTGGACTTGGACTTGAGGGTCCAACATGAAGTTAAAGGACTAATAGTTGTTGGACGATTGGTTTACTGTGACCTGGCCTCAAGGCCAAGTCACAAGACGAAACAGACCACTGCAGGGCTGGCATGACTGTCAGCAGGGGATGCTAAAGGAAAAGAGCGTGCAATGCCACGCCCAACCACCAAGGAGTGTGTTGATCGGTGAGTATCATGCTTACACTTTACAACACACAATGTTTAACTGATTTCTAGTTACTGGGTTTTCCCCTCTGCTTTTGTGTCTGTTGTCTGCCCGAGTGCAGAATTGTTGTTAATTATTACACAAAAATGAATGCTAACCTGGAACTAATACATGTGATGTACCCCAGTCTTGCATTCATGTTGGAAGGCATGTTACCTCTCATGCAGAGGCTATGTAGAGGGTCCCCATAGTGCTATATCTTACAGTGTTAGGCTGGTTGACCAGTACTAAGATCATCCCTTGACTCGCTTGCTGAGCAGTCTTTGGCTGTGAATTTTCTGCCGGTTGGTCCGTCTGGTTCTGCTCCGTTCTGTGCAGTAGGCACCTTAGCAATTCACAGCCCTTTGTGTTCTCCATAAAGCAACACCACAGCTAATGTAGAGGGTCCTGTGACAAAAGTAGGGGGATGAAGGCACTTACTGCAGATGACTAAAAGCAGAAAGAGAGCCTGGCTGCTGGGAGAAGAAATGGGGCAAATAGGAGGTGTGGAGTTTCAATGCACTCTGGGAGAGTTAGTCAGAAGAAGGGAGCAGAGAAAGAGAGAGAGCAATGGGAGGCAATTAATGTCTTTATTGGGCCAGGATGAACCTCATGTTAGAGATATTGTCTTGCAGACATTTCTCTGTGATGGGTTGGACCTCTTGGGAAGCCACCTGATGTGCTGAGATACCACTGAGTCTACCTGTTCTGGCAGCATGGGCCCCCTTTAACCTGTCTTGCTGAGCTAGGCTCTTAAAACCTCCTCTAAAACCTCTGGGCAGACTCATCTTAAGGGACTTGCTCCAGTACTCAGATGTCCACCTCCCTGGGAGTGCAGACCCAAAGATACATTCTGAAATTCGCCCCCTCCCTGAATGTGGACAGAGGTGTGCACACGTCTTCCCCACCCCGTAGAAATTACAGAAACTGGGTTTAATAATAAACAAAACAAATTTTTATTAACTATAAAAGGCAGATTTTAAGTGATTATAAGAGATAGCAAACAGAACAAAGCAGATTACTGAGCAAATGAAATCAAACACACAAACTAAGCTAGTTTCATTAGTTACAAATAGTATTTCTCCCCCTAGATATTGTTGCGGGTACTTTGCAAAGTTTTTGTGGTTCAGAGCTCCAGTCAGATTCCTTTTCAGACTGGACCCCTGTCTCAGTCTGGACTCTGCCTTCCTTTTTGCAGTCTTTCTTCTTGGGCTGACAGGCCATGGAGAGGAGTCGTCCTGTGTGCCTTCCTCCCCACCCTTAAACAGGATTTACATAAGGTGGGAATCCTTTGTTTCCCAAGCTTGACCCCCCCCCCTTCCCTTCCAGTGGAAAGTTACAAGAGTCCCAGGTAATGTTTAGTATCAGGCGACAAGACCACCTGACTCTGTAGGATCACAGCATCCATAAGCCAGGTGGCAGAATGGAAAGTCCGCAGGAAGGCCAATCTTTTCACAATCCATTGTCCTCACTAATGGGCCATCTGCCCTGTCTGGCTTTTCCATTGTTGTACCTGGAGTGTTAGCGGGGGCGTCACCCAAAGCAGCATAGTTGAAATACAGATACATAGTCAATATTCCTAACTTCAGATACAGAAATGATAAAGGCATACACATTGGATAATTGCATTCAGTAAATCATAACCTTCCCAATGATATCTTACATGAGCCATCTTGCATAAAGTATCTCAGTTATGTCATTCATATCATAAGCGTATTTTCACAAAGACTATGGAATGACATGTCACACTCTCCTTCAGTCACAATTCTGTGAACCACGTCTGAGCTCACTCACAGTTGCCTATCTTCCCACTCACAGTGCTATGGACGACATCCTCTCCCATTTGGGATCATGTGAATTTCCTGTGACAACTACAGTAATAACTGACATGGGAAATTTACATTAGCATTTACTTCAAGCTACATGGTAATGCAGGTTAGCAGGTGGGAGTAAAGGAGGAGTGTGAGAACCATCTCCCTGGTCATCCGTGCATGGGCCACAATCCAGTGCTCTACAGGCCAAATGTAATCTATGGGCTAGAATTTGGGAACCATTTGGGATCTAAATTCAGTTTTGCAGGTCATGGTACTTCTGTCTCAAATGGAGCTACAGAATTCTACACTGCAACATGTTAGTTTTAGCTAAATTTTTCTAAATTAAGAAAATAGAATCTATAAAAGCAGAAAAACTGAACAGTCTCACTTTTAAATAAATAAATAAATAAACATAAACTCTCATGCACGTCTCACAAATGTCTCCCAAAAACTAGCCTTCCAACTGGGAGTTGCTGGCTTTCTGCACTGCCTTACCACGGAGTTACTGCAGATGCTAAATAAACAAATAAATAAAGCAGAGGGCCAGCTCTGTAAATAAGTTACCCACATGATGCAAAGTTCATCTCCCAGCTCAGTTCTGAACATTGGGACTGATGCTGTTCGTCACGTGTCAGTGTTGTGTCGTGTCCCATAATCCTTTAAGATCAAACTGAAAGCAGGCAAATTGCATCCTTTCCTTGTGGACAGGGGACAAAGCACTGACATTCTGAATGACGGTTACTGACACCCACTGAGATACAAGCTTCCCACCACAAGATGAGGAATAAAGTTGGAGAATCCTGAACCAATAAAAGCCTTGTGAAAACGTATTGCTTTTTAAGGAACTGCATGTTTTAAAGGCTGTTTTCATTTTCATTTTTTGCTGTTCAGTTAGTTTCTTTTAGCAATATCTCCTTTTATGGTTTTATTGTGTTTTTCTCTCACCTTCTCCCAAGGGGGGATTAAAAATCCAAGATTTATATAGCATCAAACACCCCAGCTTTTATTAGTCCGGCAAGAACTCAGCATTACAGTCCCTGATGTTCTTCTGAGTTTAAACAAGGCTACGTTTTTAAACAATAATAATAAAGAAAATCCAGGAACAAAGAACCTCACACACTTGGCAGAATAAATAATGGCTCTGATAATGCTTCTGATGGTCTGAATGAAAAACCCACAGTCCCTTTCATGTGGTAAATGTGGGAAAACCAGGATCTCTTCCTCCTAGTAACCAATAATGTGACCTAATTCCCCAGCAACTGGGGGGGGGGGATGTTTGTGTGTGTGTGTGCGTGTCCTAAAGATGAACTTCATTTGCAGCAGGGCTGCCAAATACATTTCACTGTAAAGAAATTTGCTTTCTAAACTAAATCACCCCAGAGACAGAAATCTAGTGGGAACCCATCCGAATCCAACTGCTGGATATCTAAGGGGTCTGGCTGGATGTGGATTAGCAAACTCACGTCTTTGATTTATGGATTTATTGGCCCTGGCAAGCATTGTTGAAAGCCCATCAAGCTCCAGAAGTGCATTCTCTCTTAAAACTCTAACGGTGAGATTCTCAGCGGATGTAAGTGGGTGCAGTTCCATGGGAGTCAGTGAAGCTGCTCCCATTTCCACCAGTGGATGAACTGGCCCTGTTTGTGAAGGCACAGCCCTGAGCAAGGAGTTGTTTGTAAGCAGCATGCAGGAGAAGTTGCTGTGTCACAGGACTCCTCGTTGTTTCTGTGCCTCAGAGATGCGCTTCAGAGGCAGAGTTCCCTCACTGCTTCCCTTTTGCTTGAGGGTAGGGGTAGCTGGCTGTGTGACAGTATTTTGCTGCTTGCTTAGTATATACCAGAAACAAATGTATTCTTCCCCAGCTCCCATGGTATATTTTCACCAGCTCATGTGTTGTGGGAGGAGCCATGGTTCCATCCATCCGCCTGCCTGCTCCATGCTCACCTGCTCCCGGTGGGGCATTGACCAGGTTTAGAGCACCCGCTTATCTTTCTGCATCTGGTCCCAAGGACCCAGCAGCCCAAGCAGAGACACAAAGGAAGTTCTTATTGCCCTGGGAAGGCATGAAGTCCAAGTCGCTCTCTAGCCTTAAAAAAATCTGAGGGCTGTCCAAAAAACCACCAATACTGATATGGGCCAAGTTTGCCTTTTTTTAAAAATTTGGGGCCAGTGAAATATATCATCATTTTTCCAAATGGTAACTGAGCAAGAAAGTGTATTAAGCAAAATGTAGCATTTACCAGAGACCTGTGTTTTCCATGCTGCCAAAAAAAAACCCAAACCGTACAGCAGTAAGAGGTAGCATGAAACAAAACCTTCTCTTGAATAATTAATGATAGTCACAAAACTGCGCTCCATTTGAGAAATTGGGTGCAACATGGTCAAATTTCCACCTCTGGAATTTGAGTTTTTCCTTCAAAAATTGCTGGAATTTGCAAGTATTATTGCAAAATGTTTGGGAAGCCTAACCCAGCAGTTTCACATGATTCAGGTTTCAGGATAGGATCGGTGATTTGTTGCTGCCTGGTGTTTAATGTCTGTGGATTGAATCATCAGTGTTCTAGGGTCCAGGATTCTGGAAGTCCCAGTTAACAATGTAACTTCGATTGGAGGGTGGCAGGAGGGATTTGCCTGAGTGTAAATTGCATATTTTTTCCCTTTGACCCTTCAAATACAATCGACTTTATTCAGGGCCGCTGCAAGGATGTTTTTCACCCTAGGCGAAACTTCCAACTTGCGCCCTCCCCTAACCCGCACCCCAGCCCTCAGGCGCCCCCCCCGCGGCAGCTCCCCATCCCCCAGCCTCTGCCCTGAGGCACACCCCCCGCCCCAGCTCACCTCTGCTCCGCGCATGAGCACCCCAAGCATGCTGTCGCTGATTGGCGCCGCAGGCCTGGGAGGCGGGAGAAGTGAAGCAACCACGGCGTGCTCAGGGAGGAGGTGGGGCAGGGGTGAGCTGGGGCGGGGAGTTCCCCTGAGTGCTGCCACCCTTACTTGCTGCGGGCGGCCCTCCGTGCGCTCCCCTGCCCTCTGCCTAAATGCCGGCGGTGACCGGGGCGGCCGAAGATCCGGCCGCCGTGGTTGCTGCCGAGGAAAATGGCGCCTCCCAAATCCTAGCGCCCTAGGAGACCGCCTAGGTTGCCTAAATGGTTGCACTGGCCCTGACTTTATTATGCATCTTACACAAGTGGGGGTCCATCTTGATGGGGCCTCTGCTCAGCACTGTAATACAAATAAATAATATTAGTAAGGGGGAACTCTTGAAAAACTACTCTCATATTTTGACCTCCAGTGGGAGTGGGATGTATAATTGTCCTCTTTACCTTTGAAAATCTCCCCCTCAGTATCTGGTGCTGTGTTCACATCATGTCCCCATTCACATTCACATCCACATCCACATCAAAGGTGCTAAGGGAAAGCTTTCTGGGGATTGCACTGAAATTCACAAAAATACGATCTAGGGGCACACACACAAAAGACCTTTTTTTCCAGCCAATCAGAAGAGAGACCTGAAAATGAGTCATGTCTGATATATTTAATGATGTACAGCCTGTCGCTGAAATGTAAAGCATTTGTTGTGGACATTGCTGCAACGGGCCTTATTATAAAGTGGAAATTTCAGATTTATTCCTTATGCAGGCTATCTGTTACGTTATCCTATTGAGTTACTTGGAAACAGCAATCATTCCATTATTTTAACAAGGGGACTATAACTAAACTGTCCTCTGTGATTTCAGCGTAGGCTTGTCTTCCCAATCCGTGAAGATGATGTAACCAGAAAACAGACCATTAATCTCATCCAAAGTCTTAAATTCCAAGGCACAATAAATCAAATTTAAATGAGTTTCCACTAGACCAAACTAAAGGAAAGAGCTTTATGAGAAATATTTCATTTCCAGTGGGGGGTTTCTTTATGCAGATTTACAATTATTATGTAATTCTTTAAGCAGCTAGTTATGTTCAAGCAGCAGAAACAGAGGTGACGGATGAATTTCTAACTTTCTGTTTTTTTACATGCATATAAAATATTCTGTTGAACAGGTGCAGGAGCTGGTGGAAGGCAAAAAATTAGCCAGGCTCCCTTTGCTTCCCCGAGTGCTCCATGGACTGTCAGAGATGAAATGCCAAAGTATACAGGGTTTGAAAGGTCTCTAGCTGCTTGGGCTGTGTCAGGTGAATTAGCAAGAGACAAAGGATGGTCTTGTGGTTAAGGCACTGGCCTGGGATTCAGGAGAGCTCAGTTCAACTATTGGCTCTGCCGCAGACTTTCTGTGTGACTTAGGCCTGAAGCCTCAAAGATATATAGCTATGTAACCCCCATTCAAATCAATGGGTTATAGAGGTGCCTAAATAACTTTGAGGATCTGTGCCTTGGTTCCTTTTTCCTTAGTCTGTAAAATGCAGATAACAGCACTTTCTATCTCACAGGGGAGTTTTGAGAATAAATCAGTAATATTTGTGAAGCACTCAGACAATATAGCAATCAGGTCTATACAAATACTGAGATTAAAAGAAGATATCTAGGCCTGAATATATCAACTTGCTGCAATAGTTGGACATATATCTCTTATCTGGGACATGCAAAAGGTAGTGGGGTAGAAGGCCAGAGTTAAGGTTGTTTGAACTCTGCGTTTCTATTTTCCAGCATTTGTTTGTTTTTGCAATGCACTTTAACATTAAGTTTCTTGGCTTTCCGATGTCTGTGTTTTATACAATTACTGCACTCTATTAATTTTTCTCTCCACGTTATTGACATTTATATATGTAGATACCTTTGTGACATGGGAGGAGGATGGCGAGTTTGTCTGGGTATTAGTATTAAGCTGCAATCAGCAAAGCTATCTCAGTGTCATGGGCCATTTAATAGGCATTGGTTGTCTGCTTGGACTCCTGCTCTCGAAATAGGTATATCTGTGATCACAAGGCTAGCTCAGAAGTTGGACCAGGAGGTTCAGTTGTTCCCAGAAATATAGGTTTATAAAGTTCCATTCTTAAGCAGAGCAATATGTTTACACTTCCTGGTGTGAGTGTGTTTCTAACTGAAAGTCACTGAGCACTGCGTGAGCTGACCCCTTCCTTCCTTTGACAGAATCTGTATTGTGTTAGAGATCTGTAGCCACTGGTAAAGTTATAGGAAACTACCTCTGAAACAGTTCTTGGTATTTGAAAATGGAAAAAGTATCAGAGGTTTATGATCAAGGAAAGAGCAAGCAAGCACCTTATTCTTCCTGGAGAAATGTCATTTCCAGGCTCCTTTCCCTTACATATGCCAACTGAAAGACACTTTTTTCCCCAAGAGGGATTATTATAGTGGTGCAGAGCTGGGGATGGGGTGAGAGAGAACATCTGTACAAAAAGCAACTTACTAAGGGCCAGATTCCTATATTTGTACTCGCATTGAGAAGTATCTTACTCTTTGACTAGCCCCATTGAAATCAATGGGATTACTCACTAAGTAGAATACTACTTAACATTTTAAAGGGGATCAGAATCTGGCCATTTGTCAGAACGGTCTATGCATTTTACATAGAACTTTAAAGAAACTCTCTGTTAACATAGTTTCCCTTAGTGCTATTTTGTGACATCAAGCTCCTGCAGTGATGACATCACAGGCTGTTTCCAGAAGAATTATGGCATCATAGAGTCAACACTGTTACTTCCTTGCATGATCAGTTCAGAGGAGCAGATAGGCTGTTAGGAGGAACATACTTGTTTAAATACAAATATATGTGCAAACTGCCTTCCTTGCTCAAAGCAAGCATGGAAGTCTTTTGGGAAATACAGCATAGTTCAATGCTGTGTTCACTTAGGGGCAAAAAAAAGGAATTCCCTTCCAGACAGGAATTGCCAGGTGAAATTCAGTGGCCTGAGTTGTGGAGGAAGTGAGTCTCGATTAACACAGTGGTCCCTTCTTGCCTGAAAATCTGTGATTTTCTCCTTACTGAGGCAAAACTTCCCTTGAACTGAGCGAGAACCAAGGCCTGCAAGATTTGGCCTCAGTATCTTTGCTGCTAAGTAAGAGCAGTGAGAAACAGCATGCTGAACATATGGAAGGAAAATGGTTTTATGCTTATAGATGACACGGTTTTATAGTTCTCTCCAGCAATGGGGTCAGCTCAACCAAAAGGCCACATCTACTGTCTGCCTTACCAGATGTTGGCCTGGAAGCTAGGACTGTGATCTCTTTTAATTAAAGTCAGATCAGCATTATTTTACTCTGTTCCCATGTGTATTTGTAGGCAGTTTAAGGAATACAAGAGGTTTGCTGGTACGTGTATTTTTAGGCTAACAAGGATCAGATCTGAAAGCCTGCCTCCTGGACAGAACATTTCCACTTCTGAGTCAGCAGATGAACGTTCCTGGGAGGTCTGGATTTCGATAAGAGGGAACTCCTCCCCCTCTCTAAGCCCGGCTACATTAGACAATCACCAGCCCCGTTCCTTTGCTGACTGTCACATAGTCGTCTCTGATAAGGAACAGACAAGCAGTGTACTGTAGATGTTACTAGTAAGCACCAGGGATGGGGAAACTGATTCTGAACTTTAGAACCTTGTCCCTTCCCTGGAATCTTTATCTGGGTTCTAGATTGTTCAGTTCAGCGACCTTGCCATCTCCCTTAGCAAATGGTCCATGCATCCCCCCACCCCAATCTCCCTCCTTAAATCTTTCCCCACTTCTTACCTAAGGACAAGGCATCTCACTCCAGTATTTTCATGGAGCTAGCTAATAAACCTGCTTCCCCTCCCAGCTGTTTGTCTCAAGATGAAATCTGATGGGAATTAGCGATGGAGGGAACCCCACCTCCCCATATATCTTCAAGAACTGCTAATCTCCTGGGTATACACAGGGGAAGCCCTCCCTTCATTCCTATGAAGTCCTTTCTCCACCCTTGCAGCAAGGCTGGGAAGAAGCAACCAAATGTGACAGTGTCACAGGGTCTGTCTGCACCGGGGTAGGCAAGTGGTCAGACTAGTCAACCTTAAAGACAACAGTCAGTGCTGGAGGGTAGTGGGAATGGGTAACTAGTTATTGTTCCTCCATCCAGGAACTCGGTCCTTTTTGGAGAAAAAGTCCATGTAGGCCTTGTGCCTGGTACTTTGGATAAGCATCCTAGTGTTTAGATGCCAAGTCAAGTTCTGAACGATTGGAGGTTAGGTGCCAACATTCCCTTTGTACAGTCGGAGGCAGCACTGCCTATACACAGTGAAGATGATTGAGTGGGGTGAGCTTACCCATTCAATACAGTGGTGAAGATTGGCAGCCTGTGTAACTAACTGCAGCCTTTGGTTTCAGACTCAAGGTTCTGGCAGGATTTTTCATGTCTTCAGGATGGATGGCCTCTGAAACATCAGGTGTTTTGGCTACGTGGCTGTCCCAGGTGTTGTGCTGGGTGTTACAACCTGACAGTGAAGAGAAATAGGGATTCCTGTAAGCTGCAAAGAAGACATTTTTCAGAGTCCACCGTACTCTGAATTGACTAAAACTACAGAATGTTTCCCAGTTATAACCCCTTCCCAAAACAAATAAGTTATTTTATTATTTATTTAAGACGTGGCAGAAGGGAAAAGCAAGGCAGTGTGTATGTGTGTGTGCACTTGTATGTGAGAGAGAGAGACAGCTGAGAGCAAGGGCAGCTCTAGACATTTCGCTGCCCCAAGCAAAGCGTCATGCCGTGGGGGGCGCTCTGCCGCTCACCGGTCCCACGGCTCCAGTGGACCTCCTGCAGGTGTGCCTGCAGAGGGTCCACTGGTCCCGCCGCTTCAGTGGAGCCGCGGGACCAGTGGACCCTCCGCAGGCATGCCTATGGGAGGTCTACCAAAGCTGCGGGACCTGCAGACCCTCTGCAGGCATGCCACCGAAGGCACCCTGCTTGCCGCCCTCCTGGCGACTGGCAGAGCGCCCCCCGCGGCATGCCACCCCAAGCACACGTTTGGCGTGCTGGGGCCTGGAGCCGCCCCAGGCTGAGAGGAAAGTCTCAGACTTGTCACTTGGTAGTCAAGTCTGATTGGTTTGTGCAGTTAACAGCATATTGAGAGGGATTGCCCTGAACTGAAAATAGAATAATCCTCCTTTAAGGAGCAGATCTTTACCAAGCCTGTATTGATTGGCTGGAATCATCAAGTATATTTTTAACCCACGGTCTTAGCAACTTATCACATGTGTCATGAGCACAATAAGCTCATCAACCCGTTGAACATCTCATTCCAGCGATAAAATTCAAGGATGTCTGGCGTAGTGCAAAATCACCCAGAGTAAACATAAGATATAAAGGAGCAGAAACCTCTCTGGTTGTACAGCCAGGAGACCCCAAGTGCTGCAGGAAGTGGGGCTGGTGATTCTGTAGGGAGCACTCTTTCCTTTGAGCCAGCACTGAACCCAGGCTTGGGCAGGACCACATCTGGAATAGGGCACCTCTGACATCACTGTGCACATTAATGCCATGGTGGTATTTATGTCCGAACACTACTGAGATAGGAGATTGACTTAGCCTATGAAATCTCACAAAATCACCACCCTGTAGCTTCAGCTAACATGCAAGGGAATGTAGAGATGTTAGACTGGAGGCATTGGGCCAGATCCGCAGCTAGTGTAAATCAGCAGAGCTCTGATTTAAATGGAACTGTGCTGAAAATTGGCATAGCTTCCATTGATGTCAGTGGAGCTATGCTTATTTACACTAGCTGAGGATCTGGCCTGTTAATCACAGAAGGTAACTTAACATATTTCCAGAATCCAATTAAAATGTATTGAGAATAATGAGGCAAAAGTAAATTGACTGTAAGGAATGATACAAGAAATGTCAGCTCCATAGGTCCTACTAAGTCCAAGCACAGGCAACATTTCATCCAAATGAGATTTAATTTGCTGTGTGTCTTGCATCTTTAACTAAACAAGTGATCATCTGGCAGCTGTTCAGTGGCCTATACAAAATGGCTTGGTGGTCTCAATGCTGTGGGCCAGATGCCAAATCACAACTCTCCATTTTTGGCTCTGGTTTACGCCCTTGCTGGAAGAGCCGTGGCAGAGACCAAGGACTGAATGGGCTTGGAGACTGAACTACCTTTTCATGCCAAGAGATGGCCCCTGAAGTCTGGGAATGAGGCACAGTGGTAGATTAATGTAGGGAGGTTTGCACTGGTGCTGGAAGTGTTGTAACTGTTCTGAATATTTCAATCTCTAAAGCCATCTGTCTGGCATCCTTTGAAGTGCACTAAATCTATTAGATGGGGAAAGAGAATGTCCACAGCTAAAAAGAACAGACTAATAACTAAGAACCAGCGCTTTCCTGTAATGTTGCTCTAAATTTCTTCATAAACAGAGCACCTATCAAAATGGCTGCTGGTGTGGGACCGTTAGAGTGATAATGTCTGTGCATATGCACTAAAGAAATAATATTCCACTACTTGATGTTGAAAAGACAAGACTATAGTCAGTGGCATGAGGTTAAATGACATAAAAGTTAATATGATAAAAATCCAAAATTTGTTCTATAATCTAATGACTTGCTTCTGCAAAGAGACGCATTGGTGTGGACGCTTATGGTGACACACAGTGTACCACTGACTTCAGTGGGTCTACTTAGATGCTTAAGTTAAGCATGTACTTTAGTGCTTTGCTGAATTGGGGCCAGGTTGTCCAGTACCATGCAGGATTAAGCCCTCAGTGAACCCCAGAATAGTAAGAACCAGTCACTGCAGCAGTATTCCATCTTAATTAGCTACATCTTATTTCCTCAGACTCTTAGAAATATAAGGTCCTGTGTGATTCTCTACTCACAGGGATGTAACTCATGAGTGACATCGAACTCTATAGCATTACACTTGGGTCAGTGAGGGGAGAATTATACTCACATGTTCATACACAAACCCTCTGTACACTAAGACATTTAGATGCCACTCAAATGCATAGCCACATAGCTAACGTTTTTTGGCTAAGAAAATGCTTGCATATTCTAAAGGGCCCCATTCAAAATGCAGAAGTGATGTCCTGCATTAAACAGCATTGCAGTCAAGCACATCACTCAAACAGTCCTTCACATGTTTCAGACTATTAACAACATACATGTTGATGGTCAGCTCTATGTAAGTTATATGAATGTAGGAGCATTTTGGAATGTATAATAGGTTTTGCTATTTTTCCTACAGACAGGTCTACATGGAAACCACTTATCTGACCATCAGATCCATCCCCAGATCTTTATAGGGTCAGAAATGGGACCTAGATCCAAACCATACTTGGTATGGGTTTTGCTAAGGCAACCAAAATAAAAATTGATGAGGTTTGCCCATTTGCTTTTACCCGTCTCTAACTTGCTGCATGTTTTTTTCGGTACAATGATGTTCTCTTGCCTGATGGGTTGCCCATATGGTCACCGTGAGCTGATGGTTCTGGTTAAATTGACTTCCAAAGAGCTTATATTTTTGGTAATTCTGCTTGCACTCAGAGACTGCTTCTCTCCCTGTGCTGTACTGCTAGAATAGAGATCAGCAGAGGTGCTCAGGCTTGGAGCCCTTTTCATAGAAATGAGATGGGTTGTTGGTTTAGTTCTGTCTAGGCCTCAGCTATGGAACTCATTCCACCTCCTTGGTCCCAAATAGCCCAAGTTCAGAACACACTGGAAAGCTTGTGGGTTTTTCTTGCAAGACATTTGGAAATGTCTGTGTGGTGTCAGTAGTGGAACTGTCTTTGTAGGAGTGGCAAATTGCTTGAGAGGGATTTGAGCGTTTAGGTTACAGAGGGTGGTTTGTCTTAAATTGCTGGACTTTGGATATATGTTTCGTAGGCCTGGTTGCCAAGATTCTATTTAAACCATTTTTTGATGGAAAATAATTGGGTTTTCAATCAAATAAAAACTTTCAGAGAACGTGTCTGCTTTGATTAAAAAATCATATTTTCTTTTTCTTTTTGGTCAGAAACTTGAAGAAAAAAGTTGGGTGAGTGTTTTGGTTTTTTGACATTTTTGGAAAAACAAAAATCAGGATTTTGACTTTTCAGTAAAAAGTTGAAATTTTCCACAGAAAAGGCCCATTTTCTGACTAGCTCTAATTTTATGCCAAGGATGCCAACACCAGATATATAGTCATCCTTTGTAGCTTGTCCATAAATGAAAATAAATCATCCTAGACAGAACATTTGTGTTTGTATACATATGTATCCCAATCTTCCTAACTTATTTGATCATAATAGCAAATCTTGGTGGGAACCATTTGTAAAAAGTAACATGTCGGTTTTTGTTCATTTGTTTTTCCAAGTATCTCTTTTCCCTTAGTAATAAATGACATCATTAGCATTTAGCTGGGCAAACTGTGCCAATGAAAACCCTTGTAGAACAGCATCTTTCCTAGCCATCCTGTGGGCAGAACTTCAGCTTAATGACTCATCCAAATCTTCAAGTCTGTGGTCTTCGATCCCACAAGGAGCAAATAAATACTATCTAAGTGAACAACTGAGATTTCACAATTTGGAGGGAAATGGAGGAAATTAGTTCTGTTTACTCTTGGGAAGACACAGGACAAAATTGTGACAAGCATCTGGAAATGTCAGAATTGTTGAGGAACAAGTATTGCTCCCTCAGCTGTTCAACCCACATATAGATACGGCACTAAATCCTGCTCCGCTTCATAGCATAAAGAGTGCCAATGGCAGATTAGCATTTCTCTGGCAGTGCAAAGATAAATGAAATATGGAGCATTCAGAAGGAGAGTTTTCAGAGGAATTTGGGTCCAAAACTCCCTTAGGTTCTTTTGAAAAGCCCAGCCTATATCTGCTTTATGAAAACAGGAGAATATATACTGAAGCGTGATGGGGCTGAACTAGAACCTTGGATCTGCTCTTCCTGAACTGGGAGGGTGGTTCTCAGACTCTGAAATGAAATGAACCCACATCTCTGACTGGAACACCACCAAAGCTTGGGGTGTTCAGGAACTGCATCCCAAACTTGCAGTTTGTGCCCTATCTCCAGTTATGAAATGGTGCCTTGACCCACCAAAATATTGGAATTCTTGTGCAATTACACTGGCGTGGTGCAACGGAAACTTTCCTCCAATGTGGTGATACTGTGAATTTCTCTAGTGGACCACATATCTAGATACAAGCTCACAATCCTGTATATTCCTGTCCAAATCACTTAACAGCAGATGTTCAGCTCTGGTTTAGGGCAGGTTCTGTAGTTAATGGACTGATTTTATCTTTGCAAAATAAGTAGTTTAGTAATAAATGCAGATATTTTGCTTCAGAGAAGCAGTCAGAAACTCGGTATACCATTTCCCCAGTGACTGTTCATGCAAAACCACTTCCCAAAAAACCTCTCTGCCATGGCTCCACCTTTCACCACTGCACCCCAATGTGAGGGATTGGGGGTCTCCCCTGGCAGTGTTCAGACTCCAGCTCCCACTCAGCAGCTTGCTGGTACCAGCAGGGAGTGTGAGGTGGTGGACCCATGAAGCTCCTGAGTGGAGGAGACATCCAGCCTCTCCAGTTGGTTCAGACTCACTATTTAAGCCAGAAGGAGGCGCAAGAAGTTGTTTGAGTAACTAGAGGAATTCCTGGTTGTCTGCTACCTTGGACCCTGCTCTCCTTCCTTGTTCCAGATTCCTGCCTCTGCACCCCACCCTTGGCTGCTGAATCCAGCTCTGACCTTTAGGTTGACTCCTGAGTCTGACTCCTGGCTCCCAACTCCTACTCTGACCACTGGGCCTGACCACCACTGCTCTAAGCGGTAGGTCTGATCGCCTACATCCTAGTCCTTGACACCCACCTGCATGCACTCATCTCATCTGGGAGCACTTGGCTCCCGTAAGGCTCATCCTAGGAGAAAATGCAGCTGCATGTTTACTAGCCACAGGCTTTTCCTACATTGCTATCCTCTGACTCAGCGGAAGTGGAGTGATGCTTTAGTCAGTGCCTCATTCCCAAAGCCGCCGCAGGGACAATAGGTTTTATTTGATTCTCATTACTATTTAATCTTTGTATAGTGGTGGCACCGGTCCCATTGTGTATACACATGTAATAAAAATACTGCCCCTGTCCAAAGAGCTTACAGTGTGACAAGAGACAAGAGGGGCATATAACAATCGGAGGTGGGAAGCACCAGGTACGAGAGATGATACAGGTTGGTGTAATGAGCATAGTTGCAGCACGGTATCATTGTTGATCATATAAATAATAATGGTCAGGTGTTTGGCAATGGTTAGGCAGCTGGGTATATGGTATGTTTTTGATGTCCCACTTTGGAGCATCCGCTCATTAGGGGCAGGACTCAAAGTGAGAGAGGGTTTAGGGGACCACACCCTCTTCAGGGATGAAGTGTTTTGAAGTGCAGAGCCCATTTGAGAAAAAACATAAGGAATCTCCATGGACTGTGAGAGCAATGATGCACCTCAGAATGGCTGACCTCCAAGCACAAAATTGCAGAGGGAGCTTCTAAGGGCCAGAGAGAGAACAAGCACTTACAAAGGAGTACAATATCGTTATGCCCATTGTAAAGATGGGGACCCTGAGGCACAGTGAGGCTGAATAACTTATCCAAGGACCATCACAGACTAGTGGTAGAGCAGGGAACAGAACCTCGGTCTCCCAACGCTCATTCCCTTGCATCAGCCAATGAATCACACTGCTGCCCTTACTATGATTTTACTTAGCTATGCTTTTCACAAATACTGGGCACTATTGGCCAATATTTCCCAGCTCTCAGTCCCTCCATCCAGGGGGAGCAGGGATGGACAGAGATCCAGCTCCTCAAAGGTATTTAGGTTTCAGTGGGAGTTAGGGACTTCAATATCTTTGAGGATCTGGGCCAAGATGTGATATATAGACTGCTAAGCAGTCACATGACTCTTAGATAGCAGCATCTGGAAGATTTTGACTTGGAGAAATCTGAATGAAAGAAAACTGTAAATCTGATAGATGAGCCAAATGTGCTGGGAATATGTGATAATATCAGATATTAGCAGAGGGGATAAGCACTGCATCCTTTCTGTAGGCCTTCCTGTTCTTATAGAAGTTTGTTTTTACAGCACCCCTCCAAGTTGTGTGGGAACCATCCCTGCTATGTGTGCCTCTCTTTTTCTGTCAGTTAGTTTGCTTGGGTCCCACAATATGTTGAAATAACCTGCATATTAACAGGCACAACCTTTTCCTTTTCGCCCCAGCTGTGTCCCCCAGGAAAAGTAAACTGCTTTTTATTTAGCCCAAGACATCTGGAAATTGAGATTTCCAGGAAAAGCAGAGAAAATGTGGAAGATCTTGGGTGGTGGATTATGAAACCCATCCCACTTCTCCTTACGTGTCATGAGCTTGTAACTGATAAATAGCAGCAGCAAAGAGTCCTGTGGCACCTTATAGACTAACAGACGTATTGGAGCATGAGCTTTCATGGGTGAATACCCACTTCGTTGGATGCATGCAGTGGAAATTTCCAGGGGCAGGTATATATATGCAAGCAAACAGCCCACAGACTGGCAACTCATTAACAGTGCTGCCTTTCTGCTTTACCCATTGTCTTCCACAAATATTGCTTCCTTGGTGTGGCAGAGCATGGGCCTCTAAACAGTATAAGAGCCTCTGAGGGTCCTGTTTTGTTCAGAATGATTTGGAGGGAGTCAATTTTGTATTATATGTAGGAGTGGTCAAAAAAGTTTTGTCCTCACGGCTTGACAGGGAAGTGGGTTTTCAACTAAACAAATCTTTTTGGGAAAAGTCTGACTTTCCGCTGAAAATGTCAATTTGTCATCGAAACAATGACTGCTCGGAACCCCAATAAATATTCAGTCTTTGACCAAAAACCAAAACATTTCATCCCCAAACCATTTTGATTTGGAAATGCTGCTGCAAGGCCTCATTTCCCTGTGTAAACTGGGGTCCAGTGTCACACTATTTCTCCCATGATTCACCATTGGGAGGGAAAGTGGTGCTTCATGGAAGTCCAGGGCCTATACTGGAGATTTGGGGCATATGGCAGTTGAACAACAATCCCATAAATGACCTTGCAGCATTTCTGATTTGAATTATTTCAGGTTTTGGCTGAAATATTCAGTTTCTGGATTTTTTTGCCCAAAATTAAACATTTTCATTGGGGAAAAAGAAAAATGACCAGCTCTAATTATATTGTTGAATTTGGGGGATCCTCCACACTGGGGCAATCCATTCATGGCTAGCTACCCTGGCTCATGACCACTTTACAACCATGAAGTGGTGCAAAGCAGCTAGAATTAAGTCAAGGGATCTAATGTAGCCCATGTCTGAACTGGATGCAACTCCTATTGAAGTCAGTGGGAATTGAAGCCACTTATACCAAGCCTGCTTTTGGCCTTTATGCACAATATTTCCTTCCCGCACATAAATATTTGGAAAAGACTCTGAGTTTTAAGAGATGTTTCTGTGGCTTTTATGTTTCTGGGGATTTCCATGTCTGAGCAAATGTTTGGGCTGCACACACTTAAAGCAGCATTCTTGAGATGGGGGTGAATTAGAGGTCAATCCTGCTCCTTTTGAAGTTAATGGCTCTTTTGCCATTGACCTTAAGGTTCGTGGAAGCAGGCCTCTAAGCACTGGTGTGTGATATGGTTGGAACGAAGTTCCTCTTCCGTCCCCCAGAATTGAATCAGCCACTTGAAGAGCAATGAGCCTTGAAAGTCCAAGAGCTCAAGACATTGGCTGCTGAGTCCTTTAGAAAAGCTGACCACTTATTTAGGTGATGAGATGAGACCTAAGGTCCAGATCCTCAAATGTGTTTAGGCTCCTAACTTCCACTGGTTTCAAAGGAAGTTAGGAGCTTAAATACTTTTGAGGATCTGGGCCTAAGTTCTTTAGAAGAAGAGGGCCCAGTTGTGAGGACTGAGCACTTTGAAAATCTAGCTCTTTTGACAGGTCTCGGGTGATGGCTTAAAATAGTACATCAAATAAAAATAGCAGAGATGAGCCTTAACAAAGCCCTCCAAACTCCAGGTCCAGACCCTCAGATCCAAACAGCCTCCAATGTGGGAGAAATCAGATCTGGATCCCAACTCTATGGCTTGGATCAGTCTCTAAAACACAGAAAAATAACCAAGGAATATGTAATTTACATATTTCTCAAGGCAGAAGCCTGGTAAGATTTCTGCTGTAGTATTCATCTACCCAGATTGCAGAGACTAAGATATGCTTCCTGGAATGGAAGAGATGGGATCCTCCAGCATTGTCACAATGACTCGGAGCAGATGTGTTTCCTGGAGTTGGGGAGAATCAGTATGACAATGCTGTAGGATTACATCAGAGCAGATAGAAAGCCCAAGCTGTTAAAAGTTGATAGTGCAGCAGGCAAACACTAATTACATGCCAGAGTTCTAAAACAAGCCATGAAAAGAAAAAGAAAACCATTAGCAGAGGGGGCTTTATTAAAAACAAACACAAATCTTGCCAAGGTTGAGGGAACACAATATACTGTGGTAGTGATACACCAGCTGTGAATCTGACCCATATCTGATCATTAATGGCTTCTGCTAGAGACTGGACAACATTGAGAAAGAAGTTAGATCTGCTGAACCCTCATTAAGGAAAGAATATTAGAACACAGATGAAACACATGGATTACCCTGTTTAGAAATGTGTGAGATGACAAAAAGTAAGCTCTGTGGATTCATACGTCTCTGAAACGGACACAATGTATCTGGATTTCAGAAAAATCCACACAATTGGTACTGAAAAATGGTTATTATTGTTGATCATAAGCAGCTTCGGGTTACATTTTGCTCTCAGCACGAGTAGTGCAAATCTGGAGTAACTTCACTGACTGTTATGGGGTTTCCTTTGGATTTACAATGGTGTAACTGAGATAAAAATTTGGCCCCTAGAGCCCATACTGTTAACTTTCAAATGTAAGGGCTATATACTGCCCTCACAAATGCACACACTACTCTTGTGGATTTCAGTGGAAAGTATCATGCATCATAGATGTATAAGGCTAGAATTTGGTACAGAAGCTACACTAAACATTCTGAGCCTGGTCCTCAGCTGGTGTAGATGGATGAATCCTTTGATTTTCATTGAGCTACACAGTCTTACTCCAGCTAAGTCTCAGGGCGTCTCAGCCTTCAGTGCAATGTTGTCCTGAGGATAAATACTGGAACCTTGAATGACTTATTGTGAAGTCACTGTACACTCAGAACTATAGTCCTGATGTAAATTATACTGAAGACAATAAGGCAATTTCTGTTGATTTGAATGAGCATCATGCTCTGTGTCCCTACACTGGACGTTCACTTTGCTAGAATTGCACTTTACACCTTACAATGCATGGAGACAATGTAATATTTGCAGTCTACTTCACGCTACATGGAGTTTCACTGCAAGTATGCCTTTAGCACACATGGGAGGCTTCATGGAAGCCATCTGTACATGCTGAGAGCTCTTCCCATGGTGGACTTTGAGGAGCTGCACACTCATATGTAGCGGGATAATGGAGGGGAAATGATGTATACTGTCCTGGTACTGTTCTATAGATTGTTAATTTGTTTTCCTTTCCCCATTCAGATTAGAATCTGGATGTGACACAGAGGCCCACTGGTGGTTTGCTACCCTGGGTTGTCACACAGCATAGCAGTAGCAAACTCTTATTGGCTGAGACGGGGTAAGACAGTAACTCACCATTCTGGGAACCCCAGCAGATTGTCACAAGTTTGGGGGAAATTCAGGACTAGGGGGGCTTTGGGATCACTTTGCAAAAAGTAACTGTGTGGCGGAGGCCAGGGTGTGACTTGCATGCGTGTAAGGCTGGCTTTTGGTGCCAGAGCTGTGAGCCACCACAGTATAGCATTGAAGTTATCCAGAGCTGCAGGGCAGGGAGTAACACAACCCCTCACTGGTCTGCATTGAGCTCACAAAGTGTCGCACTGGATAAGAATCTAAACCTTTGTTCTCCCACTTGTGGGGTTTTTTTTTAAAGAACTGGGAGCCATTGAAAACAAAATACATCTGAAAACCTCTCAAAAGTCAGCAGCTCATTACACGTGTCCTTCCCTTGCCCCAAATGCTGTGTGTGGTGCAAGTGCCACCCCCGGTTGCTGTAATGGGAACACTTAGAGATGATGCACCCAAAAAACTCATTGCAAGAGGAATAGTTGGTGTCTTTCCATGGAGTGGGAAAGACTATGACCAGAGGAGAGCAAGGCACTGGCAACCACAAGACACTGCCTAAAGGGAGATGTTTCTGTAAAGCATGACTCACGAGTGAGTCAAAATAACATGCCCAACCCACTGGCCAACAGAACAAGAAGGGAATCTAAGACAGACAGGACAAGACAACAAACTAGCATCTCTACAAAGTTTCCTATCCTCTTGCTTAGTCCCTGACCATTAGTTTCCAAATGTCTTTCCTGAATTTTACAGCTGGTTGGAAGGTGCTTCAAAAGAACACTTCTATCCTAAATCCTCCCGGAGGAGAGATTTTACTGGAACCTTCCTTGAATAATGAAATCAAAACAACACAAAGGATAATGTGGACTGGCCCAGTTCCAGTGTTGGTAATGACATTCTGCCTACCTATAATTCCCTCTGGAATCTCCACTGGAGCAGCTGTCCTTTATTTCCTCTCCTAAGCTATAGATTTAAAGCAGTCAGGAGCACAGGAATTGCCAGGCTGGATCAGACCACATCCTTCAGAGGAAGGTGCAAGAAACCATCTGCCGCAGCTCGTTATGGTCCGCATTGTCTGCAGGGAAATTTCCTCCTGGTTCCCTATATTTAAATATTGGCTTTTGCCCAGAAGTATCTTTCCCCTTCCAAACACTCTTTTTTATTTACTATTATAACTCTGGATATTCTTGTATCTAATCCCTTTTCTAGTTCCTTTTCTAGTCCTGCAAAGTTCTCAGCCTCAATGACCTCTTATAGCAATGAGTTCCACAGGCTAATGGCACATTGCTTATTTACTTGCTGTTGATGCACCATGACTACCTAGTTTGACTCCAAAGGAGGCTTTGGTTCAGGGGTCAGTGATTCCTCCATACAGTTTAAGTGAAAGCCTTTGGTATCTTCTAGGCTGAAAGGCAAGCTATGTGTAAACAATTAGCTAATAATATATGAAACATTCTTGATGAGGAGACATTTATACAGACGAGAAGGACCATTACCCCAGTGCCTGCAGAAGACTTTCCATGTGTCTTAAGGAAGCAAGAGAGACACGAACAGAAGAAATAAAGAGCAGGGCTGCGATGGGTTGGGATATTTAATCCTTCCTCTGCTCAAGCCAGAAATAATGCTGCTTGAGACCTCAAAGTGTTTTTCCGCCATAAAAAAATGTAGTTTTCTGTTTGGTTCTATGCCCTACCCCCTTCTCCCCCGCCCTTCCCTACACACACACTAGAAATATGAGCAATGCCAAGTCTTGTCTCCCTGTAACTTGCTGGAAGATGTGTGAATGACTCAGATGTGTATGTGCACTTCATGAAGGGACTGTTTGAAGCCCTAACACAGAGAGATTTTGTTTCCCTAAAGAGTATCAGTTAAATAGGTGTTAATAGCTACAAAAAGAATTCTAAAGAACCTGAATTAAAAAAAACCCAATTCCCATATCAAATCCCAATTTGGGAAAGTCTGTAGACACATGCTTAATTCCATCCTTGTCTGGGATAGCACTTGAGCAGATGATTGATTTTAAGTCATTGAGGCTTAAATACATCTTAACGTTAAGCACAGGCTTATGTGCTGTCCTGGGCAGGGAGGGCCTTACTTCCCAAAGTTACACTTGAATAGCATCTTTGATGTTACAGTCCTACCTGGTCTCCAGTCCTCTGTAGAGTCCTCCAAGATCTGCATTAACCTTTAGGAAAGCAAAAAGGGACATGGACCCATTTCCTCTCCTGTACAAAGCTCTGCATTTCACCTTCCCATAGCAACTATATTGAGTCATGTAGAAAAAGATCCCATGAATATGTGATGCATTTCAGTCTTTATTTGCCAATAGCCAAGAGTCTTTTCTATGTTCTCCCAAACCTCCTGGAGTTCTAAATTAGTAGATTTTGCACTGAATAAGTTCCAAACATCTCATCGGCCATTGAAAACAGTCAATAAATGTCCTTCCAGCATTATGTAAAATGAATAGGTAATGAGATAACATTTATCCCTGGTGCAACTCAAATGACTCCAGTGGTGCTACCCATTGGATGAATTTGGCCCCCTGTGACCAGAATTCTTCTTAACAGGTCAAGATTTTCAGGATTTCAGATTTTTGCATGCATAAAAAGTAGAAGCCTTTGTCTTGTAAATAAGCCTCACTTTTGCTGTCATAAACAGTTGTCATCTTAAAACTGACAAATAAAAGGAAAGTTTCTAAGCACTAGACAGTGCCGTGTATTGAATTTAAATCCCAAGGGAAAGAAGGATTTCAATTCCCCCCATAATACACCTTGTCCAGTCATTTACACCAGTGGGTGCAAAGTGATAACAAATCAGAACTGTGTTTTATGTCAACTTGATCCTACTTTGCACTAGTGTTGTTGACAACACAAAGTGCAAAGGTAGAAATCAAATACCAAATCATATTGATAGAAGAACCAATGTTCTAGAAAATCAGTGTATATGCTTAAAAATGAAATTAGTGAGAAGCAGGCTTTTAGAAATGATTTTGTGGGGATGGGTAAGAGAAATGAATACAATTATGCTGAAGGAATAATAGACCTGGAGGGACCTATTTGGCAGAGATCCAAATTCTAGGTGGACTTGGAAAGTTCACAAACCACATACCAATTCCCCCATCATGCTTAGGAGGAAAAGCAAACCCAAATGTTGGTGCCAGGGTTGACTTCATTCTGTTGTTATGGGCACTAGTGAGACCAGCCAGGGGCAAATATAGATGTTGCAAGCCCAGAACAAAAGTAAAGCATTGGAAGGTTTCAATTTTTTTCCCCTCAGAGATTTCTGTACTGACTTTTGTTCACTACCTCTCTGCTTCCTAATGTATCAGGCTCAGTAAGAAAAACGCTTCCCCATTGCTCCCAATTTGCCTAATGCATTCTTGTAACATCCCACTGGAATTTCAATGCCGCCATTTAAAAGGGTGCTAACTAGTTCCGCAACGTGGAAAGGATGCTGCAGTATTTCACAGCAAAAAGAGCCCTAACTCCCAAGACCCAGAGAAGGAAGTTCAAAGGCTTGTGTTTCCCATGCAAGTTTTTCCAAAATCCTAGTTCTCCAAGATGTTTCACAAGGTGTCAGTGACTCTGAATGCCTCTATTTTTGGGACTTGAGAAACCTTTGACGGGCTTTATTTTCAGAAAGTGATCAGCATCTCTGACAATCAAGCCACTTCAAGATGTCTCAGGTTGGGCACCCAAAACCTGAAGCATCCATAGTCTCTTAGACTCATAGACTTTAAGGTCAGAAGGGACCATTATGATCATCTAGTCTGGCCTCCTGCACAATGCACGCCACAGAATCTCACCCACCTACTCCTGTAACAAACCCCTAACCTATGTCTGAGTTATTGAAGTCCTCAAATTGTGGTTTGAAGACCTCAAGCTGCAGAGAATCTTCCAGAAGTGATCCGTGCCCCACGCTGCAGAGGAAGGCGAAAAACCTCCAGGGCCTCTGCCAATCTGCCCTGGAAGAAAATTCCTTCCTGACCCTAAATATGGCGATCAGTTAAACCCTGAGCATGTCATAGTCACTTCAAAAATCCTGGCCTGTTTTAAGTATCAGATCCCCGTATTGGGCAAATGTATTCTCAAAAATTCTTTATGTACACAAAAGAAAAAGGCATTCATCTTAAACTGCAGTTTCTACAGGCACTTCAAAAAACTTGTGATTTCAGAATGGACTTACCTGACACTAAGTCTATTCCAAGTCCCTTCGGGGCCAAGTCTATCTCTTGTTCCCTTGCTCACAGTTGAACTTAGCTGATGTCTTGTTCTGCTTGTGCAAACATGTTTAAGGCCCACACAGCTACAGTGGATCAGTCCCAATTCCTAGTCTCCTTGTATGGCTTCCGGAACAATAACAAACACAAAACCAATGCAGCTGTTCCAAATAACTCCTTCGTCGAAAGACAGAAATGCTGTGTGTGTTTCATTTCTAATGGACACCCAGTGGAACATCAGAACTAGAGATGGCAGTGGGGAAATGGATTTTCCATTTTGAGAGCAATCCTGGGATTTTGATTTTTTTTCCTATCCCTAAACAGAATGAAAACAAATTTCAAAATATCCTTTGGAATAAAATTCTGAAAAAAACATCATTTGGGGAGGATTTTGAAATGTTTTGTTGTGCTAAGATCAAGACATTCTGTTCCGATTTTTACCCCTTTTAAAAGACTTTTCAAAATGTGTTTTATATTAAAAAAAAAAGGTTTGTTTTGAAAAGTCATTTTGAAATAAAGGTTCAGAATGTTCCATTCTGAAAATGATGGATATTTTCTAAACCTTTTGGTTTTTTTCAGAACAAAACTTTGCTGAAATTAACACGTTTTTCTGAAAAACTGATTTTCTGAAACATTTCCAACCAGCTCTAAAAAGGACGTGTTGTATCAGATGCCTATCAGCAGCCCTGATGTAGTTGTTTAACCTACTTGGGCTGAGATTTTCAAAGTTGTCTTTCACACTCAATTCCAGAATCATTGAATTTTTCATTCTAAGCAAGTAGAATTGCTCACAAGAAGCTGGTATGTATTTTGTACTCCTATCCGCGGAGATGATTATTTGGGACGAGTGGAGTCATACTTCTCAGGTTTAACCAAGTCTCCCTGAAAGGTGAACAACCTGAAATGAATTAATATAGGAGCACCAGAGCAACACTAGAGGCCATCATTTATAATCAATAAAATGGGAATAATTTCTGGTGACCCACTTTGTTGAGTGAGGGTGACAGAGCACATCAAAGTGAGGCATATTTGACACAAGTTTGTGGAGGGTGAACTACTGTAGTAATAGAGTAACAGTATCACAAAAAGAATAAAAATGGGAGATTTCATTGCGATAGAGAGGAGACTAAGGCCGGATTCTCACTGCAGTAAATCAGCGCAGCTCTATTAATGTTACACTTGACACTGGCTGAGAACACAGCACCTGATACTTTTCATCACAGATCTCAAAGTGCTTTACATGGCTAGGTGAACCTTATCATCTCCTTACAGCTGAGACACAGAGAGATGAAGCAACTTGTCCAGGATCTCACAAGTCAGTGACATACCTATGCATAGAACTCAGACTTCTTGAAGCGTTAGCCAAGCGATCTAGTGGCAGCTTGATGTCCTGCCACATGGGGAACTGGAGTTCATTACCCAGGCAGTGGGCGATGAGACTGGGTTCCCAGCAGCAGCTGCATGCTGAGCCTCTGGTCTAGCTACAGGACTGCACTACCTGCAGAGCTGATTTGAGTCGCAATCTTGGAGTATTATGGCACCAGGAGAGGGCCTTCATCTCGAACTGCACAAAGTAAGGCTGTTTGGGGGAGATGAACGAGGCTACAGCTACAAAAACAACTAGAAGGGCCAATTTTTGCCCTCCAAAGAATGTGATGCTCCCCAGGGCCAGCTCCAGGCACCAGCGAGGAAAGCAGGTGCTTGGGGCGCCCAGTGAAAAGGGGCGGCACGTCCAGGTCTTTGGTAGCAATTCAGCGGCAGTTCCCTCAGTGCCAGAGTGAAGGATCTGCCGCCAAATTGCTGCCGAAGAATTAAGCGGCGTGGTAGAGCTGCCACTGAAGTGCCTCGGGTCGCGGCTTTATCTTTTCTTTTTTTGCTTTGCCACTTGGGTGGCAAAAAAGCTGGAGCCGGCCCTGATGCTCCCACATAAATTAGTTGGAGGTGAGTTGTGCTCATGAATCCAAAGCCAGCATTTGGTCAGCCTTAGAGGAAACATGATCTTGCGGTGAAGACATTGAAGTAAGACTGAGGAAAACTGAGGTCAATTTCCAGCTGTGCTACTGGCTTCCTGTGTGACCATGGACAACTCTTTCTATCTCTCCATTTGTAACATAGGGGTAATTACACCTCCTTTGTCCGTCTTGCCTATTTAGAGGTTAAACTTGTGGGAGCAGGGACTGTCTCTTATGAGGTTTTCCTATAGATGCTGCCTGGCGCAAAAGGGTCCTGATCTTGATGGGAACCTCTGAGTGCTACTGAAACACACACAATGATGTTTGCAGCGAAGAAGAGCTCTGTGTAGCTCGAAAGCTCTCTCACCAACAGAAGCTGGTCCAATAAAATATATTACCTCTTGGCTCACATTTAATTCCAATGCCTGAAAAAGACTTGCACCTACATCTTATCAGTTAGTTAGATAAACATCTAGTTGTCCAGTATGTTGCTACTGAAAATCTTGTTTTAGATTAACAGGTCACTAAACATCTCTGGAGACAATGCTGAGGTTCTGGCTTTGCTGGGAAAGCAGGGAAAGAAATACCAGTATTTAACTTTCCTTTGTGGTTGGCATCAGTTACACACATGATCTCTCGGCTTCTTGAGCACCCATGGCTAGCCTGAGAAAAGGTTATTTCCAAGAATCACATGGAACCCAAGAGGATTCCAAGATTAATAATAATTAATAATGAATAATACGCCTGTGTCTTACCTAGTGTTTTTCATCCATAGATCTCAAAGCACTTTACAAAGGGTTAGTATCATTTTCCCCATGTTGTAGATTGGGAAACTGAGGCACAGATCATTAAAGTAACTTAACTGAGATCACCCAGCAGGCCAGTGACAGACCTGGAAAAAGAACACAGGTTTGCTGAGTCCTAGCCTAGTGCTCTAGCCGTTAGATAAAATATATTTTGAGGAGTCATGCAGATTGGCGCATACAGTACATATTGCTCATGGCTCAAGCCTTATGACTGCACGGGTGATTTAAAATACAACAACAAATATATCCAGAACATTATGGCATTGAAAATGCTGACGTCAATCCAATATGCGTTGCTATCTCTGATGTTGTGTTTGTGACCCATCAGGAAGCATTTGTTTACAACCTCAGCAATTTCTGTTTTCTTTTCACAAGACTAACATATCAGATTGTCTGTATCCTGCAGCAGTTATCTCAGTTTCTGTACTTAATATGCATTGCTCAAATTCCAACCTGACTTACTTTAGCAATGAATGTTGTGCAGATGAAGCAGTACCAAGAAAAGTCATATCAAATTGCAGACCAGTTGTAAAAAATGCGAGAGAACATTGGGAGCAGATCCAGAATCTGGGGGATGGCCATTTGATCTGGATACCGTGAAAAAGAGAAAAAGCAGAAAAGATAATATAACTCATAAATAAAACGAGAGTCTATAAATATAGGGATCTTTTCTACAATTGAGACATAGGGGATTGTGGGAGATAACTGGTGTTAGCGGCAGATTTACAGCAATTAATTTATTTTATGTGAGAGCTTGTCTACATAGCAAGTTCGTGTATGGCAAGCCAGGGGGGGAATCTACAGCACACCAGTTTGCCGTGCACTAAGGCACTGCATGGACGTTGCTGCTATGCAGCAAAAGTCCCAGAGTGCAGTTTTCAAGCAGCATACACAAAGCCAAACTCCAGGAATTTCACTGCACTGTACCAATGTCCACACAACAACTTCATGTGCAGCAAGTTGATAAGCTGCAGATTCATATCTTAGCTTACCTGGCAGTAACTTGACATGTAGACAAGCCTGCCGCTAGTGTTAATGGACGTTACCCCCATAAAACCATCACTTGTTTGTGGGAGGCAGACCCCTAAGAAGTTGTAGGACCGGAGTATGCGCTGTATGCACAGTTCCAGCAAAGAATTCTATTAGCTGCTTGGCCTCCACTCAGTCTCCAGCAGCCCAGTAATCCAGTGGGAAATTGATGCACTATCCCACAGGAGCATTCCCCAGGCAATCAAAGCCGGGACTGAGATCCCTGCGTAAGCAGTGCACTCAACTCCCTGTTTTTTTTTTCTAGTTCACTGTGAGGTTGGAAATCCAGTTTGATGCCTGGATGGATTCCTGGTCCAACAGATGACAGAAATCAGCAAGGAACTATGTGGCATGTGCAGTATGAAAGGTTGGGTAACTGGTTTAAAAGATTTATTAACTTGGAGAGCAAGTTGAAACATAATCATCTGCCGGAGACCAGTGAAAAGATATGGAGAAAGGTGTAGCCAGGTCTGATGTCTGCTTTCTCAATAGTCATTCTGGAGTGGCAATAGATCTGGCCAAGGTCAACAGCCAGAATGCTAGTTCCCATGGAACTCGAGGTAAAAAATGGCAATCATATGGTGAGCCATGAGCATGAACAGCACCCATGGGTGCAGCTTAGACCAATGCTAAGCCATCGTTGTAACCATAGACATTGGAGTCCATGTGTACTGATCCCCGCTGTGTATAATTATGATAGCACCAAAGGCCCCAGTTGGGATGACAGCCACACTGTGCTGGGCATTGTGCAGAGAGAAGATGATTGGAATATAACCTTTTGTAACCTTGATCCGTGTCATGGAAATTGGTCCCATTGACTTCACTGGGCTCTGGATCAGGTCAACAAAGAACCTTCCTGTGTGTCACACCGCTGTTACAGCCACATGTTTTTTCCAAGCACAAATGCCAGCATGCCTGTTGCTGGTCTGAAGAGGATGTTGGTAGCTATTGTGATGGGGCAAGGCCAGATGGCTACAGTAAAGTACTGAGAAACAGGTATGTTAGCCCCAGGCTAAACAAATCCCTAGGACCCTGGTAACCAAATGGCAGTTGCTCCAGGTTAATCAAGGCACCTGGGGCCAATTAGGATCTTTCTAGAAGGCAGTAGAGATAGCTACTTTAATTAGAACACCTGCAGCCAATCAAGGCAGGCTAATCAGGACACCTGGGTTTAAAAAGGAGCTCACTCCAGTCAGGCAGAGAGGAGTCAGAGGAGAAGGAGCATGTGTGAGGAGCTGGGAGCAAGAAGGCAAGGAGCTGAGAGTGAGAGAGTGAACTGCTGGAAGATTGAGGAGGACAAGCGTTATCAGGAGGAAGGTCCTGTGGTGAGGATAAAGAAGGTGTTTGGAGGAGGCCATGGGGAAGTAGCCCAGGGAGTTGTAGCTGTCATGCAGCTGGTACAGGAGACACTATAGACAGCTGCAATCCACAGGGCCCTGGGCTGGAACCCGGAGTAGAGGGCGGGCCCGGCTTCCCTGCAAACCCCCCAACTCCTGATCAGACACAGGAGGAGCTGACCCAGACTGTGGGTTCCACAAGAGGGGAAGATCACTGAGGTGAATAAATCCGCCAATAAGCACAGGATCCACTAAGGTAGAGGAGGAAATTTGTCACACTATGCATTGGTGCAGAGGTATATACCACATGCCAGTCTTTCCTTTCTGCACAGTCCCTGTACCCATTTGATACAGAATCACCATGACTGTTTTCCCAGCTATGCCAGGCAATGTGTCCCTATGCATTTTAGCAAATGGTTTCTGTTGTGACTTGGAAAAATTGCTTATTCCCAGTGATGATTTATGCAGTGAGCATAAGCAGTTGATGATATAAAATGAGATACCATCATATAAACTGAAAAAAGACCATAATGTAACATCATCTCATGCCCTGGCCAAGGAGACGGATTATGTTTAGTGACCTGTGGCAACCTGGCTGCATTTGACTCTTGAGCTGGGTAAAAACACAATATTGTTCCCGCAAAAAGAGAAAAAGAAATCTGTCTCTCGGAAGGGAGATACTCACCCTTTCAGCTGAATCTGAGTTATGAACTGTTACAGCTCTTTCCCAAAGCAGGCCTTCAAAGCCTTTAGCCTATCAGATAAACACTGTGCAAGCATTTCTGCTGGGGTTGCAAAATGTCTCTCTCCCATGCCTTGGAGATACAAATTGAACCTAGACCAATGAAGAGGCAGGGCAGAAGCTGCTGGTGAGACATGTCTGCTGTGTTTCCTGATTGTGGTAGACAAAATACGCGTCATGATGAGGGTCCCACCCACCCCCGTTTCTCCTGAAATTACTGCAGACACAGCACACCTCCTCCTCCTGGGAGATGTGATACAGCCTCCGGAAATGCATCCTCAAACCAGGATGATAATACAAAAACAAGGGGTTCTGTAGTTCTCAGGCCCCCCTCGTCGACTCAAGGGAGTATGGATGTGAGTGCAGGAGAAATCAAAACTTTCTTTTAAAGGATATTCTTTACAAAATATAAACTGTGGTTGGGGTTGGGAAAATGCAAATATTCTCTTTCAAAACCATTGCAGTGCCAAGTAGAGTGGAAAAAAGAAACAGAGCCGTTTGCTGCAAAACCATCTGAAGAGGTGTCTCTGTCAGAGATCAAGACCAAAGTTTCCTTCTGGAGCTGGCTCCTCAGCTGGCCTTATAGAAGGACATCACAATGCTGATGTGTTCCTCCTGTCCACGCATGGAACACGAGCTAGGGTAAATGATGCTCAGTGCTCCAAGGGCTTGAAGTGATTTACTGTCTGCAAAAAGCCTTTTAGACTTGCTTGGGCTGGATCTCACAGGAAAAAATCCATTTTAATATGGGTACTGTTTATGTCTGTTCTCCAGAGGGCCACTTATTATCCCATTGTGTCTGCAAAGCGCCCTGGGTATCTTCAGGGGGCTCTGTGAGTAATAGATCATCTTGTGAACACATTTGATCAGCTCTACAATTCCCAAAGGGGCTGCCACCCTGGGAGAACTCATGCCCTCACCTCTGACTGAAACTCAAGAGCTCATCAAACGCCCCCTTCTTTCAGAGAGATTTTCACCCAGGTGGTACTGTGGCCCTGATCCAGCAAAGCACTTTAGCATATGCTTCACATTAAGCATTAGGTTAAAGGCCTTCTTGAATCAGGATGGACTGTTGAATTGGGACACGTCTGGCCAAAGGGAAAATGGGACATCACATGGGGTGACCCGAGGGCCCCTCTACCACCATGCACAGGGCTGGGGCTGACAGCCTGAGGCCCCCAGACAATAGGGCTCATCTGAGCCCCTTACCCTGGCACTGTGCTCTCCCAAGACCCACCACTCAGGGCTGACAACCTGAGCCCCTTCCCCCCCGTGCAGGGCTGGCTCAAGCCCCACCGCCCGGGGTTCGAGCTGATAGCCCAAGGCCCAGCATATGGTGTCATCGCGCCCCTATCCCCCCAATGTTCCTCCATGCCCCACTAGAGGGGCATGCCCCACTTTTTTGCCAAAACTAGACATGTGTCCCATTTAGGGGGCAGGACGCATGCCCAGTTTTCCCAAAAAGTTGGGCCATCTGGGACAAGGCTTAGAAAGTGGGCTATCCCAGGCAAAACAGGATCTATGGTCACCCTAGCTGGCCACCTCCAGGGATTGAAGTAGAGACCTCCAGAGCTAAAAGAACGAGCTGCTACAATTTGAGGTAACGAGCCAAGGATTTGAAGTTAATGGCTGCAACAACTATATTCTCTGCAGATCAGCATAGAGCGGTGGATGGGGGAGGGTCTTTAATACACATTCACAAGTGGGTTACACTCACATTTGGTGCCTCGTCAGAGTGGAAAATATTAAGAGCCACAAGCACAAAATCTACAAAGTAACATAATGTGAGCAATCTGTGCTATTTGAAACAGCCGTGGGCTCACAAGAATATTAATCCCTTCTCTTTGTTTACAGATGCCTCTCCTTTACCTGACCAACCTGCGGGTGCCCTTGTGATCTATCATCACTGTGATTAGAGCTGATCAATAGTTTTCAAAAGGACAAAAGTTTAATGATTATTTTCCTGAAAAATGTTGAATCTTTTTCATGAAAAGCATTTACAAATTTTCAACTACCTCTGATTGCAACGTCCATCTAATTCAGGGCCACATCCATCCTGCAGCCTTACTCATGTGACTAGTAGGTACAGTGTATTTGCATAAGTAAAGGTTACTCACATGTGTAAGTGCTGCAGGGTCAGGCCCTTATGTTGTAAGCTTCTCAAGACAAGGACCTTTCTTCTTATCTCTTTGTAATGCACCGCTGGCTGGCACTAATACATAATAAGACGTGTATGCTATGCCTTTGTTAATGAAACCTAAAACTATGCTATGCCTCCATAAATGCAACCTAAAACTGCATTTGCTTTTTTTGCAACAGCATCATATTGCTAATTCATGTTGAGGTTGTGATTCACCACAACTCCCAGATCCATCCCAGCAGTGCTGCTGCCAAACCAGTTTCCCCCCATTTTGTGTTTGTGCACTTGGTTAACTTTATACACAGAAACAGTCTTGACTTCAGTGGAAGTAGTCACATGCTTAAAGTTAAGCGCCTGCATTATCAAGGCCTTTTATTTCTGTGTACTGCACCTTTGCACTTGTAGAACTCTGCTGCAGGCAGCTGCCATCTTGAATTAAATGCAACTTGTTAGAAAGAAGACACCCATTCAGGGGTGGCTCTAGGCATTTTGCTGCCCCAAGCACGGCAGGCAGGCTGCCTTTGGCAGCTTGTCTGTGGAGGGTCCGCTGGTCCCGCAGCTTCGCGGACCTCCCCAGGCCTGCGGGAGGTCCACCAAAGCCACAGGACCAGCAGACTCTCCGCAGGCAAGCTGCCAAAGGCAGCCTGCCTGCTGCCTTCATGGTACTGGCAGAGCGCCCCCCGCAGCTTGCCGCCCCAAGCACGTGCTTGGCATGCTGGGGCCTGGAGCTGCCCCTGCACACACTGTGCTGTCTCACAGGGGTTTTGTTTTAGAGGATTCTGCTTTTTTTGTTTCCCTTAATCTGAGCCAGAATCATTTAGGACTGAGAGTTTGATTGCTATATGTCTGCAGAAACAGCAATATCTCCAAAGGAAAGCAACTTTTAGAGCTGAATCTTAAAGACCCTTCATTTTGTCAGTGTGTAAAAACTCTCCTGTGGAAAATGTAATAGGGTGCTAGAGAAATGTAGGATGAAGTCCTGCCTCTGTTGAAGTCAATGGGTGTTTTACCATTCACTTCAATTGGCCAGGATTTCACTTCTAAGCCCCAATTTAGCAAAGCAGTTAAGCACATGCATAAGTCTACCCTGACAAGGGCCTCTGCAAGTACATTAACAACAGTCATAATGTATTGATCAACATTTGTGCCAAGGCTGTCTAGCGGCTGTGTTCTGTAATGTGGGCAGTTTACTCATGTTGGACTTTGTTTAAATTATTAATTATTGAGTATCATATTAGAGAGTGATTAGTAAAAGAGAGGGCATGAATTAAAGAATTGGAATTAGTCTGAGCTCTGATTTCTGTTAACAGTAGTAAGGAAAAAGAAGGAACATAAAAACTTCTCCAAATTGTGGCATTTTCAGCAGCATTCTAACCTACCACATTGGGAAATTGAGTTCAAGTGGAGTTGATCACTGTCATTGGCCAATGCAATACAAAGGAATGAAATACATTAGGACAAACAAGCTACTTGTGAATATAATCATTTGCTCATAAATGGCAAGTGAGAATGTTTGGTTGGAATGTGCAATCACAATTTATGAAACAGGAAACAGATGGATCCAATACTGTAACCTACTGTGGTTTGGGGTGGGGTTGTGAGAAGGGAGTAACAGCTAAGGTCAAACACACTTTTAACAGTAATGGATTAACTTTAAGAGCAACAACAGTACAATGATTTGTCACTTACTACAATGCCTTTTCTCTGAGAACCTTCACAAACATTCATCATCCCAACAGCCCTGGCAACCAGACATTGTTGCTTCCATTTCACAGATGGGGACACAGAGAAACAGAGACATTAAGAGCAAAGGCTAATATTTTCAGATCTGGGGGACCTAAAATTAGGCCCCTCAATATAGATTTTTTTCATCCAGGTCCAGTTGGCAGGGTGCTAGCCTGGGACTCAGGAGACTCAAATTTAAGTTCTCTGCTCCAACACAGACTTCCTGTGTGTAGGCTGAGTTACTACTGACAAAAAGAGGCCTTTTGCTGGTATAGCTTATACCGCAGGACTTTTTTTAGCTGGTATAGCCTACGCTAAGGTTTTTGCCAGCAAAAATCACACCCCTAACCAATATAGCTATGCCGGCAAAACTTTTAAATGTAGACCAGGCCTTAGCTTCTCCATGCCTCAATTCCCCATCTGTGAAATGGGGATAATAGCACTGCCCTAGCTCACAGAGGTGTTGTAGGAATAAATACATTAGACTGTGAGAGGCTCAGATGCTATGGAATGGGGCCATGTGAACACTTTAGGTAGATGGTGAATAGCTAGCTAGAACATCATCCATGTCAGCAAATTGTCAGTGACATGCACCATCTAGATACTCCTCCATCTAGATTCCTATAGTGCCAGCTCTAAGATAGCCTCTGATGTACATAATTTATTCATCAGAGTTCAATGAGTCAGTCGCTTGTGCATAATGAGTAGAATACCCACCTCTGGATAGTATGCACAATTCTACAAAACAGACGAGTATCAACATAGATTGAGCTGGTCTGTACTGGAAAAGTCCCCCAATTATATTAAACTCATCTCCATCAGAGTGACATTAGACATGTGTACTTGCATATCCTTGTCCTGATCTAAGTTGGTAGCTAAGAGGCTGGACTGATCATCCCCTTCTGGCGGTGAGACCAGATGAGGAAGAGGAGGAAGGTCACTGCTACTCCTTATTCCCCCAAATGGATTGGATGGATGCTGGCACTGCTAATTTATTCCCAGATACTTAAGACTGTGCATAATTTTAACTAACCAATTGACTTCAATGGGACAATGCATGGACTTAAAGTTACACGCGTACTTAAGTATTTTGGTAAACTGGACCCATCAGCACACCAGTAAAGTCATTTGGATATGTACCTGCTCCTGTAATTTCTTATCATTCCCTTTGACTAGCATTGTGTTTAAGACCACACCATGCAGCAACCACTGCGCATATTGATTAAATGACTTGATTTACTTGTTACTACCTGTTGAAACAAAGTTATTGAAGCTGTTCTTCAGAGGGAAATTGGCTGCCCAAGTACTGGGAATTGGAAGAGGTGGGGATCGTACTGATCAATTATATTCAAATACTACATTGAGCTAAACCAGTGAAAGACTTAACCTGGGACTTGATTTCCTTTCAGTTTCTAATGTTAAAAGGGACACAAGAACATGACCCAATCCTTGCTTCTTCAACAGTATCCTCAGACACCAGCTGGGGGAAGTGAGTTCAAATCCAGTTGATGGTTGTTTAGTGTACTGGACCAATGTGTTGTAAGAGAAGGAGATTAGGAAAACAAGACAACTTATTGGTATATAGACTTGTTTGGTTTCTCAGTGATAAGTCAGAATGTTTGATGGGGATGTTTGACTGCAATGTATGAAAGCGGAAACAGATGCATTCTGCACAGTATCATCTGTGGTTTGGAAAAGGAGGGTGAAAGGGAAATGTGAGATGTCTATACACTAGTACAGTACAGTGGAGGCCAACAGGATAGATTTCAGAATGAAGGGTGACTAGTGTTGAAACATGTTGTGTGATACTGGGTGATGAAATAAGGGCATCTGTTGAACTGAACAATTTGCTAGGCAAACAATCCAAAATGAATAATCTATGGTGCAAATTGATCCTTTTCTCCCCCTCTTTTCACAACTTGTCCACAACAGATTATGATTTTTTATGAATGGTGTTTGCTAGTTACAGTTAATTTGCAGCAGCACATTTGAACGGTGGATTACTCACAAAATATTTTTGTAAATATTCATGTAAGCCATTGATGATAATTCAGCACATGGTTGGTCACCTAAGTTATGGGGGAATTGTTGCTGCTCCCAGTCCGGATGCTTATTATAAACAGCGTGACAAAGTCAGACCTGATAGCTATGAGAGAGCAGTGGAAGGTGGGTTAATTAGAGACACCTGAGTCCAATTAAGGGCTGCTGGTGACTTTTAAAAACCCCTCTTCTGGTGCCAGAAGGAGGAGAGATGAGAAACAAGCTGTAGCAGGAAGAAAAGGCACTTCCTAGGTGGAAGGCTACTCTCTTCTCTATAGGGGAAACAGCCAGGTCCTATTTGAGGAAGGAGCGGTAACCAGAACCCAGCCTAATAAGGCAGTGCGTCCTAGGCAGCGGGCAGGTAAATATACTTCTATTGTGTTGTGAGTTTTTTTTTTTCTTAAAAGAACTAATAAGGCCCACTCTGAGGCCCAACCTGGCAATAGTGAAAAATAAACCCAACCAAAGAATTAAAAATCTGCAGCGTAGAACTGATTTGGGCTAGGGGCTTCCTTTTTGTTTTGTGTTTGCACAGCATTTAGCATGATGGGGTCCCACTCCATGACTGAGATGGCAAGGCTCTATAGTAACACTGCTACTAATAGTAATTAATTAATAATAGTGATTAGCTCTGGCCCTAGCAGTGGTGTGCAGGGAAACGCACAGGGAACCCGTCCCCTACAAGGGCTAGCAAGGACTGCAGGTCTACTTGAGAGAGTCTGTGAATGACTCCTTCTAGTGTCCCCAGGAGCATAAATTGCCTCAAGGGGGATGGAGAGGGGAGGCCACCTCCTTTGCCTTGACCCTTGGGCCAGCTAAGGAGTGCAGCTGGAGCCTTTCCATCAAAAGGCCATACATTTTGTTCATTCCCCCTGGGGGAATGGAGCACAGCTCCCCCTACATGGAGAGCTCTCCCTCCTCTCTGGCTGGTTCAGTGACAACTTCACCTCTTGTTTCACTTGACCTTACCCACTGCTCCCCTTGCACTCTGAGAGAAGGATTGGACCATCTGAATCTCTGCCTCTCTCCAAATTCCCAGATGCTCAGGGTAGGGCCTAGAGGACACAGTTTAGCTTCTGTTCTCTCAGGCCATGAGTGACTGGGGCTGCTAGTCTTATGGGAAAACCATGATTGGTTTTCAGTCACAGAAACTGTATAAATACATCAAGTTCCCAGCCTATATCGATTCTCATGTGCTCAAATCAGCCTTGAAGGGAGCTATGCTGATTAGCCACACGCCTCAAAGGCCAGATCCTGAGCTTCAGCTACTTCAGTGCATTTCCTTTGATCTACACAGGCAGAGGATTTGTAGCTGCCATTCATTACCCTTATTTGACAGAGAAAATAAATATTTTTGTTTTTTTTTCCCCTACCCACCCAAGAAGATGAGTCAAGTTTTCCTGAAAGTGTACATTAGATTAACTTTAAAATACATGACTCAAGCCTGCCTCTTGCATATTTGTCAATAATTCTTAAAATCAGGTCTCTTCCATTACCCCTTTGATATTTATGGAGCACAAATTACTTCCCCTATCCAAAAGCGTGCTCGTAACCTGTTGGTGTTTTGCAGTCTTAGTGCACTTAATATCCCCAAGGACCTCAGGGAACTTCACATCATTCTAAGTAGTGATGTTTTGAAAGAATTGCTGTTTATATCTCAGCTGGAGCTCTATGATTTGAACCATTCCACTTCAGCACTGAAATAATCCTTGCAAAGTGCCTAAAGGAGACTGGCTTGGAGGCTTCCAGTGGAAATAAACAATCCAATTGGTAAAAAACCTGGCTAGAAGGAGAATGTCATGAGATCAGCCCATTCAATTTGCTTGGGAAGATAGAAAGCAATTGAACCAATCTAAACAGCCTGAGGTAACACTGTGTGTTAGTTAAGGTCCTGATCATCAGATGTATCAAATTATAGAACAGGGGAATAATTAATTCCCCTTCGGTCACTCCCTCCTCCTCCACAAATAGCTAGGAGCTGTTGTGCATGACCATTTGAACAAACAAGCACACAGTAAAAAGGAGAATGGCTCTTTGTGTTATGCTGGGAGTTAATGAAGTGATGATTAGTAAGTATGTTGAAGTCAGTACTTCAGTTGCCAAGTATCAAGCCATTTATCCCACAATAAATTCCAAAACATTGTAGATGGAGGACAGACTCTGGTGGCCAAATTGCCCATCACCAGGCCTGGCTTAATGGTAGATGGGGTCTCCTGCAGACATAGCCAGCGCCAGAACCAGCTCTAGACACCAGCAAAGCAAGCACGTGCTTGGGGCGGCACATTTCCAGGGGCAGCAGCAGGGCCAGCAGCCAGGGCGTGGGCAGCAAGAGGAGCGCGAGGGTGCACGGGCCGGGAGCGCGGGAGCGAGTGCACGATGGCCAGGTTGTGCTCAAAGCTGAGGCAGTCCAGGCAGAAGGTGGAGGTGAACATGTTGAGCAGCACCAGGTAGCTGCTGAGTTTGCACAGCGCTGAGCCAAAGGGCCAGTGGAAGCGCAGCACCATGTAGGTGGCCCACAGCAGGGTCACCACAAAAGCCAGGTCGGCCAGCGCCAGGTTGCCGATGTAGGTGGCGGCGGAGCGGCGCTTGGCCATGGGCCCCGCCACACAGTGAAGATCACCAGCCCGTTGCCCAACAGCCCCATCATGAAGACCAGCATGTAGAGCATGGGCAGCAGCGAGAAGGACATCTCCCAGTCCACCGGCCACTCGCACTGTGCGCCCATCCCACTCTCGTTCGTCTCCCCGCAGTAATAGTAGGGCTCGCTGTCCAGCGGGTCCGCTTCCTCTATGTCCCCACACTGCGCCCCGCCGCCATCTATAAAGGGAGCTCCCGCCACTGCCCACACCCCCTGCAGTGTGCCTGGAGACCCACCCCTGGCTGCCGCTCTGCCAGCCCAGGCCACTGAGGGCCAGGTTGTCCCAGGCCAGGTTCCTGCCCTCCACCCCAGGCACACCCCAGTCCAAAATCCCAGCTCTTGACCCAGACACATCACCCGTCCCCCCCTTCCAGAGTACCCCACCCCCACACCGGGGGAGCCGAAACAAAAAAAAAACCAAAAAAAAAAAACAACAAACCAGTGAAAAGTGCAAATGTGTAAAAGCCAAAAAAAAAAGTGGGGGGGCAGCCAAAAATTGTTTTGCTTGGGGCGGCAAAAAACCTAGAGCCAGCCCTGGCCAGTGCCCTTGTATCCTTTATAAGATCATTATAACTAGCTTCCGTTTAGGTCCTGTTTCTATTGAGGAGAAGGAAACTGGGGAAGAGCTGGGTGAAATTTTCTGGATGACATTTTTGGTAAAAAATACATTTTTGAGAACACCAAAATGTTTTGCACATTTGTGTCAGTTTCACCAAATCTTTCGTGTTGATGGAAAAACTTCCATAAGAAACTAACTAGTTTGTGTTGACATTCTTTTTTAAACAAAATGTTTTAATTTTTCAGTTTGAAACAATTTTTCTTTTGAAATGTCCTTTGAACATATTTAAAAAAAATTAAAAACATAAAAAACCCACTGAATTGAAATGTTTTGTTTCAGGCAAGACAAAATCTTTTGTTTGACTCAAAACATTTCTTTTCTGACATTTGAGTTGCTGAACATTTTTTTTAAAATGGTTTTTGGTTCAAACCCAAACCATTTTTAGTATTATTATTTTTCAGAATTGCCAGAGAATGAAAAAAATCTGTTAGTCACACAGCTCTGACTGGGGGACTCCCAAGGGCGCTGGATTTCCCAGTGCTCTGGACTCGCTCTATCTTTGCCTCTTAGAATGCCAGATTGTTTTCTATATCATATCCTTCTGCTTCAGTGCTTTGTCCAGTTTGGATCTGCCACTTCCCTTGGGAGATGATTCTCGCTGCTGCTAGACTGCAGGGAAATTTTACTGATATTTAGAATAAATATCCATAAACTCAATTTTATCCAGTTCCTCCTAGTTAAACATTGGCATGCAATAGCTGTAGCAATGAACTATGGGAAATCACTGAGGGAAGAAAAGATAGAAAGAAGTCAGGAGTCTGTTATTTCTTTGTATTTTTGTGTATTTACAGCCCGCCAGAAATACTACACCTCTACCCCTATATAACACGACCCAATATAATAGGAATTCGAATATAACGTGGTAAAGCAGTGCTCCAGGGGGAGGGGGGCCAGGTAGAGCTGCGCACTCTGGCGAACCAAAGCAAGTTCATTATAACGCGGTTTCACCTATAACGCAGTAAGATTTTTTGGCTCCCGAGGACAGCGTTATATAGGGATAGAGGTGTATTTTTATTTAAAAAGCCCATCAAGAGTAAATTCATTAGAGTTGTGGTATAAAATTCAGTTGCTAGCTAACCAAGCAGGCAATCCTCCTAAAGATCCAGTTCTATATATCAGAGAGCTGTTCTCCATCTCAGATGCACACAGCCCTAATTATCTGAGCACCTTTTAATCTTTACTGTATACTGCTTATGCCTGTATGGTAGGGAAGTACTGTTATTCCTGTTTCACTAATGAAGAACTGAGACCCAGAGGGACTAGTCCAGGATCACACAGAAAGCCTGTGGTAGGGACTTTAGCCTAGACTCATTCCCTAACCACTAACATTCTTCTGCTCTTGCTGCCTGTGTGTATTCTGGTCTAACCAGACTCACAGACTAACTCTAACCCTAACTTGAGTGATGTACCTAGCACTAGAGACCAGTTTGAAATACTCTTGGGTCCCTTCCATCTTTCCTGTCAGATTTGTTTGTGTGTTTGCCCATAATTTCCCCAGATCTTTTTCTTGGGGTGGGAGTGTGGATGTTAACCATCAAAAACAATTTCTCACCCTATCCTCCCTTTACAAACACCAGCTACCTGAGAAGACACAAACCAAGGCACAAGAAATAGAAAGAACCAAGCAAAGGCAATAAACCAGCACAGTCGAACCTCAGAGTTAGGAACTGAAGCCTGAGCCTGCCCGAGCCCTGCCGCCCCAGGCGGGGTGGGGGGGGGTAAGCCAAAGCCCAAGAGCTTCAGCCCCAGGCAGGGGGCCTGTAACCTCAGTGCTGAAGCCCTCAGGATTGGGCTTTGGCTCCGGGCCCCAGCAAGTCTAAGCCAGCCCCACGACCCACAGTTTGAGAACAGCTGGTGTAGGGGATACTGTAAACAATATGCTGCATGGGACTTGTAAAGGTGTTGGTTGAGGGAACATAAACCATCTACACCATGTTGCTACCTCATCACTGGAGTCTGAGCAGGAGTCTGTGATACAGGAGAGCAGGAGCAGTGTGCTTTCCTGTTACATGTCATCAACGGGATTAGAACCCATAGATCCACCAAACGGACCTCTGCAACTTGAGCTGATGGAGTAACAGAGAGCAATAGTAGGTTGTCGTCCTCTATGTGGATCAGCACCAGGTGGGGAGGGAACACTTTGCCAGTGAGTTTCATAGCTATTTGCTGATGGCAGAGGATGGTGAGACTTGGGACTCCGCGGGTTCCATTCCATGGCAGGGCAGCGTGCTCTGGTGAGCACAGACTCTTGTGTCCATTCTCCCCTTGTGAACCCTTCTGCTCCTCTCTTTTCCCGAGCCCTCATTCCCTGTCCCAGTCTGCACTCCTCAGGCTGTTCATCCCAGTACCAGCCTGCCTTGCCAACCTAAATACTAAGCTCCTGGGGTTGGAGTTTGCAAGTGCTTAGAGCAATGGAGGGGGGTCTGATCTTGGCTGTGCCTTGTGGGTGTTTCTGTGTTATCAGTAATAATAATAATGAATGACTAACATATCCTCTCAGTATTTTTTACAAGCTCTATCCATTTAGCTTTTTTAGTACTTCCTCATAAATCGATTCATCCATCCCCTTAATTATTCTAATATTCTTCCCTGTGTGTGCTCATTTTTCTATATCCCTTTGGCTTGGTGGTGCCCAAAACCATGTGTACTTAACTCTGCGTGGTGTCATCAGTATAAAGGTTTTTGTCTTGGCCTCTGTGGTACTTTGAATATATGTTACCCAAAATCATCTGAGCTGTTCTTCTCTTTGCTGCATGTCACTTTATAAACACCCTCTCATTTGTTGCTGTCCATCTTCATTCCTGCTTTCAGAGCTTCACCTTTCCACTGAATATCTGTGTTCTGGATTATTTTTCCCCCAGATGCTTTCCTAGGTGGAATCTTATTTCAGTCTTTCCTGCTCACATTTCTAATCTCTCAATGCAACATGGATGTTTCCTGCATGTTTCAAAGGAATTTGATCACATTTGCATCTGGATGTGCTGTTTACTCATTTTCCTCAGAGAATTAATGAGGATGAGGATGTTAAATAAAACCAGCCACCAGTGCTGATTGCTTTACTGCCTCACTGGCCTTCTCTGCATTTCAGCACAATGCAGTTTATTGTTAATCCTCCTCCGGTTGTTTAGTCAGCTTTCAACCCTTCTGAGGGTGCTCATATCCACGCTGCTTTGTAGGTTTCATAAAGCATTGTATCAAGGATTTCACTCATCTCCTCACATAGTAAATCTATTGCCTTCTGTGTGTCCCCTACTATTGTAATTCAGTCTATGAAGTGTGTGTGTGTGTGTGTGTGTGTGTGTGTGTGTGAAATATGAATGTGTGTGAGCACAGGCACCAAGTTTCTGATTTCCCTGGGGGTGCTCTACCCCCATTCCACCCCAGGCTCTGCCCCCACTACACCCCTTTCCCCCAAGGCCCCGTCCTTACTCCACCTCTTCCTGCCCTGTTCCCCCGCCCCGCTCCTCCCCCTTACCCCCAGTGCCTCCTGCCTGCTGAGGAGATGATTGGCAGGGCCCACTGGTGGGTGCTGAGCACCCACAATTTTTTTTCCATGGATGCTCCAGTCCTGGAGAACCCATGGAGTAGGTACCTATATCTGTGAGTAAAACCCATGCAGTTTCTTGGTCATGGATCTATTTATCTCTGGAAGCAAAACGAGCCCTTGTGGATACCAGAATCTCCTCACCACATAAATGCCTTGGTGTTTGGTGGAGGCATCAGGAGACATAAACTGGCCTGTTAGGTCATGTCGTCATCTCCTGTGGACCGGAACATATTGCAATATTTTCCAGGACTTTGCCCAAACCACCTTACTATGACTCAGACATGGGCCACTTCCTTTGGGAGACTGTTCCATAGTCTAGCAGATCTCACAGTTAGGATTCTGCTTTGTATTCAGGTAATATTTATTCATTTCATCACATCACTCCTGATGACACATTCCATTTTATCACCCTCCTCTTTGTATGATCCATCAGATATTTGTAAGTCAAAATATTAAAAAATAGGTGCTTAAAGTTTGGAGTCTAAATCCATGTTTAGGCACCTAGAAAAAGTGCCTACACTTTTAAAAGCACCAAGCTCTTTTGAAATCGGGCCATGTTTTTAAACTCCTAAACATGGATTTAAGTGGCAATGTCTCATTTTGAAAATCTTCACCATAGAATATGACCATAAAAGGAAACTTCTCAGCAGGCTTCACGGCATGTTTATGATATCTGTGCACTGTACCAGGTTCAATCAAGGCTGGAAGTTCATTTCTCTGGATATCATCTCACTTTGGTTCTCCCTATGTCAGGAATTAATGGATGTACTACAGTTTCTACTTCAGATTCCTTCCACAGACAGAAACACTAGGACAATTTTCTAACAAGGCTGTTCGTTCATCCCCTTCTCTATTTTCAGGCACATCATTTTAAATGTGCAAAAACCCAGACGCTTGCACAGGCAATTATTAGCACCTACAGATGTGTCTGCCGATGTTTCTGGTGCATCGGAGGACACCAGTTGAAAATCAGCTCCAGGTTGGATTACGCATCTGCAGGTTGGATTGCAGACATATCTTCTGTGTGGCACTGCCCTTGATGAGTTTCCAGAGGTATCAGCCGGGGCAGAATGTAGCCTCCTGCCTTTTGAGTGGAACGAGTCATCCATAACAGATAGCCAGTGCAGAGCACATGTGTTGGGTCTGGATGCAGCTCAACGTGCTAGGGCTCGTGGCTAAAACTCTACAAGATCTGTGACTTACTTTTTAAGAAACTGCCTCTGCCCTGTGAGTTCTATCATGGTAGTTGAGGCCCGTGTTGGGGGATCGCTAGTGGAATTCAGCTTTCTGTTCACGTTCAGTGGTCCCCAGTTCTGGCACTGGCTTTGCACACTGGTCAGAACATGGTTGTCTACAGGTCATGTTCTAAGGCTTCTCTTCAACTAGGCTCAGAGTGACCATTTATGTTGTTGATACAGTGATTAAGTGATACAGTCAATAGGTCGCTGAAGAGGGACTCCTGTAATATTCCCAGCTCTGCCACTGACCTGCTGGGTGTCCATGGGAAAGCCACTTCACCTCTGTGCCACAGTAAAATGGGAACAGTGATACTGACCTTTGTAAAGGGCTCTGAGATCTAGAGATGAAAAGAGCTACGCTGCTGTTGTACAAGGGTGGGCCAGGGGAGAATCCTTTTGGATCTTTGTTAGATCTAATGTAATGATGATAATTGTAGTATGAATGGAAAGCACCTAGTAATTCTTTTCTCTTGGGTTCAAATCCTATTCCCGCTACAGTCAGTGGGAGTTTTGCCATTGGTTTCTATGAAATCAAGATCTGGCACCATGTGAATGCATATCTGTCATATTTCTTTTGGTTTCATTATGTTACAAGGAGCTTTTTCTGAGAAGAAAATTAGTGAGTTCTCCTTTGAATTGGTGCCTCTCCAAGGTTCCCTAGCAGCCACAGTAAAACACTACATATCTACTTTAGTTTCCTTCAAAGTGCATATTATACCCTTTAGCACTGAAAAAAAGCTTTTCATATTTTAGCAGCAAAATGGTAAGGGATATGAGGATGAGGGACACTATACATATTACATTGGATCTGAGGCACTAACTGTAAATTTATACAATGTCTTTTCCAGATTGTCCCCTGAGAGATGTACCTTGGGCATAGAAAACTCTCCAAATTTACAATAACTTTTTCAATGATAGAAACTCAGAGCACACTTGCCTGTAGCAGGAAATTGAATCCATGCAGGGGTGAACAAATATTTAAAATATTCTCTTTTAGAAGGGATACCATATTTTGGATCACTTTTTAATTTAAGTATGTTGGACTTTTGGATTGAAGGAAAAGCTTGTGGGGGAGTGGAGAGGAAGAAAGGGAGGAGGAACAACAGCAATCTGCTAGGCACAATAGACTAAATCTATCTCTCTTGACATCAACGGAGTTACAGTAGGGATGGAAGAGGGATTAATTTAGCCCAGTGGGTCAAAGTTTCCAAAGAGCCTCAACCCAGGCTTCAATTTTGAACTTACAGTTTGTGAGTACATGTTTGGTAGACATGGGCTTGATCTGATTCTGGGCCGAGATTTCTTCCAGTGTTTGGGGCTGTTCAGATCTGGGGGTTTGGTTCAGTCCATTTCAGTGTTCAGGGACCAGTTGCAAAATTCCAGTTCTAATCCCAACACCTTTAAAAGTTGTGGGGTTTTCAGACACAGTGGTAGTCCGTCTATCGTATTTATTTAGGCAAAAAGCTTTGTGTGTGCAAAAGGAGGAGGTGGAAATCTACCCAAGCCGTGCATGCAATTCCCATTTAAACTTGCAAAATCAGGCTTTTGAATACATGCTTGTTTGTGTGTATAATAGTGCAAGCCCAGAGCTGGAGGCCATTTTTGAAAACTTGGCTCAGTACATACAGTAGAAGATCCCATTAGTATCTCATCACCATTTACTCTTATGAGAAACAGTGACCACTAGGTGGTGTATATAAAATTACTATTGTCTTCTAATATTTTGGCAACTTACTCATACAGAGTAGCATATCTAAATGACTGCCTTAGGCTACTCTATTCATTTCAGCCCTGATTCACCCAGACGCTAAAGCACAAACTTAACTTTGAGTAGTCTCATGTATCAGTCCATGGGACAACTTGACTGCTTGATGTACAGCCTGGATCTGGATGGCTTGCTGAATCGGAGATCTGGCTAACCATGGACACAACAGATGACAGCAAAGAAGGATTCCCTCTTGTACTGGCGCTGAAAGAACAATTTGTTTTTTACTCTGGCAATAAAAAAATGTCCTGAGCATTCAGTAGTAATAACAATTTTTGCAACTTTCAGCTCAGGGAAATTCCTTCTTGCTGATGTTGCTTTTTAAGGCAAACCACAGGGTACAAGATCTTGACTCCAACCCAGCTTTTTCACTCAAGATACATTACAGCTGTTTCATTGGGTTACATTTCAGAATGGGGTTTGAACTCATCACCCATCAGCGAGTGGTTGGTGAGTAACTTGTGAGTAAGTCTCACCAGATGTCTGTGCAAACAGGCGCATCCTCAGACTAGACTGAAACATCTACGAACTGATCCAAAGAATGCACAAGCTTCTGTGAAACAGTCTGAACAGAAACTCTAGGGATTGGCACAGCGTAGAACACTAGATCCAAGCCCAGCACAAACTTTGGGGAACCTTGCTTCTAGATGCAGATTTGGAACTTTAGCCTGACTTCTCGCTTTGGGCCCAGCTCTGTAGGTGAAAAACTCTTACAGGAAGTACAGCTCATGTCCATGAATGGAAAGGAATTTAATCACAGTGTGTCTCCTTGTTCTATAACATTTATTGGCCACACTTTATACTAAGGTTCCATTTAAAAGCAGTTTGCAAACTGTTAATAGATAACAGATCAATGTTTTAATAAATTCTTAGTTTCCAACAGGTCAGTAGGCTGCTTACCACCATCTATAGCACATAGTTCTCAGGTTGTGACATGCTTATACCATCTATTACTATTTATTAACCAGTTGTAAATGATCCAGTATTATACAATGAGACCCATAGGTGTCTATAGTGCTGGGTAAGAAGCTTAAAGACCAAGTTCTTCGCCTCGCTGAGCCTATCCTCCAAGAGCCAGCTCCTACACACACCCAGCGTCTGATTCAGCTCCCATTAAAGCCTGCTTTTGGAAGTACGGCCTTGCCTACGCTGGGGTTGTAGCTGCACTAGAGTGCATACCTCATGTGGCAATGGAGCTGGAACTCCCACGGAAAACGTTGCATTTCTGAGACCTTTTTTTGTTCTGAATTGGAACACAAAGCTGGACGTGTGAAATGTTTTGCAGGAGGGACATTTTTTTTTTAAAATCCATTTTGGAACAACCAAATAGGAACTTTTTGAAACTCTCCAGACTGAGCAGCCTGGAAACCCAGGAGTCCCTGCTTGATGGGCTGCGGAGGAGCCTGGAGAGACAGGTGCATGAGCTGGCAAGATACCGGGCAGGTCAGCCAGCATTTCTGCCTGATTTGTGTCAGAAGTTTGAAATTAACATGTTCCCGTGGAACATTTCAGTTCCCTCAAAATGGCACTTGGCAACAACTCTTCCATGAGAAACGTTTGACCAGGACTTGGGGCGTCCAAGGGGAAGGGGCGGCACTTCGGGCTCTTCGGCAGCAATTTGGCGGTGGGTCCCTCAGTCCCTCTCGGAGGAAAGGACCTGCCACTGAATTGCCGCCGAAGAAGAAAGCGGCGCCGTGGAGCTGCTGCAGATCGCAATCGTGGCTTGTTTTTCTTTTTCCCGCCGCTTGGGGTGGCAAAAAACCTGGAGCCAGCCCTACGTTTGATGAGCTCTAACAAGCACAAACCACATGTTCCAGAGGCACAGCATGTCTACACTGGGAATTTGTAGGGGTGCAACTACCTGATACCCCCTAACCTGCACTGGATATCTGTGCAAATGAACATATTTGCAGTCTTCCTGCTGACTTCAGTGGGAGCTGAATCAGGCCATAAGTACGGAGCCCAGCCTTCCTGTTCAGGAAAGCACTTGGAGCAACTTATCAAAGGTTGCGGTGGATTCTCCATCACTGGCAACTTTTATCAAGTGTGGATGTTTTTCTCTAAAAGATCTGCTCTAGGAATCATTTGGGGGCAGTTCTTTGGCCCGTGTTCTACAGGAGGGCCGACTAGATGATCACAGTGGCCCCTTCTGGCTTGGACTCTATGAACACATTAGGGATACTTTCCTAGTGCTTAGTACGGTAAGAAGCCTACTTGTGCTACTAACCACTGCGGTCCAGAAGAAGTTATTCAGGGTCCGATCCCTAGTGAGAAAAAAGGTGGGGTACAGAGGAAGAGGGATGGTGGGACTGGATCTAGTGACTTTGATGGGATGAACACCTCACACAGGACTGAAAGGGGTTTAGGCAGCCAGGCAAGCCAATTAACTCCACAGGCCGCAGCTGGAGGAGTAGATGGGGAGCAGGCTACTAATTGTGCATAGGCTCAGCTGTGCAGGAACAGGCAGGGCCAATAGGCAGCCTGGGAGCTGGCTGTTGCAAGGGCAGGGAAAAGCTGCAGGGAAGTGGGCTACAGTCCCTCCCTGAGTGGAGGGAGTTGGAGGCTGGCAAACCCAGAGAGGGGAGAAGCCAGTAAGGTGGAGAAGCCCAGGGAAACTGCAGCAAGAAGCTTTAGGCCTGGGGTGCATGTGATAGGGTGCCTGGTCTGGAACCCCATGTAGAGGACAGGCCTGGCTTCCCCAGCCACTGGGGAGTGGCACAGGGCATTGGAGGTGCCAGCCAGTCAACAGACTCTGGAAGGACATTGAATCTCCTGGAGGGGGAGGACTTTAGTGGCCTGGCCACAAGGCCAAGCCATGAAGAGGAAGCTGCAACTCGGAGTGAGCGGGGCAGGAGAGTGAGACAAGATGGGGGAAGAGACCACTGGAGGGAGAACACAGGCTGGCAAAGCTAATCCCCAGGATTGCCAGCAGGAGGCGCTGTGAGCGGTGAGTGTGAACCCCGGCATGGGGACTTGCAAGGTGAACCTCTGCAGCTTTTCTAAGATTTACCCAGGGGAGTATGGCTGACTGGAGCTCTGGCACACAAGCGAAGGGAGAAGTTTACTTAGGTGTCTTTCTGATCCGATACATTTTTCTTTTGTTTTATAATGATTGTACCAGCACTGTGAGCTCTGGGTAGGTGCTTGTCACTGACTAAATAAATGGATGCAATAAAAATATTAAAATAAAGCCTTGTCCCATGCTAAGAAGGGGGTGGCTTTAAGATCAGTTCAGAGGGAAGGACCCTGCTAGCTCCTTACTACCCTGCTCTTGGAATGACTTTGGCAGGATGGGCTCATAAGCAAAGGGCAGAGTTTCTACATAAAAAAAACCTGACTACAACATCAGAGCTACAACCCAGTGCAGCAGTTGAAGGAGAAGCAGGCACCTGCCTGGCTGCATCCCTTTCTCTTTAAAGAGGAAAGTCTAAACAACCTTCCCGATAGGAGTTTGCATACAGGAGTCCTTCCTTTCCATCCTCCACGCTCCTCCAAGGTTTCTCATTGTCAGTCAGCATAGCTGTGGATCATGCCCTGCACACAGGGTGACCAGACAGCAAATGTGAACAATCGGGACAGGGGGTGGGGAATAATAGGAGCCTATATAAGAAAAAGACCCAACAATCGGGACTGTCCCTATAAAATCAGGAAATCTGGTCACCCTACCTGCACACATGCATTAGGGGCTAGTGCTGCCCCAGCAGGAGTTGTAAATGACTTTTTAAATACTTCTGTGGTATCTTACCTCCTTTGTAAGGAGACAGGGGGATTCAGAATGGTCATATCGCATGTCGTGCTCAAAGTATCATACAAGTGCCCCAGGATGGTGGCTAAGTCTGTATTGTGGGGGTAGAGGGGCAGGGGTGTTCTCCCAGAGGCATTCTATTGGGGCAGGCAGCTTCTGGGAGCTCACGACGAAAGGCGTGGGAGGACAGATCACAGTAGTACCAGCAAGGAAAATCCTTTAGGTGTTGTCCCCATCTAGCAAATCCCCAGGGTGAGCCACAAGCCATCCTCGCAATACTCCTGCAAGGCAGATATCCTCCCTCACTTTATAGACAGACAAAGCAAGTCCTAGAGCTTCTGGCTGAGATGTTTGGCAAATGGCCAAAAGAATTTGGACTCCCAATCCTTATGACAATTAATAGAATTAGTTTGGAAATTGCTGCTTTTCTTCTCACTGCTACTAGCATAAATTGAGAGTCGCTCCACTGTAATGTGAGAGGAGAATCAGGCCTGCCAAGACCTGAAAAGAACTGGGAACTGGATTCCCTAGGTGTTTCGCGAGACCTCGGAATTGGCCCACTAGCTCACATGCAGCTTCTCTCAGGCCGAATCTGAATTTAAACGAGTATAGAAGGGACCGAGCTGCAAAGCTGGGATCTAGATTCGGATTCAGACTTCTCAAAAGTTTGGACCCGTCTTTGAAAGAGGAGTTTAGCTTACTGCTGCTTTCCCCAGGGGCTTCTGGAAGCTGATAGATGGCAAAAGTCCTGGCCTAGGTTTTCAAACAAGATTAGTGATTTGGGGGTGGGGGCAACTTTGGACTTCATTAGAAAGGGCCTGTTGTGGGTGGGTGGTTTTATCTTGTTTTTAAGAGGGTGAGTGCTTGGCACTTCCTAAAAATCAGGCACTTTTTTAGATGTCTCAGTCACCTGAAATCACCATCTGCTTCTGAAAACCTTGTCAGGATCATGACCAGAGCAGGGGCAGTCAGGCCTAGTGGTCAGAGCCATGGAGATGAGCAGGCTTGGAGGCTAGACTGGAGCCAAGCCATAGTCAAGAATCAGGACCCCATGACACCTGGGGATGTCATTGAGAGCCTAGCCAAGGGTCAGACTGGAAGCTGAAAGCCAGAGATGTGGTCAGGAGGTGGATCTGGGGCTTAGAGCCAGGGGCGTCAAGGATGAAGAAAGGCAGGAGCTGGAGCAGGAAGGAGGATCAGGCCCAGCTGCGTCATGGACAGCATTGAACAGCCTGTGAGCTCTGGTTGCTGCTGGGTCAAGTGGTAGTTTAGCTCCACCAATCAGGCAGCTTCTGCCAAAATCAGCTTTGCCCAGTGTGTGGCTAGGAGAGTGTCCCTGCAGCAGCTGGTTCCCTGACACCATGGCCCCTTCCTGAGCACCGTGTCTGTAGGACTGTTTCACAGATGGGTGAAGATCATTGGAGACTACAGATTGTCCTGGACTCTAATGCACAAAATGGTTGCAAACCCACGTTGCAGCTTCATGGGTAAATACGTAGTTTTAGAGCCTCAGCAGGTATAAACAGTCACAGATCCACAATGAAGCTTCACCAGTTTGTGCAAACTTTTCATTTCTTTTTATAACACATTGTGACTTTTTTCTTGTGCTAAAAGTCTGAGACATATAAGAATCTTCTTAAACTCTAGCCCCCACCTGCCAGTTCAAATTAACCTATGCTAGTTGGTTACACTTGGATTCTAAAAACACCACCAAGTAAATGAAATGTGCATGTACTTTGTATGACACTACTGTGATGGCTTGCAATAACAGCATGAGGTTCTACAGAAAAATATACTGACCACTCATTACACTCAAAGTACAGATGCATTTCTTAAATTAAAATTCCTTCTCCATGAGCCATGTGGATGGAGCTTGGTCTTTACTTTAAAAAAAGAAAAAATATATCTGCCAATTGGTTCTTGTACTAAAGGAGAAATTGTCTATTTTGAGTCCAGCACCGTGATTTGGCTTTGTGCTAGGGAACTATGCAATGGAAGGCATATGATCATGTTCTTCAGGCACGGATATGGGGATGCATGCTCCGTAGGATCCATATGTCTCCCCCCCCCTCCGCTTTGTACAACAAGAGGGCCCATCCCACCTTCAGCTGAGGAGGGTGGGAGGAAATTGGCATCCATAAGAGTCATTTGTACCTTTGTTGGTACACAGGGAAGAGGAGTTGAGAGAGTGACCCTTTCACCGCATGCTCAGGTAGGTCATTACCACTGAATAGCTGTTCAGTGGCTTATATGAAATGAATTCTTGGTCACAGATCAGCTTCTACTGGATGGGTGTGTCATAACTTTAGTCCCAGATTTGGACCTTAGCGTCCAAAATATGGGGGTTAGCATGAAAACCTCCAAGCTTAGTTACCAGCTTGGACCTGGTACTTGCTGCCACCACCCAAAAAATTAGAGTGTTTTGGGGCACTCTGGTCCCCCTGAAAAACCTTCCCTGGGGACCCCAAGACCCAAATCCCTTGAGTCTCACAACAAAGGGAAATAATTTTTTTTCCCTTCCCCCCTCCAGGTGCTCCTGGAGAGATACACAGACACAAGCTCTGTGAATCCAAACAGAGTGACTCCCCCTCTCCGTTCCCAGTCCTGGAAACAAAAGCACTTTCCTCTTCACCCAGAGGGAATGCAAAATCAGGCTAGCAAATCCAACACACACAGATCTCCCCCTGATTTCTTCCTCCCACCAATTCCCTGGTGAGTACAGACTTAATTTCCCTGAAATTTTCCAGTAAAGAAAACTTTAACAAGTTTTAAAAAGAAAGCTTTATATAAAAAAGAAAGAAAATACATAAAAATGGTCTTTCTGTATTAAGGTAACAAATACAGGGTCAATTGCTTAAAAGAATATTGAATAAACAGCCTTATTCAAAAAGAATACAAATCAAAGCACTCCAGCACTTATATTCATGCAAATACCAAAGAAAAGAAACCATATAACTTACTATCTGATCTCTTTGTCCTTACACTTAGAAACAGAAGATTAGAAAGCAGAAACTACTTCTCCAAAGCTCAGAGAAAACAGGCAGACAAACAAAGACCTCAGACACAAAATTCCCTCCACCCAAAGTTGAAAAAATCCGGTTTCCTGTTTGGTCCTCTGGTCAGGTGCTTCAAGTGAAAGAGACATTAACCCTTAGCTATCTGTTTATGGCAGGGTGAACTCTGTTTGTCACACTAACCTAAGTAGTCTCACTGTTACCTGGTGGTTCCCTCTGCCTTCCCTCATCTGCAAGTTGTATCCACCCGTCATCTCTGGTGGAACGGAGGTGCTCTTTGTTATATGTGCACCCAATAGAGAGGGCCAAAAATGTTTAAGCAAAACCCTTTTTAATGAAAAATGGCTTTTTAGCAAAATGGAAACTTACAAATTGGAATTTCCTCATGAATGTACATTTGGGGAGAAGAGGTTGTAGCAAAGAAGCAAAAATGTTTCGGGGAAAACCCAAACCTAGCTTTTTTGGGCTTCTCAGACACTGAGAGAAAAGGGTTATCAAGCTTGGCCATTTCCTATAAAAATGAAATTTTGAGGATTTTTAAATTTCTCACAGACAAAAAAGTTTTTCCCACCAGCTCCAGTACACCCAGTGTCTTGCACAATAGCACTGATCTTGGCCTGAAAACTCTGCATGCTACCAGAACACAACGAACAGCTCTCATGAAACCAGCCCGTTTTTGGCAGTCTTAGCAGAGAGCATGACTGGCCCTGGAGACTGAACAGCCCTCTTATCCCTAGGAACGTTCCACTCAGAGCAGGTCTAGCCAGTAGCCCTCTCTGTGAGAACTTGCAGAGCAAGTAGAGAAGTTCCAGGGTTGTAATTGTTCCTCTATCCTGAGCCCTCTGTGCCTCTTAAAAATCAGAGGCAGAGGGATGATCCACGTCAAACTGGAGTCATAAGAAATGGGGGGAGAGCGTGGAAGAAACTTTTTCATTCTTTTGGAACACTCGGAGAGTTCCCATAGGAAAAAAAATGGCATAAGCAGCTTTATTTGCTGTACATATGCTTCATATTGTGTGAAATTCTATCCAGTTCTTTTCAAGCAATATCTCGAGCCCTGCTTTAGAGACGGTTACATAACCTGATTTGGCATAGAGCCGGGACCCTCTTCCGTATTGCCCAATGCAGCTACCACAGACAATCCTACCCCCCCCCCGTCACTACCCCTTCATTTTTTTCACACAGTAAACATGTTGGAAAAGCTGGGGGTGGGGCGGGGAAGGAGGAGATAGTCGTTCTAGGATTCAGATCAAAGGCACTTCTTGGAAATAACATCCACAGAGCTTAACGATTTAATTACAAAGGATGGAAATGACCTGGAAACATCACAGGCTTTATCTGGAGGAGACCAATGGGGTTACAAGCCAGGTCCTCAGCCCCAGTCATTTGTGACACTCCTTTAAAGTGGCCATAGCTGAGGGTTCCCCGCATGCATGTGGAGTCCCTGAATGGCAAACAGCATAACCATTTTGCTGCCCCTGGCAAGAGGGTATATCGGGGACACATCAGGAGTGGGAGGGGAGCATTCCCTGGCCAGACAGCAACCCTGTGGGGAGCAGTTATTGCCCTTCAGATCATGCGCTCAGCTCAGCTCATTCACACTTGGGGGCAGGACTCCAGTATTTATGCTATATGCATTTTTGCCACCTCATGTAAGCAGTCTGTCTGTTTGCCCATCAGCTCAAACATGAGAACTGAAGCGAGATTCCCTCATGTTCTGTGTGTGTCTAAACGAGTCCAGAGAGAGAGGTTTATTGCCCCCCGGGGGTGGTAGTTATTTGTACCGTATCCCCTGTCTGGAATGCAGTATGCACACTACTTTGGCACAATGTCCGGGGAGAAGGAAGCTCCTCCCGGAGCCAGCGTGAAAGCCTCTGGCATGCAGTAATGGAAACGCGGTTCTGCAGGGGGTTGGTTTCCAGAAGATGACGGTGATCTCACTAGGCCGGTTACATTATTTCTCCCACACTATTACCCATGGAAATGTGCATCCCCAGTGGGGTTTGCAGCACATGGCAGGAGCCGAGGGGCAGCTTCCTTAGTGGAGGATGGGGCAGGGGAAAGAGTTTGGAATGTGAATCCCACAAAAACAAATCTGGTAATAATTATATCCTAGCCGTACTGAAAAGCAGCACAGCATTCCAGCCTGAACCCTTCCGACAGCTCCTTATAAAGTCAACGCTCAGACAACTCATCCTCCCCTGGATTCGTTTCTGCTGCAAGCCAGCCAGCCTTTGATCACACTAACTTTTTTTCCCTCCCTTTTGTTAAGCTTGTGGTCTCCTGAATCAGCACTTTGAAGCTCACAGGAGCCCAGTTTTTCCACCTCCCTCTCTCAAGACATGCACGCACACTCATTGTCATATTAGAGTCCAGCCAAAAAAAGGGCTAAAACTGGCTTCAAGCTTCAAAAATGACACCAACACCCAACAGCGGATAAGAGCTGGTACAGAGCAGCAATAGGCAAAAGCTTCACAGCTGTTCTGTCTGGCCACTTGACATGAGGAATTACTTGACATTGGGGAAGTAGATAAAGTTGCAGGCTGCGTGCCATCTGTAGAGCCAATCGCCATAACACAGAGAACTCATTGTCATCTAGGTAGCTGTAATGGCATGTCTAAGGCTGACCGGACCTGGACATTAGGGAGAAGTACAATGCCCAAGGCTGGCTCTGGTGCTTCTTGCGGTGGGGGTGAGATCTATTCTCACTCATAGTGTTGACAATCCCTCCAATACTAACCGAGACAGAACAGGCAGCCTGTAATAATGAGCTAGCCTGGCCTGCCTCTCTAAGGGCCAGTCAGCCCTGTTCAGTTAGCCCCAGCCTGCTACTTCTGCATGTGGGTTTGGCCTTAAGAGGAGGAAAGCCAAGCAGTTGAGGCTCACTAGGGAGGAGAGCAGACAATTGCTCTGGCAAGGGTGGGTGGGCAATAAGGCTGGTTCAGGGCTAGGAACTGCCTCAGTACTCTGCTGGCCAGAGCCCTTTGTAGCAGAATGGGCCTGCACTGGATTGTGGGGTTGACCAAAGCCCAGGTAGCTGTTGGTGGTGGTTGAAACAGGCAACTGCAGCTGGGACCCACTTACAAGGAAGTTCTCTGGAAGTTGGCTAGATCTCTGAAAACATCCACTCAATGTGCAACAGGAGTCAAAAGCAAACAGAATGTTGGGAATCATTAAGAAAAGGATAGATAATCAGACAGAAAATATCATGTTGCCTATCTATAAATCCATGGTACACCCACATCTTGAATACTATGTGCAGATGTGGTCGCCCTATCACAAAAAAGATATATTGGCATTGGAAAAGGTTCAGAAAAGGGCAACAAAAGTGACTAGGGATATGGAACTACTTCCATATGAGGAGAAATTAATATGAGTAGAACAGGAATACTGGTGGCACCTTAGAGACTAACAAATTTATTTGAGCATAAGATTTCATGGGCTACAGCCCACTTCATTGGATGCATAGACTGGAATATACAGCAAGAAGATATTTATACATACAGAGAACATGAAAAGGTAGAAGTAGCCATACCAACTGTAAGAGGCCAATCAATTGAGATGAGCTATCATCAGCAGGAGAAAAAAAACTTTTGAAGTGATAATCGAGATGACCCATAGAAGGTGTGAGGATACTTAATATGGGGAAATAGAGTCAATTAGTGTAATGACCCAACCATTCCCAGTTTCTGTTCAAACCTAAGTTAATTTTATCTAATATGACTGGAATTTTTCAGCTTGGAAAAGAGACCACTAAGGGGGGATATGACAGTCTTTAAAATCATGACTGGTGTGGAGAAAGTAAATAAGGAAGTGTTATTTACTCCTTCTCATAACACAAGAACTACGGGGCCCTAAATGAAATTAATAGGCAGCAAGTTTAAAACAAACAAAAGGAAGTTTTTTTTTCACACAACTCACAGTCAACCTGTGGAACTCCTTGCCAGAGGATGTTGTGAAGGCCAAGGCTATAACAGGGTTCAAAAGAGAACTAGATAAATTCATGGCTGATAGGTCCATAAATGACTATTAGCCGTGATGGGCAGGAATGGTGTCCCTAGCCTCTGTTTGCCAGAAGCTTGGAATGAGTGACAGGGAATGGGTCACTTGATGATTACCCGTCTGTTCATTCTCTATGGAGCACCTGGCACTAGCCACTGTCAGAGGACAGGATACTGGGCTAGATGATCTTCGGTCTGACCCAGTATGGCCATTCCTATGTTCTGATGAAGATGTCTGGATGCTGAGCCCAGCTGCACTGAAGATTCCTTTGCTTTGTACTTTCGTTGTCCTTTATCTAAAGGGCTCTGTTATCCCAGAAGGAACTGAACTCTGTAAAGTGAATTGGCCAGTGAGTCACGTCATATCTGTGGCTGGAGTAGACTGAAGAGCAGGGTGGGGAAGCTGAGGCAGAGTGGCTGCAATGGCACACTATGCCACAAGAGGGTGCTCTGGGATGATGAGTCTTATACACAGCCCTTCTCTGTTCAAGGGTCATTCTGGCTGACTCAAAAACACAACATGGTTGCTTGCATGCACATACTGAGTACAGGAATGTGCTGGGTGAAGACCTTGAATTACATGGAAATCAAGCTGCATTTATCCTATTCTCTCCACTTTCCTTTCCTTGAGTTTTCCGTGTGAGCCTTAATTTAGTGACCATTCAGTAAACACCAGAATAAATGTGTCTGGGACTGCCTTAAACGTTGTCACTGTGCCTAATGGAGAGCTCTGGCCTTTCACAAAAGATTCATGGTTGGAGGAAGAAGTGGATTTGACCAATAAGTGAGACGTTTGTACCAACTTTGGATCCCGTGCTGAAGGGTGGTAATGGTTGGCATTGAGCCACTGCCCACAGTACAATGGAGAGGGGACCTATGTGTTGACAGCTGCTTCCAGAGGTATTGTGACTGGGACAGTAAAATACGTCCGGGAGTACAAAGGGGGAGGGCAGGCCTAAGCATCACCTTACAGGGCCTGATTTGAAGTTACACCCAGGCAGCATCAACGGGCTGTAAAATGTGCAGAAATACCACTTTGTGATGTCCTTGTTCATGGACTATCGTAACTGGAAATTGGTATTCGTGGCAGTGGCCAAGGAGATTTGGGGGAGGCAGGTTACATTTTCATATAACCAGCTTCTTCCACCATGTTCCTGTTGTTTCAGTTTTCAAAAACAAAAGTTTGTCTCTACCAAAATGTCTCAGATTTTCATTTTTTAACAGTCAGGTATCTTTCACAAGTAAACTCTTTTTCTCTCCAAAGTTTCCCATGAAAAACAGCTGGTTGTTTTTGACTGACACTAGTTCATTCCCAATTTAGATAGGTTTTGCTGAAGAGAGCACTCCATCTGGACTGGGAGGCTGTGGACATTTAATGGACATGAAAGGGCTGTTGCTAGTTAAAACTCCTTATTTCTTGAAATGCATTGCCTTGGGGGTAGCTTGTGTCATGAATCAATCTGTAATCTGCCTAGATCACCTGTGGATCTGTTAGAATATTTCATGACTTTCCAAGTCTGGGGTTTGAGCCAGGTGCCAAAACATTTTTTGTTTTAAAAAATTGAAGTTTGGGTTCTTTTTATTTGCTTTCTGGTGTGGAAGCCTTTCAGGTCCAGGTCTCCTACCTTTTCTATGCAACCATGGAGATTACAAACTTCCTCCTTTAACAAAAAAATTGAAATTCTCACATAAACACTTGACTCCAGGAGCTGAGGCTTGAAGAAAAACAACAAAATGTCCTGAGGGTTATCATACTATTGCAAGAATTGGCAACAGTTTGTTACTGTGTGAGAAACGGCAAACCCCGTACATTGTCATCTTGTTCGCTGCTGTTCCAGTACTGTTGTCACAGTCTGTCTGCGTTACAGATGTTTGCACAACTATAGCTGCACTAATGCAAACTCTTAGTTGCACAGTACCAGTGCAAGTCAGTGCAACATCTAGTTTTGCATTGGTGCAAAAATCCTCAGTGCAGATAAGCCCACACGCTTTTTAACATTAAAACTTAAATGGAGTCTAATTTGGTGGCTTATGACACCATCACTAATCCAGCAGATGGTTGGGAAAGTGCCTTAGATTATATGAAAGATGCTGCATAGCTTTAGTCTATTTTAGTACCAAAATGGAGTCCTATGGGCACCAATGTAGATACACAGATGTAACTAAACTGGCGCTGTCATAAACAGATAGCTAAGGGTTAACGTCTCTTTCACCTGGAAAGAAGTATCTGAACCACCTGACCAGAGGACCAATCAGGAAACAGGATTTTTTTCAACTCTGGGTGGAGGGAATTTTGTGTCTGAGTCTTTGTCTGTCTGCCTGTTTTTCTCTCAGCTATGAGAAGTGATTTCTGTTTTCTAATCTTCTGTTTCCAAGTTGTGAGTGCCAAACATGGTTTTGTTGTTTTTGTATTTACATGTCTATAGTGGCTGGAGGGCTTTGATTTGTATTCTTTTTGAATAAGGCTGTTTATTCAATATTCTTTTAAGCAATTGACCCTGTATTTGTCACCTTAATACAGAGAGACTATTTGTATGTATTTTTCTTTCTTTTTTATATAAAGCTTTCTTTTAAGACCTGTTGGAGTTTTTCTTTAGTGGGGAACTTCAGGGAAATTAAGTCTGTACTCACCAGGGAATTGGTGGGAGGAAGAAATCAGGGGGAGATCTGTGTGTGTTGGATTTGCTAGCCTGATCTTGCATTCCCTCTGGGTCAAGAGGAAAGTGCTTTTGTTTCCAGGACTGGAATTACAGAGGGCGGACTCCCTCTATTTAGATTCACAGAGCTTGTGTCTGTGTATCTCTCCAGGAGCACCTGGAGGGGGGAAGGGAAAAACCTCTGTTTTACACGTTATGGTGGTGTAAACCAGGACTTGCACCAGCACAATTGACTGGGCTACTGGCACAAACTCTGGTTGCTGTGGGCACAGCGTTGGAATGAGGAGAGACAAGCATGGAATTAAGTGGCAGGCTGCAACTTTTATTAAATGTTAACATGGGAGGAGTGCTACCCACACATCCCCCATACCCTCCTATACCAGGCATTTAATTGGTTCCAGTGCAGGGGTGACAGGGCTCCTGCCATATAACCCGTAATGGGGTAGCCTCTGCTCAGCCTGCATGCCAGGACACAGCTCTCTCAGTCCTCACATGGGGGGACAGAGTGTAGCAGGGTGATGGCCTTGGCTTCTGATGGATACAAGGTCTGACCTCAGCTCACGAAAGCCACAAGGTCTCACCTAATCCCATGAGTCCAAAGCCCCTCACCAAATCCCAGGTGTCTTACCTCTGAAAACCCCTTCTGGGATGCCACTTGATGCACTGTTGTTTCACTGAGCCACTTCTGCTCCACCAGCCTGGATTCCCTCTCCCTGTTTTGCTGAATTAGGCTCTCCCACCTCTTGCAGTGCAAACACACAGGTAGGGCCACACCCAGCTGCAGACACAGACTGAAGTCAGCTCTGTGTGAGAGGACTCCCCCAGCACTCACGTGCACACCCTTTTTGGGGAATAAACCCAAAATAGTACTGTCTTGTGGTGTATAGAAAGATCTGCACAGCGCAAGCTCAGAAAAAGTTGCCATCTCCCTCAGTGTAAAGAAAGAGATGCACAACTTCTTGTCCCACCCCCCAGTTAGAAATTGCACAAACTGGGTTTATTAATTAAAAAAAAACAAATTTATTAACTCTAAAAGGCAGATTTTAAGTGATTATAAGAGATAGCAAACAAAACAAAGCAGATTACTAAGCAAATAAAACAAAACATTCAAACTAAGCTTGATTCGCTAAAGAAACAGCTTACAAAATGTAATTTCTCACCCCTAAATGTTAAATTAGGCAGGATGCAGAGTTTCTGTAGCTGAGCGTTCCAGTTATTTCCTCTTACCGACTGAACCCCTGTCTCAGTCTGGACTCACTCCTGCCTTTCCCTTCAGGTTAGTTCCTTTGTCCCTTCAGGTTCTTTCAGCAGTCCTCCTTCTTGGGTAGGCAATAGAGGAGAGTCCAGATCAACCCCCTTTCCAGCCCTTAAAAAGGATTTACCTAAGGTGGGAATCCTTTATTTGATCCCCATTTCCCTACAGTGGAAAAGCACCAGCAGTGTCCAAGGTGATTTTTGTAGCAGGTGACAGGACCACTTGACTTGGTAGTGTCAGAGCTACGTCCTGCCTCTCAGGAAGGAGAGAGAGTAGTATCTTCACAGTCTTATTGTTTCTTCCTAATGGCCCACCAAGGCTGTGATGGCCGGTTGTCTGGTGGGTGTCTCCCAAATACACACACAGCTGTAATTGTTACATAGTCAATATTCCTGACTTTCGATACAGAAATGATACAGCCATACAAATTGGATAATCACGTTCAGTAAATCATAACCTTTCTAATGATATCATACATGAGCCATCTTGCGTAAAGTATATCTTAGTGTTGCCATATTCATATCATAACCATATTTCTATGAAGAATATGGGGCGTAACATCACAATCTTTCAGTATATTTCCTTTTAACTATGTTGGAAACTGGCCACAGGTTGCAATGAATTAACCACTTTACCAAAGAGCCTCAGTCAGGTTCTTAGTGCATTCCTACTTAACCCAAGGGGCTCGAAAACACTGCAAGGAAGGTGGCAAAACTCCTTGGTGCTCTGCTGATTGGCCCGTAGGAGAAAAAATTCATTCCTGACCTCTTAATGGGCGATTGGCTACATCTGTAGCATCTGTCAGGCCAGACTCCCAGCAGTAGTTCGGAGGTGGTAAGGTGAGGCTTCTGGAACAGAGCCCAAAGAGGCTGCAAATGTCTCCTGCTCCAGGTTAAACCTTGGGAGATGGAGAATGCTGGGCATCCCTCACCCCCAGCTGGGTAATGGGTGCCGGAAACTCCCAGCGGTGGGGGGAGGAGCTATCCGGTGTCCCTCAGGAAGTGTCTCCTTCCTTTTCTGCTGGGACTCTCCCCTTTCACCATGGGCCACATCAGGTTCCCCCATCTGTTGAGGCGGGAAGTGGCATTTTGTAGTGGTGCAGTACTTAGGGGACAGGCCCTTACATAGCTGCACATTTGTGACTCAAGTTAATCCCTTATCGCCAGAATTCAGCGCGCACAACGTCCCGTTGCCAGCAATAAAGTTGGCACATGCAGAGTTGGAGCCGAGGAGTACACTGGCACTCTAATTCATAAGAAAAACCTGCCCCAGGATAAATCTGGCATAGAATGTTTTAGACTTGGTATACAATTTAATGAGATCAGTGTCAAAAGGGCATAGATGGAAACTTGGGGCAGGGATAGGGAAAGAAGCAAGTGATTAGTTACTGTAGTTTCATGCTGTCACTGGTACGAGTATCGTGATTTGTGGGCAGGGTTTTTTTTGGTTTGTTTGTGTTTTTAAAGCTTCAGATATGAAACCTTGGGAAGAGTTGTTGGGAACGTACTGTGGGTACTTGGGCTGTTATAAGAGACCTAATTTTCAGAGATACTGAGCATCAGCAATGCCTATTGAATTCAGTTGGAGTTGCTGAGAACTTAGCACCTCTGAAAATCAGGGCCAGATTTTAGGCCCTGATCCTGCAGTATTAAAATCAATGGGAACTTTGCCACTGAATTCAGTGAGCAGAGGATCAAGCCCTTAGTGCAAATCTTTAAAGTTAAATAGTACTCATGCCTATATATGTACAACACAAGACCAGAGCAGTTAAAGAGAAACAATTCTATTTAAAAAAATCATCAGCAGCTATCATGGAGCTTACAAGGAAAATGAGCTCATTGTTCCTTATGTCCCAGGCCATATCTGAACTCATTCCTTTTGTTGAAGGCAATGCATTGCCTACCCCTTCTTAAAGTCGGTGTGTGTGTGCACGTGCCCAAATTCTGATCATCTCACTCACAACTACCATTCCTTATCTCCTTTTTTCTTACAGGAATTAAAGGATTTTTGGTCACACTTCATACATTTTTTATCAATGTAATTTTAAAGAGTTACTACATGATTAATAAATGGCTACTCAGTTATTACAGGTGATTCTAGACTCCAGTAGGTGCAAGTATGTTGCTGGTTGCTTATAACCATCAACAACACATGCAAATATCTGTAACATGCTTAAACATCTAGTAATCATGAGTTAACCCTTTATAAACTATTCTTATAAACATAACCTCGATATGAATGGTGACTGCATTTTTTAAAAAAAAATCTTTTGATTAGGATGAAGCATTCCATAGTGTCCCTGCCACTTTCTTAGGCGTAATCAGGATTTAAACTTTCCCCCACCTCCCACCCCCCGCTACTGCGTGGATCCCATTGCCCACACCTGCCCCATAACTGGCATGGAGGGCTACACAGCAGTACTGGCAATATTTCCAATGGCTGATGGAACTGGATATTAATATAAGTAACCTTGTCCCTTTTTATATTGCATTATATCTGACTGTGTTTAAAATTAGCCTGGTTCGCTTGTTAAGTGAAGTTGTATCTTGCTTTATTATTGATTTATTTCAATATCTAGTTCATCATATGTAGAGCACCTCTCATCCTAGGAACAGTATTCTTACACTGGAGAATCATAGTTTACATTGAACAACCTCAATGACCGGCCGTAAAGAAACAGGACATTTACTTGAAATAAATAATTCCACAAGAGCTTAATCCTGCTTCCATTGATGTCAAGGGGAGTTTTTCCATTGGCTTCTGTGGGAGTGGAAATGGCCTCTAACGACTCTCAGCATCCTTTACTGGTTATGTTGAGTATTGTTGTCTCTGTGTCAAACCTAAGTTCACCCTCAAAGCTCAAGCAGTCATGTTCTAGGTGTATCAAGTGCAGCTAGACTAGACCTAGAATCCATCCTCCTCAATCAGGGCCGATGCCACCATTTAGGCGACAGAGCACTGGCATTTGAGGGGAGCTATTTTCTTTGGCAGCGACCGCGGCGGCCGGATCCGGCATTTAGGCGGAGGGTGCTGGGGCAGGGGAACGTGGGGAGGGCCGCCTGCAGAAAGTAAGGGGTAAGGGGGTGGCACACAGGGGAACTCCCCACCCCAACTCACCCCTGCCCTGCCTCCTCCCCAAGCACGCCGTGGCCACTTCCCTTCTCCCGCCTCCCAGGCTTGCCACGCCTAAGCTGATGGGCGCAGCAAGCCTGGGAGGCGGGAGAAGGGAAGCAGCCATGGCATGCTCGGGGAGGAGGCGGGGCACGAGTTATCTGCTTCACTTCTCTCACCTCCCAGGCTTGGGGCGCAAGGTGGAAGTTTCACCTAGAGCGTGAAAGATCCTTGCACCGACCCTGTCCCCAATATGGAGATAGGATGGAAAGCTGCAGCGCTACCACTGCCGTTCCTGCCTGTGGACTGGTCTGATGGCAGCAGCATCCCCCTGCAAGCCAGCTATAGGGCATGTGGGACAATGGGATCCACACAGTATAGATCCCACGTTACCTGCCCGGATCTGCTCCAGATCCACCCTACTGCTGACCTTCATTCTAGCCAATGTGGGGCTAACAGGGGGCACCCTTTGCACAGCAACTGAGGTTGCACAGACACCCCTGCATGGCTGCTTCACCCAAGGCCTCCTCAGGCAGTGCCAGTGTTGGACTCGAATGGTGCAAATGTGTATGCACTGGCTCCCAGTACCGAAAGTCAGTTTTCGCCCAGAATTGGTAACGCATTAGCTATGATAATAGACAAGGTTAAAGCATAAGGGATAGTGTCACATAATAAGAAGGCTTAGCCACAGATTCATGCACTGAATCAGCTGGCTCAGTAACATCATTGTGGCAAAACGCCCTGCTACTTGCTCTATTTGCTAATATCATCCAAAATAAATACCTCTTCTGTCTCTTACTTCTCTCAGACTTTCACCAATATCTTCCTTCTTCTATGGAATAAATTGTACCTGCCATAGTGAGATTTCATCATGTGGGTGCGCAGGCCAAATATGACTACTTCAGCCGGGCCAAATATGACTACTCTGTGGCTGGTGATCTTCCCTCTGGATTTATAGTCCTGGCCCATGGTCACTTGTGGTGGAGGATACAACAACAAGAATGATTTAATAAGCAAGTAATTGAAGCAGCTGAATTTCTGCATCTAGAAAACGATGCTGCTAATGCCTCTGAAAATGCATGGGAGCCCCATCTATCTGTTAGGTCATTTATGTAACATACTGAAAATGACTCTCAATTCATTTTTGTTAGGGTACGTCTACACTAGGGGATTATTCCGATTTTACATAAACCGGTTTTGTAAAACAGATTGTATAAAGTCGAGTGCATGCGGCCACGCTAGGCACATTAATTTGGCAATGTGCGTCCATGGTCCGAGGCTAGCGTTGATTTCTGGAGTGTTGCACTGTGGGTAGCTATTCTGTAGCTATCCCATAGTTCCCGCAGTCTCCCCCACCCCTTGGAATTCTGGGTTGAGATCCCAGTGCCTGATGGGGCAAAAATCATTGTCGCGGGTGGTTCTGGGTACAGCCTCACCCCTCCCTCCCTGAAAGCAGCAGATAACCATTTCGCGCCTTTTTTCCTGGGTGAACTGTGCAGACGCCATACCATGGTAAGCATTGACCCTGCTCAGATCAATACCGCAATCGTGGACGTTGTAAACACCTCGCGCATTCTCATGCAGTCTATAGTGAACTGGGACCTGCAAAGCCAGACGAGGAGGAGGAGGCGGCTACGGCAGCGCTGCGATGAGAGTGGTGAGGACATGGACACAGAATTCTCTCAAACCACGGGTCTCTGCACTTTGGAAATCCTGCTGGTAATGGGGCAGGTTCTAGCTATTGAATGCCAATTTTGGGCTCGGGAAAAGCACAGACTAGTGGGACCGCATAGTTTTGCAGGTGTGGGATGATTCGCAGTGGCTGCGAAACTTTCACATGCGTAAGAGCACTTTCTTTGAACTTTGTGACTTGCTTTCCCCTGCCCTAAAACGCCATAATGCCAAGATGAGAGCAGCCCTCACAGTTGAGAAGCGAGTGGCAATAGCCCTCTGGAAGCTTGCAATGCCAGACAGCTACCGGTCAGTCGGGAATCAGTTTGGAGTGGGAAAATCTACTGTGGGGGCTGCTGTGATGCAAGTAGCCAAAGCAATCATTAAGCTGCTGCTACGAAAAGTTGTGACTCTGGGAAACGTGCAGGTCATAGTGGATGGCTTTCCAGCAATGGGATTCCCTAACTGTGGGGGGGCGATAGATGGAACCCATATCCCTATCTTGGCACCAGAGCACCAGGGCACCCACTACATAAACCGCAAGGGGTACTTTTCAATGGTGCTGCAAGCACTGGTGGATCACAAGGGACGTTTCACCAACATCCACGTGGGATGGCCAGGAAAGGTTCATGACGCTCGTGTCTTCAGGAACACTACTCTGTTAAAACGGCTGCAGCAAGGGAATTACTTCCCAGACCAGAAAATAACAGTTGGGGATGTTGAAATGCCTGTAGTTATCCTGGGGGACCCAGCCTACCCCTTGATGCCATGGCTCATGAAGCCATACATAGGCAGCCTGGACAGTGGTCAGGAGCTGTTCAACTACAGGCTGAGCAAGTGCAGAATGGTAATAGAATGTGCATTTGGCCGTTTAAAGGCGCACTGGCGCACATTACTGACTCACTCAGACCTCAGCCAAACCAATGTCCCCTTTGTTATTGCTGCTTGCTGTGTGCTCCACAGTCTCTGTGAGAGTAAGGGGGAGACCTTTATGGCGGGGTGGGAGGCTGAGGCAAATCACCTGGCCGCTGATTACGTGCAGCCAGACACCAGGGTAATTAAAAGAGCACACCAGGAAGCAGTGCGCATCAGAGAAGCTTTGAAAACGAGTTTCATCACGGGCCAGGGTACGGTGTATCTGTTGTGTTTGTTTCCCCTTGATGACCCCCCCCTTGATTGACTCATTCCCTGTAAGCAACCCACCCTCCCGCTTCAATTACAGCTTGCTTAAGGAAATAAAGTCACTATCGTTTAAAAATCATGTATTCTTTATTAAAAAGTCATTATAAAAAGAGAGAGAGAAATGACAAGGTATCCCGAGTGTGGTTTGGGAGGAGGATAGGAGGGAAGGAAAAGGCTACTAAAAACATTTCAATGTAATGACAGCCTTTTGGTTGGGCTATCCAAGGGGTGGAGTGGGCAAGTGCACGAAGCCTTCCCCCACACGTTCTTACACATCTGGGTGAGGAAGATTTGGAACATGGTGAGTGGTGACGGTGGTTACACAGGGGCTGCAGTGGCACTCTGTGACCCTGCTGCTGTTCCTGAAGCTCCACCAGACGTCGAAGGATATCATTTTGATCACACAGCAGCCCCAGCATTGCATCCTGCCACCGCATATCTTCCTGCCTACACCTCTGATCTTCCTGGTGCCACCTCTCATCTCGAGCGTCCCTCCTGTCCTCACGTTCACTGGCATCTTTCCTGTGACTTGATACTACATCCTTCCACTCATTCAGATGAGCTCTTTCATTGCGGGTCACTTCCATGATTTCCGAGAACATTTCGTCTCGCGTCTTCTTTTTCCTCCGCCTTATCTGAGATAGCCTTCGGGATGGAGTAGGGAGACTTGAAAAATGTGCAGCTGCATGAGGGAGGGAAAAAAGGGAGAGAAGTATTTAAAAAGATATATTTTACAGAACAATGGTTATACTCTTTCACAGTGAACAACACTATTCACCTTACACAGCACATGTGATTTCACTACAAGGTCGCATTTTGCATCTTAATATTGAGTGCCTGCGGCTCTGGTGTTACAGATCTCACAGACACAGGCCCGGTCATCAGAATTCAGCTTGAATGCGGCCATGGTAAGCCATAGTCTTTCGGCTTCTGCAGCCTTCATATACACAGTGCCCTCCTTTCCCAAAAACCAAGCAAATCCCATTCAGTGCTGCTTCTTTCCTGTTAACATGCAGCAGCAGAAGCCACCCCCCCTCCAATTCTGTGGGATGATCACTTTACCCCTCCCCCCACCACGTGGCTGGTATCAGGGAAGATCCCTGATAGCCAAACACGAAAAAGCTCAGCGCTATTTCCCTCCCCCCGCTTGGCTACGTCCAAGGAAGAATTTCTTTTAAGCAACAGGCAAACAGCCCAGTAGGAATGGCCATCTCTGTCCCCTTCCTTAAATTCCTGAATTTCAATGAGGTTACCATGAACGATATCACTCTCCTGAGGATAACACAGCGAGATAAAGAACAGATGTTGCTTGAATGCCAGCAATCACCGGGACCATACGCAGCTATTCTTTGTCATGCAATGATACCCAATTACTTGCTGCATGCATGGCATGGTAAAGTGTCCTACCATGGTGGACGGAACAAGGCTGCCTTGCCCAGAAACCTTCTGCAAAGGCTTTTGGAGTACCTCCAGGAGCACTTCATGGAGATGTCCCTGGAGGATTTTCGCTCCATCCCCAGACATGTTAACAAACTTTTCCAGTAACTTTACTGGCCGCGAATGCATCCCACGCCCTCATGGCAAATCAATCATTAAAAAATGCTTGCTTTTAAACCATGTTTTATATTTACAAAGGTACACTCACCAGAGGTCGCTTCCATGGCTTCACTGTCTGGGCTAGTGGCTTGGGAGGGCTGGGAGGGTATTCCGTCTGGGTCACAAAAAGCTCCTGGCTGTTGGGGCTAACGGAGTGCTATGTGCGCTGTGCAAGGCCGTCCTCCTCTTCCTCCTCCCCCTCCTCCTCATCTCCCCCCTCCACAGAATCCTCAGCCGTGGTTGAGATTACAACCCCCACATCGGAATCCACGGACAGGGGTGGGGTAGTGGTGGTGCAGCCCCCTAGAATTGCATGCAGCTCAGCATAGAAGCGGCATGTTTTCGGCCCTGACCCAGACCTTCCATTTGCTTCTGTGGTTTTCTGGTAGGCTTGTGTGAGCTCCTTAACTTTCACTCTGCACTGCACTGAGTCCCTGGTGTGGCCTTTTTCCATCATAGCCTTGGAAATTTTTTCAAATATTTTTTCACTTCATCTTTTGGAACAGAGTTCTGTTAGCACTGAATCCTCTCCCCATATAGCGATCAGATCCAGTGCCTCCCGTGCAGTCCACGCTGGAGCTCTTTTTCTATTTTCAGGAGACTGTATTGCTACCTGTGCTGATGAGCTCTGCGTGGTCACCAGTGCTGATCAGAGCTCCACGCTGGCCAAACAGGAAATGAAATTCAAAAGTTTGCGGGGCTTTTCCTGTCTGCCTGGCCACTGCATCTGCGTTCAGATTGCTGTCCAGAGCGGTCACAGTGGTGCACTGTGGGATACTGCCTGGAGGCCAATACCGTCGATTTGCGGCCACACTAACCCTAATCCGATATGGTAATACTGATTTTAGTGCTACTCCTCTCATCGGGGAGGAGTACAGAAACCGATTTAAAGAGCCCTTTATATCGATATAAAGGGCCTCGTAGTGTGGACGGGTGCAGTGTTAAATCGGTTTAACGCTGCTAAAATCGGTTAAAACGTGTAGTGTAGACCAGGCCTAAGTGCTGCTCTGCAGAGAACGTTGCCTTGATAATTTAGATAGTTGAAGGATACTTTCAGAAGACACCTCTGCTACAGCTGGCCAAATTTTCAGGCAGCCACCTTGTCATGATATAATTCCCCACTCTGAACCTTAGCGTCCAAAAGATGGGGTACCAGCATGAATTCCTCTCAGCTCAATTACCAGCTTAGTACTTGTAGCGCTGCCAACAACCAGGAATTCCAGTGCCTGGTACACTCTGGTCCCCCCAAAACCTTGCCCGGGGACCCCCAAGACCGAGACCCTCTGAATCTTAACACAAGGAAAGTAAACTCTTTCCCCCCGTTGCCTCTCCCAGGTTTCCCCTCCCTGGGTTACCCTGGAAGATTACTGTGATTCAAACTCCTTGAATCACAAAACAGAGAGGAAAATTCACCTTCCCCCCTCCTTCTCTCTCCCCCTCCCAGACTCTCCCTGAGAGAGAAAGTAATCCTAACACAGAGAGAAAATTAACCTTCCTCTCCCCCTTCCCTCCTTTCTCACCACCAATTCCCTGGTGGAGCCAGATCCAGTCCCCTGGGGTCTCACCAGAATAAAAAAAAATCAGGTTCTTAAACAAGAAAAGCTTTTAGTTAAAGAAAGAAAAACAAAAATTATCTTTGTAAATTTAAGATGGAATATGTTACATGGTCTTTCAGCTATAGACACTGGGAATACCCTCCCAGCCTAAGTATACAAGTACAAATTAAAATCCTTTCAGCAAAATACAAATTTGAACTCCTTCCAGCCAAATACACATTTGCAAATAAAGAAAACAAACATAAGCCTAACTCGCCTTATCTACCTAGTACTCACTATTCTGGGCATATAAGAGACTGTATCAAAGAGATTGGAGAGAAACCTGGTTGCATGTCTTGTCCCTCTGAGCCCCTAGAGTGAACAATCACCAAAATCTAACAGCACACACAAAAACTTCCCTCCCTCAAGATTTGAAAGTATCCTGTCCCCTGATTGGTCCTCTGGTCAGGTGACAGCCAGGCTCATTGATCTTGTTAACCCTTTACAGGCAAAAGAGTTATGAAGTACTTCTGTTCTATTAACTCTTACTTATCTGTTTATGACACACCTTAAATGCAACCACACAATTGAATGCATCCGTGATACCCATACAAAATCGACCTGTTTGTGTGCAGAATGGGTACTTGTAGGCCCCAGTCAGATGTGCTTGCAAATTAAGGAGTCATGGGGAAAACCTGGCTGTTTAAATAATTTAGAAAGAACAATACAGCAGAAATTAACCACTTAATTCTAAGAGACCTGGTAGCTCTGTAATAAACCCATTAGCTCAATTACAGACACTTCTCTAGTGCACCCTTTTATGATGCAACCAGGCACCTTTAAAGGATGTCCAAGGATAGACACCACAGTGGCGCAGGCTCTGGCTTGTTAGAAACTTAAGTAAAAGGGAGCTCTCAAGGTGAGACTGTATCTGCAATTCACTCTTATTGCTTCTAGGGAGCTACGTCAGTAAGAGGCAGGCTTTGATAACCTACCTTCTAGAGCCACTCTGCATGAATTCCCTTCACAAGTGCAGGCTTATAAGCACTGTGTACAAAGCCTAATACAAAACAGGGAAACATGGGGAAAAAAAGAGTAGATTTTATACAAATCCCATTGCACAAGAAGCATGTGTTGGGAACATGGCAGGAAACCTCCTTACAAGGGGCAGTCAAAAGAGATTACTAATGCTGGCCAACATTTTTGCGCAAGTTACTGTGTTGAAAATGCCCCTTTCTTACTGTTTCTAACAACAACCCTGCAAAGATCAACCGTGAGCCAGAGGCAATATGGAGCAGTGCAGCCACTGAGAGAGTCCCTGAGCAGCCTACTGCAAAGCAGTAGGTGGGGAGCACCACCCTTTGGACTGGTGGCTTCCTCTTGTGTGGGTAACATCTGCCCCAGATTATGCACGAAAATAGCAATCTCTGTGCTCCCATGAGCATAGGGACTGTGAGTGTGCAACCAGAGAACATAGCTCTTTGCAATGTCTTCTGCTCTCTCCGAACTCTAAAGTATTTACATAGTCCCCATTACCATAGTATTGGAGCTTCTCAATCCTATTTTATCTCCCCAAAGCCTGTGTGAGGAGGGAAGTACTACTGGCCCATTTTACAGATGGGGAATTGAGGCATAGAGTGACTTACTCACAATCCCACAGGAAGTCTGTGGCAGAGCAGAGAATTAACCCAGGTCTCCCAAATTCCAGGCTTGCCCCCTTAACCAGTGGACAACTCTTCCTTTTCCATTCCTGTTATGTAGACTGGAACAAGGGCCAGTCATAATCTGGCCCTAAAGCTTCTCAAATGAAATAGCTCTCTCTTAACAAAATAATTGTATAGAGTGACTTGGCCCTCATTCAGCAGGAGAAAGATCTTGGCCATGTATTACTGAGGGCGCCAACAAAATAAGCTTTATTAGGTAGACTTTGGCAAAGGAGCTGTATGAGGAAGTGATTTTTAATGGCATTTACGCCACTGTTCTCTCATTATTCCTAAGCCTTTGCCCATCAAAATAAGGGTTTTTTTAGAGGAAAGTGAGGAGAGCTTTTAGGTCACTCTGAGGAAAAAGTTCTGGCTGTGAAAACTTTTCTTAATGCTGACTAGAGGAGCCTGACTTCATTCCCATCCTCCTTCTCTCTTAACTTTTTGAGTGAATTCACAATGCGTGAGCCTGATGTCCTGTGGGGAGACAACTCACCCTGCTCTGCCAGTGCACCTGAACCCTGCCCCACAGCACCTGCTTCTTCTTCTGCTGAGTGCTCATTCTGTGACACGTGCAAACGAGACTGGGGCTCCCAGTAGGAGGCTTCACTGGGCTAGCTGTTGTACACAAACAGAGTGAAGCAAAATTCAACCCAACCTTAACTACGGAGATGCTACTGTGCTTCTGTATTTATAGTCCCAGGTCTGAAGAGCTTGGTCTTGATTCAGATGGTTTTGCAGCTCTACATGGGTATGCGCTATCCTGAATTTTGACTTGAACTTCAGTTTGGAACGAATTCAGAACCTGAACGCTAAACTCAGTGGAAACTACCTAAGTTTGCCCCCTGGGTTCCTATAAACCCATTAATTTTGCACGATTTCTCCATTCAAAACTACAGATCAGGCCAAGTTTGCTAGAAAATGGTTGGCCAGGCTTGGTCGAAACTAGATCTGGGTTCACTAAAAAGCTTCATGAAACTAGTTTCGTGAACTTCATCTGACTTTCCCCACTTGTAACCAAACTCAAACCCAGGCCAATTTTGTCTGATCTCATGTTTCATTGTGAACATTTTTTCACAGCTCTAGGCATTAGGGCTATCAGAGGTGGATGAAGCACAGAACTCCCATAAAAATGGGGAACTCCCATAATAGGACTTCTGTGTGTCTCATCCACTGTGTATGACGCTGAAATCCTATTTCGCTGTAGCCAATATTGGAGTCACTTTGAAGTGAATTAGTAACAACGTGGAAGAAAAGAGAGGGGTGGTTACAGTTCAGACATTAAAGTAATTCCAATCAGGTCAGATTTACTACAATCCTTGCACCATTTTGTACTCTATCTAGCCATTTCAAATTGGCTAAGAGAGGGATATATCAGACTGTTATAAAATGACTGTGAAAAGGCAGAGACCTTGGCTAGAAACCTACACTGTAATGCACAGAGTAAGGACTGCCAAAAATACTGAGTTAGACAACTCTCTGATGGTATTTCCTCACACAAGCCCAGCAAGATGGTGCTTTATGTCAAGCAGCGTGAGTCAATCCTCCGAGGAGATTGTGTGAATGGAAATCAGATTGAAGGAGAACCTAGTGTGCTGGGCTGCTGCAGGTTCTGTCCCTTGAAGTGAAAAGCAGGGGGGAGACTGAGAGTAGTCACAAATGATGTGCTTGTGGAGTGTCAATCACAATGGAATTTCATACTGGCCCTGTATGGCAGCTGCTGTGTGAATGCTTTTTTACTTAACGTTGTATCAGCACTTCAGTGGGTTTATTCTTCAGTTGATTATTTGTCCTCTGGGCAGAAGCTGAGTATTCTAAGAGTTAACCTGGCAATAGCTTTCTTCGTCTAAGTTCAGCTAGTGTGCAGCTGAAAAGCTCTTTAAACTCTCATCCCTGCTGCCTTTTTACAGCTTATCCACCACAGCACAGTTTTCATGGAGTGGGAGGCTGCGAGCATGAAATCCAGACTCTACAGCGAGGGAAAGGACTGGGTCCTAAGCACCTTCACGAAGGCAGACTTTCCCATTACTAAATGCCAACGCTAGGTGCAGGGAGCAGAACCTGTTCCCTTCAGCTGATGTTGCTCATTGATTGACATTTAGGGGGATCACTATTAGCTGGGTGCTGGGCTTACTATGTATTTCCAAGATCCAGAAGATTGAGTTGCACCAGTTTAACTTGCATGCCAACATGTGGGTCCTCCTTTCAGACTACGAGTTGTGGTTTAACTGAAACCTGTTCCCATTCAATTTGCACTGAAATAAGAATGTCCACATGGATGTTTGAACCAGTTTAACAATATCTGTTTAAATGTACACCTTAAGTTATTGATGCAACTTTCTCATGTAGATAAGGCCTAAGGACACCCTGAGGTCCTATGGCTTTTGCCTGTGGGGATGTATCTTTTCTAGGAAGGAAGGTGCATTTTTTACAAGATTGTTATCTCAATGTAAAATCTTAATGTAGATAGGGTGACCAGATGTCCCGATTTTATAGCAACAGTCCTGATTTTTGGGTCTTTTCCTTATATAGGCTCCTATTACCCCCTACCCCCTGTCCCGATTTTTCACACTTCTTGTCTGGTCACCCTAAGTGTAGGCAAGGCAAGTGGTGCTTTTACCTTGAGGAAGCATGGCCAGAGGAAAAGGGGTGTGGCCAGGATGCCCCTGTGCTATGCAATCTTTTCAGACACTTGTGCTCATTACAGCCTGGTGCAAGGGGACCGGTGTGCATAAGCTGGGACAAGGCAGTTCAGGGCAGCACAAAGGGATGCTTTAAGCCCCTTTCAAACCACACCACCTAAATACCATTCGGTGCAGTTTAGCTGCCACTCTGCACATCCCCGAAGTGTGTTGGGTAGTCTATAGTCTAGAGATTTGTTGGCCTCTTTGAAAAAGAAGAGTGGTTTGGTATTTAAAGTAAAAACCTACCAAAACTGCACCATAAGTGGCAAAGGCCTGGAAATTCAAAGTTAAATGAGATGTCAGTGCTTTAAAATAGGCCTCTAATTTGAGTTTCCTAGGTTAGTTTAACCAGCTGAATGCTATGCAAATATATTACTAGTATTTTTATTGCAGTAGCATTATAGAGCTCCAGGCATGGCCCAGCACCCCATTATACTAGGCAGTCTGCAAATGCAGAGCAAAGAGGCAGTCCCAAACCAAAAGCGCTTCGGGAGTTGTATGAAATAAAATAACAGATGGTTCTAAGGCCCTCTGCGCTGATCAGAAAGTTTAACTGATCTCTGCTGACAGTGATACCAAAGCCAGTTTTTTCAAAAGCAACTCATGATTTTGGGTGCTCCAAGACACTCTAAAGGGTCCCTTTTAAAGTCCTCCTAGATGGGCACTCAAGAGTTGGGTTGCCCAAACTCACCAGTCACTCTTGAAAATCTTGGCTTACGCATACACAGTCATCTTTTATGTGGGGAGTTATCAAAGTACTGTCAAAGGAGTAGCTCATTTGGGTAAGAGACCAGGATGATTACATGTTAAAATGATTGCAGTTCCCAGATATCTGCTTGTGCATTATAAGTCAGCGTCCAAAATCAATTAGGAAGGATCACATCATGCCACAGAAGTGTAGTATAATCTCATTCTTCCTGAACAATGGTACTAGTTATTAGTTTCTTAAAGATGTGTCAGGAATAGCAACGGGTGACTAGTTCATGACAGATTATTTATATATCGGATTTCCTCTTCTTTTTTTCTGTTTGGAAATTGTCTGAAGTACATTTGTAAGTCAGAATGATTTGCCAAGTAATTCTTGGTGCATAGCTCATGTGCAGAAAGTTCACTGCAGGTATTTGATAGCAGAACTGTTTTGACATTGGTAAGAATACCTGGCTCTTACAGAGCACTTTCCGTCAGTACCTCTCATAGGGTTTTTCAAAGGAAGTCAGTATCAAATCCCCATTTTACAGATGGGGAAACTGATACATGGCAAGGAGCAGGCCAAACTGAGTATAGAAGCCAGCTCTTCTGACCCACCGTGCATGCTCTAGCCACTTAGGCTACACTAGTGCACATCAAGCTTTGTACATCATAAAGTAAGTAACCAGGAAACAGGTGGCTTCCCTGTGACAGTCTATGATTATTAGATATCATAGTATCTGGAGCTACTGGCAGAACAGCCTTCAAAGGTGCACCAAGCTTCCCTGAGGATCCGTGCGGGGCAGGGTGCAAATAATACCTTTGCATTTGGGCGGGGCGGGGTGCAAGTTTCACATGTTCACAGCTCAGAATCCAATGTCTTTGACATTAGTGGGTGTCTTTCCACTAATTTCAATAGGCTTTGGATCTGGCCCTGAGCCCATAACCTTCTCTTGGTGATATTGCAGTCCGTTGCTATGGGAATGATTTGTGAGGTCACCAACTCAGGATCATAGGCCAAATGCACTGAAGTCCAAATTAATGTTAGGCGGGAGAAACACAAGCAGGAGTGTATTTGGCCCTTTGAATTGATTTCGCTGCAGAAGCAAGCTAGGGGGGAGGATGAGTTGGGTGGGAGCCCACATGTGCTTAAGCCCCAGTATCTGATATTTAGCAGACATGGCAAGGAATGCTAGGGGAGAGACAAGGCACAGCCCAAACCCTGCTCTGTTTGCGTGATACGTTATGGGACTCGCTTCACAATAAAAGTCCCACTTTCTGGCAGAAAAGCGCATGCTTGGAGAAGAGACAAGGAAATAGGGTGACCAGATGTCTCTATGTTATAGGGACAGTCCCTATTTTGGGGTCTTTTTCTTGTATAGGTTCCTATTACCTCCTACCCCCATCCCGATTTTTCACACTTCCTGACTGGTCACCCTATGGGGAAACAATCTCCCCTAAACAGCACTTGTACTGATGTCCTTGGTTTAGTAACTAACTCCTTGGATCTTTGGTCCTGCAACAGCTGTAGAACCATGATCCTCAGGCGAGGGTGGGGCAGAAGGAAAGGATAGTAGTAAGGGCCAAGCAGGGCTAGAATGAAAGGAGTCACAGAGAGTGTAGTGTATCAGGCTTCCATTAGGAGTAAGGGCCAGATCCTATGCTGGTGTAAATCCATGTAGCTCTGTTGGCTTCAAAGGAGCAATGCTAATTACACCAGCTGAGGATCTGGCCCTAAGTCCATCCGCAGGTGGCGTTACTGGGCCAGAGTCTGGTCCTACGTTCAGCCTCTTTGCACTGTTCTGGCGTGAGAAGCTCAGCAGTTAGTACAGAACCAGTGTTGCTCATTCCATGATACCACTTCCCTGGCCCATCAATCCAGAGGGGATTTTGGAGCATGGTCAGAACATGCTGTCAGCCAGCAATCCCCAGGTCTTGTAGTGGCCATTTAAAGGAAACATAGTTTAGAACAGTCTTGAGGCTGCTCTCAGTGACACCGGGCACAGGGTAGGTAGAAATCCAGCCCAAGGATGTGGGTGCCATACAGGCAGCCTCTGTTTGTCTCCTCTGTCCTTGGCCAGCCCCCGATGTTTACTGAGCACAACTGAGGATTCAGCTCACTGTATTTGCTATACAACTAGGCAATGGAAATACCACGCAAGCAGCGGTTGCTGTCCCATGTCCAACTTTTAAGCAGGTTATTAGCAGTGCCAACCTATGTATACATCTGCTACAGAGATCCTTTCTTCCGCTGCAGCTGTATCTGTGCTTAGGGGTTGAGTTTAGTACTTTATGCCAGTGGCAGCATATTAGCCAACTAGTAGCAGTTGCTACTGTGCTGAAAAGCTTCACTTTTTATCAGGACAAAGAGCAAATTAGCGGGGTCCCCTGGGAATTCCAAAATCCCAGAAAGCCATCAGGCTAGTGGGCTAGAAAGACAAGGGCACAAGACAAGATATTGGACAGATAAAAAGATGCCCCTGGCAGATCAGCTCTTCAAGGCTGCATCACTTGCCTGCACTCTCTGCAAGGCAATGTGATTGGTTTTGTGCAGCATGTGGAGTGTCTGTGCCTGGAAGTAACCCGATCTTGAAGAGCAATTGATAAAACATGTGCCACTTCCTGCTTTGTGTGCTGTGGCCTGCAGAGCATCACCGACCTCTAATATAAAATCATTGCCCCACTGTCGCACGGTCTGCACTTCATAAACTTTGCAACCACCTCCACTCCTGGGCATCTTCTCTTCTCAACAGAGTTTTCCCGTTTTTTTTGTTTGTTCAAACAAGCTATGTATATAGGATATAGCTTGTTCAAAACAGCAGTTTGGTTCTTCTGATCCTACTGAGAACAGATGAAGGGTGCAGGTCAAAGGAAGCCATGGCAATGTTACTGAAAAATGTGTCAATATCTACAGCTGTCCATGGCCTGTCATATCACACATGGCCACACATATGCAATGCATATGGTCATGTTGCGGTATTTCCTTACTGCTGGAGCTGGTTGAAAACTGTGGAGGAATTGTGAACATTTCAAAAACACTTTTGTTCCAAATGTTTATTGTAAAGAGCAAAGTTGAAAAGTCACATGATTTTTTTGTACCAGACACGCTCGATTGCGAGAAACAATTCAAACTAAAATCCTTACTTGGGGCAGATTGTAAATGAACAATCTAGCCCATTGTAAGAGTTGCAGAATCAAGATCACTGATATTTCACCGTGTGCATGCGTGTGTGTGTTCTCCCCTATATAATCTTAGCATAAACTAACACTGGAGGTGCTTTTGGAAATCTTGAAACTCTGTTTACCCAAGCCAGAAATGAGTTGCAACATTAGATTGTGTTCCCCAAGTCCCTGTATACACTGTCAAATTTATTTGGGCATAAGCTTTTATGGGCTAGAACCCACTTCATCAGATGTATCAAGTAAAAGATACTAGAGCAGGTATAAATACATGAAAGGATGTGGTTTGCTTTACCAAGTGTTAGGTGAGTCTAACGAGATAAATCAATTAACAGCAGGATACCAAGGGAGGAGAAATAACTTCTGAAGTGGTAAGAGAGTGGCCCAGCTTGACCTAGAACTTGGTGAAGCAACCCACATCCTTTCATGTATTTATACCTGCTCCTGTATCTTTTACTTCATACATCTGAAGTGGGTTCTAGCCCACAAAAGCTTATGCCCAAATAAATTTGCTAGTCTCTAAGGTGCTACAAGGACTCCTTTGTTTTTTGATGATACAGACTAACATGTCTACCACTGCAACCTACATACACATATATCTTCAATCCCACCTTCACTCCCTAGATGAACCACAATGACTGCTACATCCAAAATATAGGTCTTATCATTCAGCAAGGTCTATAGTGCCAGTGATGTGTCAATTGCCCAATGAGAGTTTATTTGGGTTTCCACTGGGGCACTGTATATTGAGCAACAGCAGCTGAAAAAAGGATCCTTGGAAAGTATTTAATAGTGATAATTGTATATTCATGTCTGTACAAGTATTTGAAAATGAAAAAATGTCATGTAACTGAAGTATTACTGTTACCATTATTATTTTGGCTTTTTATAAGGCATTTATCGTACTCATCTCCCAGTTGCCTTTTGGTGCTAGTCAAATAATAACTTTTTATTCTTTCCCTTGAAAGACCTCTCTTTGGACCACGAAGTCACTATTATTATTATTATTGTTATTTCAATATTAGAACATCTGGTATCTTTTGGATGTAGTAATCCTAGTGATTAGTGCAGGCAATGAAGACTGTATTAAAACCATGACATGTAATTTGGGATTTTGAGCATACAGACAGGTAATATCCTGGCTTTCCTGAGGAGAGCGAATTTAGCCCATGTTTCTGCTTGCAAATCTCAGTGTTGCTAACTCACTATGTTATTGCAAGTCTTGCAATATTTCATGTTTTGTCTTAAACCCTCAGCTCCTGGAGTCATGTGATTACATAAGAATCTCAGTTTTCATATACAAAAAGTTTTCTAGTCCTGGAGAAAATCTTGAAAATATGAACCATAATGACTAAAAAAAAAATCCAAAAGCGCAAAAAGGGTTTTGTTTTTTTTTAACACCACCTCATGACTTTTTTGTGTATGTGTGGCCTGGCACATGAGTTTTGAAAGCTTAGAGTTGGCAATAATGGTTCTTTCATAAACAGGCTAGATTTTCTATGGATATATTCACTAGTCATAATTATTAGATAGGCTCTTCATGCAAATAAATGTTTAGGTTGCTCATGACCTGCTGACTTTGACTATTTATTACGGGCTTGATTATTTTTTCAGAAATGCTGAGCACCCAAAAGTCCAGCAAAAGTCAGTGAGAAGTGCTAAACTCCTCTTGAAGCCAAGTCCTATGTTTTGGTGATGTGTGATTTGATATCTTCCTGGCATGGTTTTGTTTCTTCTCCTCAATCTGATGATTGAAACATCTTAAACAAAAGAACAAAGACTAGCACATGCTGAACATGCTTGTTCATGCATGGAATAGGGACCTTCAGATGAAAGCCATTTCCCAGCTCTTCAAAGGAGCGTTCACAAATAGTGAATAAAAAGGGGCATGATGAACATGGTCAAAATGAAAAGTCGCTTGGAATCCAAACCAGTATTCACTCCTTTTTTTGGGGGGTGGGGGTGGAGGGGCATTATTTGAGAAGAGAATTTCCTGAGTGAACAGGGTTCTAATGTTTCCCAAAGCACCTCCCTTGTTAAGAGCCAAGGAATTACCTCAGATAGTATCGAGTTGTTGTGTGCATTATGGGGTGCTCCGTTCAGTGGGCAAGTCAACAATGTGCTGGAGTTGGGTTTTATTTTAAGAACAGCTTTCTAGTAATTGAGGTTGTCATGGTATATTTCCCCAATCTGAACCTTACAGTCCAAAAAATGGGGTACCAGCATGAATTCCTCTAAGCTTAATTACCAGCCTAGATCTGATAAGCTGCCACCAACCAGGAATTCCAGTGCCTGGTACACTCTGGTCCCCCCAAAACCTTGCCCGGGGACCCCCAAGACCCAGACCCTCTGGATCTTAACACAAGGAAAATAAACCCTTTCCCTCACCGTTGCCTTTCCCAGGCTTCCCCTCCCTGGGTTACCCTGGAAGATCACTGTGATTCAAACTCCTTGAATCACAACACAGAGAAATCAGGTTTGTTTCCCCCTCTTCTCTCCCCCTCCAGGTGTTCCCTCCCTGGGCTATCATGGAGAGATAGACAGATTCACGCTCCGTGAATCTAACAAAGGGATTCTACCTTTCCCCCCTCCCTTCTTTCACCAATTTCCTGGTAAGTACAGACTCAATTCCCTTGAGCCTCAACAAGGAGAAAAAATCAAACAGGTCTTAAAAAGCAAAACTTTTAATAAAAAGAAAGAAAAAAAGTAAAAGTTGTCTCTGTAATTTAGATGGTAAAAGTTACAGGATCTTTCAGCTTATAGACACTAGAGATAAGCCTCTCCCCAGCAAAATGCAATTTAAAATACTTCCAGCAAACTACACATTTGCAAATACAGAAAACAATCAGAAGACTATAACCGCCTGTTCTTCTTCGAGTGATTGCTCATATCCATTCCAGGTAGGTGTGCGCGCCGCGCGTGCACGTTTGCCGGAAACTTTTTTACCCTAGAAACTCCAGTGGGCCGGCAGGTCGCCCCCTAGAGTGGCACCACTATGGCACTTGATATATACCCCTGCTGGCCCGCCCGCTCCTCAGTTCCTTCTTACCGCTGTGTCGGTTGCTGGAACTGTGGAGTGCGGCTTGCTGTCCTCCACGTACCTAGCTCTCCTGTACACTGTTCGTAGTCGTAGTTGTAAATAGTTTTATAGACAGTTTGAAGTAGTATATTAGTTAGTTGTTTATTATATATAGTTGTTTAACTTGTTCGCGGGTGGGCCGTTGCCCTTCCTGGCGCCCGGCACCGGGCTCATGCCTGGTTTGCCGGGCTTCAAGCAGTGCTCGGCATGCAAGAAGCCGATGCCGGCTAGCGATCCCCATGACGCGTGCCTCAAGTGCCTGGGGGAATCGCACATCAGTGAGAAGTGTCGTATATGCAAGGCCTTTAAGCCTCGCACAAAGAAGGAGAGGGATCAAAGACTCCGCACTCTCCTAATGGAAGCGGCACTGACTCCGGCACCAGCGGCGCAACCGGCCACTTCTACTCCAGCACTGGACCGCGCCGGCACCAGCAAGACTCCCCGGCACCGTCCAACCCCGGCACTGGGAGCAGATCCAAGACCCTTGACGTCTGCAACACCATCGAGGCAGGTTCGAGTGGAACGCCCGGCACCTACCTTGGCCGCGGCACCGCCTGCAGGGCTGCTGTCGACTCCGGGTCCGGAAGGTCTGTCAAGTCCAGCCCCTCCTAGCTCCCCGTTGAGATCAGGGGTCGAGCTGTTAGTCCCATCTACGCTGGAGACCTTTGCCTCGGCACGGGACTTGATAGCGCTCACGGAGCCATCGCAGCCTCAGACCATGGCACCCCTGGGACGGGTAACCTTCAGAGGCAAACCGATGCTGAGAGCGCTGTCTCCGGAGTCCAGGCACCGATCGCCCCGGAGACGTGAACGCTCGTGCTCGGGGCGCTGCTCGCAGTCCCGGCACCGTTCTCCCCGGCGGTACCGGTCGCACTCGCAGCGCCGATCAGCATCTGCACGGTCCCGGTCTGGCTCCTCTTACCACCGGCACCGAGACTCTAGGAGCCGTTCACCTCGGTGTTCAGCTCCTCGGTTGACCTCCTGGCACCGAGCCGGTGGTAGGTCCCGTTCCCAGTCGACCTCCCGGCACCGCGTCGGTGGCAGGTCCCGGTCCCCACTGTCATCCCGGCACCGCGCTGAACGAAGATCACGGTCCCGCTCTCGGCACCGACCTCGAGGCAGATCCCGATCCGGATCCCGGCACCGACTACCACGCCGTTCCCGGTCCCGATCCTGGCATCGGTACGGGTCGTGGCACCGATCCTCGGCACCGAGGAGAGCGTCGGCGTTGGCATATAGAGAGGTCTATCAAACTGGCTCAGCGCCTCCGTGGCCTTCAAGGGAACCATCCGTGTCTTCTCAGGCAGAGAGCGCCTATGTGTTGGGCCAGGACAGACACTCGGCCCTGTTTCAGGATCCTCCGCCTCAGGAACGAGGGCCTCAACTGTGGGGGTTTTGGACCCCATGGGCGTACCGCCAAGCCCAGGGTCTACAACATATCACTCCCCGCCCTGCGGCGGAACGCAGGCCATCAGAGGCAACGGTGTCTAGACCCCCTCTCTCCCCGGAAGCAGAAGACAGGTCCAGCCACCAGGACCCAGAGTTCCCTCCAGTGACGGAGGTGTAGCCCCAGACAGAACCCCCCGTGGACGCTCTGTTGCCGGGGGTTTCCTCGTTGTCTTCCTCGGATGAGGCAGTGGCGGGTACCTCGTCCTCCAGTCCTCCCCCTCTAGATCTTAGGGCACACCAGGACCTCCTCCGACGCGTGGCACAAAACCTGGACATTCAAACAGAGGAGGTCTCTGAAATCGAGGACCCTGTGGTGAGCATCCTCTCCGCCGATGCGCCCACCAGAGTGGCCCTGCCTTTTATCAAGACTATTCAGGCCAACGCCGCTACTATCTGGCAGTCACCGGCCTCCATCCCTCCGACCGCTCGAGGAGTGGAAAGGAAGTACATGGCCCCCTCGAAGGGCTATGAATACCTGCACGTTCACCCAACACCCTGCTCCCTTGTGGTCCAGTCGGTGAATGACAGGGAGCGCCACGGTCAAGAGGCCCCGGCACCCAAGTCTAAGGAGGCGAGACGGATGGACTTCCTGGGCCGCAAGGTCTATTCAGCGGGGGCGCTACAGCTCAGGGTCTCGAACCAGCAGGCCCTCCTTAGCCGCTACTCCTTTAACTCTTGGGTAGCGGCGGGAAAATTTGCAGAGCTGTTACCACAGGACGCCCGTCAGGAGTTTACCACCATCCTGGATGAGGGCAAAAAGGTAGCGAGGACCTCACTACAAGCCTCCTTAGATGCTGCAGACTCGGCCGCTCGGACCCTTGCCTCGGGGCTTACGATGCACCACATTTCCTGGCTTCAGGTCTCTGGCCTTCCGCCAGAGCTCCAGCATACTATCCAGGACCTCCCCTTCGAAGGCCAGGGCCTGTTTTCCGCTAAAACAGACCCCAGACTAAAGGACCTTAAAGACAATAGGGTCATAATACGGTCTTTGGGGATGCATACGCCTGCGACACAGCGCAGGCCATTCCGGCAGCAGAATCAACAACAGCAGCGTCGGCCGTATCCTCAGTTCCGTCCGCGGCAGGACCTCACTAGGCGCCGCGGCAGGAACAACCGACGCAGACAGTCGGGTGGCCAAACGGGGCAAAACCAAGGCTCCGCCAAGGCCCCTCCTGGACCCAAGCCTTCATTTTGAAGGTGCGCCCGAGGGCGCAGTACCAGTTTCCCCTCCGGATCTTTCCCCACAGTTTTCCATCCGTCTTTCATTTTTCCTCCTGGCGTGGACCCAAATAACATCGGACTGTTGGGTCTTGCGTACTGTGCAGGCTGGTTATCGCCTGCAGTTTTCATCGCCCCCCCCCCCCCACCATCCTTGTCCCTCTTCAGGGACCCCTCTCACGAGCAATTCCTCCGTCAGGAGGTGCAGACGCTCCTCGTCAAGGGAGCCATAGAGGAGGTTCCAGAGAGCGAGAAGGGCAAGGGGTTTTATTCCCGCTACTTTCTAATCCCCAAGTCCAAGGGGGGCCTCAGGCCTATCCTCGACCTGCGGGAACTCAACAAGTATATGGTAAAGTTGAAATTCCGTATGGTATCCCTTGGAACCATCATTCCATCCCTGGATCCTGGAGACTGGTACGCTGCCCTTGACATGCAGGACGCTTACTTCCATATCGCCATATTCCCCCAGCACAGGCGTTTCCTCTGCATTGTGGTCAACCGCCAACATTATCAATTTGCGGTCCTCCTGTTTGGCCTCTCTACGGCCCCCAGGGTGTTCACGAAATGCATGGCAGTTGTCGTTGCACACCTTCGGCGCAGCCGCATTCACGTGTTCCCCTACCTCGACGACTGGCTGATCCGGGGCACATCGGAGCTGCAGGTCTGCGACCACGTCCGCAGGATCAGCAGCCCCTTTGCTGCCCTAGGCCTCGTGATCAACGTGGACAAGTCTACTCTGCTCCCCACGCAGAGGATAGAGTTCATCGGGGCCGTTCTGGACTCTACTCTAGCCACAGCCTTGCTACCCTTGCCCAGGTTCCAGTCGCTGTCGGCCATCATTCTGCGCTTGCAGACGGCCCCGCTGACCTCTCTAAGAACATGTCTGGCCCTCCTGGGACATATGGCGGCCTGTACGTTCGTGACAGCGTATGCCCGACTCCGCATGAGGCCTCTTCAATCTTGGCTCATCGCGCAGTACCGGCCGGCCAGACATTCGTTGGACACAGTTGTCACCGTTCCCCAAAGGGTACTGGACTCTCTTCGGTGGTGGCTGGACCAGTCCGTAGTCTGTGCGGGGCTTCCGTTTCATCCGCCCCAGCCCTTGGCATCCCTGACTACGGACGCTTCAGATCTGGGCTGGAGGGCACACTGCGGCGCCCGAAGAACTCAGGGCCTGTGGACCCCTCAGGAGCTGGACCTCCACATCAACATACAGGAGTTGAGATCGGTCCGTCTTGCTTGTCAAGCGTTCGTCCATCACCTTCAAGGTCGTTGTGTTGCGGTGTTCACCGACAACACGACGACCATGTTCTACATCAACAAGCAGGGCGGCACCAGGTCCTCTCCCCTATGTCTCGAGGCGATGCGTCTCTGGGAGTTTTGTATAGCCCATGCCGTTCACCTTTCTGCCTCCTATCTCCCGGGAGTACGAAACACTCTAGCGGATCGACTGAGCAGGTCCTTCCGCTCACACGAGTGGTCCCTCCATCCAGACGTCACCCTCTCACTCTTCCAGAGGTGGGGTCGTCCCCGGATGGACCTCTTCGCGTCCAGGGAGAACAGGAAATGTCGAACATTCTGCTCCTTTCAGGGTCGGGAGCCCGGGTCTATAGCGGATGCCTTCCTGATCCCATGGGCGACCCATCTGTTTTACGCGTTCTCTCCCGTTCCGCCGATACACAGGGTCCTCCTCAAGGTGCGCAGAGACAGAGCTCGTGTGATTCTCATAGCTCCAGCGTGGGCCAGACAACATTGGTACCCCATGTTGCTGGACCTCTCAGTAGCCAACCCAGTTGCCTTGCCCCTACATCCGGACCTGATCACCCAGGACCACGGCAGGCTCTGTCACCCAGACATTCCGTCTCTGCACCTTACGGCATGGCTCCTGCGTGGTTGACAGGCTCCGAGTTACGCTGCTCTACCCCGGTTCGGGAGGTTCTCCTGGGCAGTAGAAAGCCTTCCACCAGGGCTACTTACTCGGCTAAGTGGAAGCGTTTCTCCTGTTGGTGTTCGAAGAAAGGTCTTCTCCCTATGGAGATTCCCATCACCACTATTCTAGACTACATCTGGTCCCTCAAGGCCCAGGGTCTGGCGTTGTCGTCCCTTCGGGTCCACCTAGCAGCTATCTCCGCGTTTCATCCTGGAGGGGATGGATGTTCCGTCTTCTCCCATCCTATGGTGGCGAGATTCCTGAAGGGACTGGAACGTCTCTATCCACAGATCCGCCCTCCTGCCCCTTCATGGGATCTCAGCCTGGTCCTAACTCGGCTCATGGGTCCTCCATTTGAGCCGTTAGCTACTTGCTCCCTGCTCTATCTCTCATGGAAGACCGCCTTCCTAGTGGCCATCATCTCAGCTAGACGGGTGTCAGAACTACGGGCCCTCACAGTAGATCCCCCGTATACGGTCTTCCATAAAGACAAGGTGCAGCTGAGACCACACCCTGCCTTTCTTCCCAAGGTGGTCTCAGCTTTCCACATTAACCAGGAGATCTTCCTCCCCGTCTTTTTCCCAAAGCCCCATTCGTCCCGTAGGGAGCAACAGCTCCACTCGCTAGATGTCCGTCGGGCGCTAGCATTTTATGTGGACAGGACCAAACCATTCCGCAAGTCCCCCCAGTTATTCGTGGCGGTAGTGGACCGGGTCAAGGGGCTACCGATTTCCTCGCAGAGGATATCTTCCTGGGTTACCTCCTGTATCAGGACCTGTTATGACCTGGCCCACGTTCCGACGGGCCATGTGACTGCTCACTCCACCAGAGCACAGGCGTCATCGCTGGCTTTCCTTGCCCGCGTGCCGATCCAAGAGATTTGTAGGACGGCAACCTGGTCATCGGTCCACACATTCGCTTCCCATTACGCCCTGGTTCAGCAGTCCAGAGATGATGCGGCCTTTGGCTCTGCAGTGCTCCAGGCCATGACTTCTCACTCCGACCCCACCGCCTAGGTAAGGCTTGGGATTCACCTACCTGGAATGGATATGAGCAATCACTCGAAGAAGAAAAGACGGTTACTCACCTTGTAACTGGTGTTCTTCGAGATGTGTTTCTCATATCCATTCCACACCCACCCTCCTTCCCCACTGTCGGAGTAGCCGGCAAGAAGGAACTGAGGAGCGGGCGGGCCGGCAGGGGTATATATCAAGTGCCATAGTGGCGCTACTCGAGGGGGCGACCTGCCGGCCCACTGGAGTTGCTAGGGTAAAAAAGTTTCCGGCAAACGTGCACGCGCGGCGCGCACACCTACCTGGAATAGATATGAGCAACACATCTTGAAGAACACCAGTTACAAGGTGAGTAACCGTCTTTTCTACTTAATACTCACTATTCTGAATATACAAGAGACTGTAGCAGGGAGAATGGCAAGAAACCTGGTTGCACGTCTAGTCCCTTTCAGGACCCAGAGAGAACAAAGCAAAACCCAAAAAACCACAAACAAAGGCTTTCTTCCACCCTCCCTTCTTGTTTCCTGATTGGTCCTCTGGTCAGGTGTTTTTGGTTCCCAGTTTGTTAACCCTTTACAGGTAAAAGAGACATTAACCCTTAACTATCTGTTTATGACAGAGGTACATGCTAATTCCTCAGTGCCTCAGCCCAGGGTTGTTTTCTTTATCATATCTGCTACTGCTTAGCTTTGAGTTCAGCTTTGTTCTCTTAGAATGTAAATTTGAACAAGGAGTGATCCACTGGAACATATTTTCTACTTTGTCTTGGATCTGCAGCATTGCAGTATAACAGCTTATTGCAAAAGGCTTCTCACAAGCTGAGTGGAAGCATCTGGGCAAAATAGAATGGGCCAGAACCTCAGCTAGCATAAATTGATATAGATCCATTGATTGCAGTTAATACCCACTGAGGATCTGGCCCAGTTGGTTTACACTAACTGAGGATCTGGCCCAATATGTTTTTGTGCAATTGTGGAAATCCTGTTAATCTGTTAGATGTACAGTGTTATTGTAGCTGTGTTGGTCCCAGGATATTAGCGAGACAAGGTGGGTGAAGTAATATCTTTTACTGGACCAACTTCTGCTGGTGACAGAGACACGCTTTTGAGCTACACAGAGCTCTTCTTGAGGTATTACCTCACCCACCTTGTCTCTCTAATATCTCTTAGACTAGCTGTTCTGCAGAAAAACAAGAAGAGAATGAGTGTGGCTAACTCAATCCTATTTATCAGTCACAAAATTCCACACCTGACTCAAAGTTTTCTCTCTCGCTTTGACTCAAAGCAACTTTTGTTGTAAGTTTCTGGTGTGCAAAGAGCACAGCTGACCGTCATGCTGACCAATATGATCTCATTGTTTCCTTGTATTCCCTCATCTGCATCAATTGGTCTCCAGTTATATACTCAGATTGTTAGATGTTTGGGCCAGAGTCAGTCTCTCTTCATTCTGTTTGTACAACGCCTACCACACTTGGGTCTGCGACAGAGGCTCCCAGAATCTCCGGTAATACAAAGAATAATTCTTTGTTATTACTATTATTTATCTGACACCCTCGTGCTTATTTTGGCTCTCCATGTGCACAAAGAAATGAACTGATACCCCTCCAAAACTTTAGTCAAAGTTAAGCAAGACATAACCATGAATCATTCAGTCTTGTTCAGGAGAAAAAGGCAGGATTTCCTGGTAATTAATTCAGACCTTGGTGGAGCTGTTTGAGCTTTAATTCATGATTTGTTTTATTACTTTTAGTAGCAGTAATATCATTGTAAGCTATGACTAGACAAGCTTCCCTCAGTCGAATAGTAAGTAATTAGTTCATAAAACTTAATTACCCTCAGACAGAAATTAATAAAATGAACCATCAATATTAGTAACATTTCAAATGCACATTAGACCAAAGGTTTTACTGGCATTAAATATTTGTATTAGAGTAGCACCTAAAGGCGCCCACAGAGATCAGAGCCTGTACATACACATAGTGAGAGACAGCCAGGGCCTATGCCAATGAATTTATCCCATAAAGACACAAGATAAGCAAAGGAAATCGCTCACTCTTACAGATGAGGAATGGAGGCACAGAGTGATTCATTGAGACTTGTCCAGGATCGCAGACATCATTTGTGGTGGAGCTGGAAACAGAACCCAGATCTCCTGAGTCTGAGTTTATTTCCTTAACCTTATGACTATATATAACACTGCTTAAAGCATAAATCCATATTTAGGCACTGTGGCGGAGTGAGACTCACCAACGCGGCGCCTCCTACTGGTTGTCCAGGGAATTAGCTCTTTTTCAGCTTCTGGAGCGCCCTCTGCCGGCTGATGCCTCACCTGCCGTGGGCCCCCATGTCCCTCTTGGACCCCCAGTGCCCTTGTATACTAGGGTTCTGCCCCCAGCAGTAACCTCTCCATCTCTGGGTCTGCCCCCCCCCAGGGCAGCCCCCAACCCCTTATACCCACCTTGCCTTAGTGGCTACTGTCAGTCTCCATTTAGCCCGCACTCATTGGGGCAGACTGCAGTCTGTAAACCACTCATCACTGGCCAGGGGGGTTGGACCAGCTGCCTCTGCCTATCCCTGGGCTGCCCCTCTGCAGCCTTAGTACCCTTTTGTGGGCCCTTACCTTGGCCTGCAGCCTGGGGCTTTGCTAGGATGGAGCTCCCCAGCTCCCATTGCCCTTCCCAGCACTGCTTCACCCTAGGCACCCTCAGCTTCCCAGTCAGCCAGGTCTTCTCTCTCTAGGAAGCTAGAGAGAGTGTGTCTCTTTGCTTCTGGCCCTCAGCCCTCTTATAGGGCCAGCTATTGGGGGCCTGATTGGGGGCGTGGCTGCTTCCCCCAATCAGCCTGGCTTTTCTCCGCCACAGCCCTCTCTAGGGCTGCTTTAACCCCCTCAGGGCAGGCGTGGGGTGGCCACCCCGCTACAGGCACCTAAATAAATCATCTGTCTGGGTAACTATCGAGGTGACTTTGATGGTGATTGTGGATCTCTTAGCAATATTAAACTTCTGAACGTAACATCTTAAGACTGTGAAAAGTATACTTTATAAACAGAAAATATGGCTTGTCTTTGCTTTTCTTATGTTACTTTCTTAGCTGCCTACCAGCCTGGTCACTGATGAATGCATAGGTACGAAGCCCAACTCTGGGCACAGATGCTGGCTCTGTGCTCCCTTTCTCCCTCATTACCGGCCTGATCCATTTTCCATTGCAGCTGTCCATTGACTTCAGTAGGCTTTGGCTCAGGACCTCAGGACAGCATGTTTCCTATATTCTAACTAGTCTTTGATAACTCAGGGCAAGTCTACGCTACAAAATTAAGTTGATCTAAGTTACATTGACGTACAGCCACCGAAGTAATTGAATCAGTTTTATACGTCCACAGTACGCTCCTTGTGTCTGTGGTGTACATCCTCACCAGGAACACTTGCACCGATTTAACTGCCAATGTGGGGCATTGTGGGATGGTTTCTGAAAGGCAGAAACAGTCAATGTAAGCAACACAGTGTCTACACTGACGCTGCATCGACCTAACTACATTGACTTAAGCACTAGGCCTCTCACAGAAGTGGAGTTATTAAGTCGATATAGTGAGCAAGTTACATCAGTGGAAGCTACATTTTAGTGCAGATGGTTACAGAGTTAGGTCAACAAAAGCTGCCTTATGTTGACCTAATCTGTAGTGTAGATCAGGCCTCAGCAGCAACAAATCAAAATACAAAAATAGATCTTAGTCAAAACATGATCTTAGGTCTGATCTACACTAAAAAGTTAGGTCGATGCAAAACAGCGTAGGTTGACCTAACTATGGAAGTGTCTACACATATATTTTTCTCCAGCCCACATAATGCCCCACTCTGCCAACTTAATAACTCCAACTCCACGAGCAGCATGGAGTCAAGGTCGATGTAGTTAGGTCAATGCAGTGTCAACATAGACACTGCATTGCTTGCGTCGACTGTTACTGGCTTTCAAGAGCTGTCCTGCAATGCCCCACCTGACAATACAATCAATACAAGCTGTCCTGGTGAAGAAGGGCACCGCCAACATAAGGAGCAAAGTGTAGACACACACAAACCATGGAATTACTGTGGTGGCTGTATGCCAATATAAGTTAGGTCAACTTAATTTTGTAGTGTAGACATGGCCATATTCACATTTTAAGAAAACACATGAAGTTTAAAGTTTAATGCGCAAGAGTTTAAGGAAAAAAATGTGTTTGTTTATTATCTTGCAGTCATCACTTCTAACCCAGTTAAAACACTTTGTTTTTGCTTCATATATTAGTTTGCAACCTGAAGCAAATGTTTACACTTGAGCTACATGATGCTGTGCCCATCTAGAGAATTTAATGGAAGTGAATGACATGTTTTTCACCATAACAATGCAAATAGTGCTACTAAAGTGAAATGGTATCTCCTGAGAAATCTTCCCTTCGTCCCTCCACAGTGGCCCTTTCTGCCTGATCCACTTTCCATTGAAGCTAATTGCTAACTTCACTGGGGTTTGGATCAGTTCCTCAGTCAGTGTGTATCCTGCATTTGAGCGTTTGGTAACTGAAAAGATGCCAGTGTGGAGATCATGCAGTTTGCAGTATAATAATATTGGTGGATGTTTCCGTGGGAGAGTTGGATTTTTGAAGTTATTCTCAGACAAGAGCCGGAATTATTTGACAGCCTTTTAACAGCAGTAGGCGAGGAGGTTAAGCTGTAAAAGGTCAACTGCACAAGGAGAGAGGGATTTTGCTGAGCATTCCTTCTCACCTTGCTTAGCAGATGTTTTATATGAGACTGATTCATTTGCTCTCTATAGAGCAAACTAGGTAACATTCAGTAGCAGGCACTTTCAGCTCTAATTCTTTTTCTCTGCTGTTGCACATACATGCTTTTGTGAGGAGACCACTCTGTTCTACCAAAATAACACTTTACACACCAGGCTGCAGGCTGGGAACTTGCTCCTTTATTCAACTGCATCACAACAGAGAGAGTGGGGCAACTCCAACTTACCAAACAGAAAGTAATGGAGGGGTGGCGCATGACTCCATCCATTTGTCTCTTGTTCAATCCAAGTACAAACTCCATTTTTATCTCCTAAGAACAAGGACAGAAGTTTAAGAAACCAAAACCTCTGATGTGCATTCAGGAGATCATAATGGAGAAGACAAGCAGAGTGTGTGCATGTGGTCCTCCTCCATGAACTGGTTGTGAAGGCAGGAGCTGAGCATCATGACCCATAAATGGTCTAGTTAGAGGTTGAAGAAGTAAAAGGTAACGACACAAATGCAAGTAACTCCAGGACAAGAGTCCCAATACAAACAAGGCCCAAATTCATCCTCAGGTTTGATTTTATTTAGAGTCCCCATACCTCACCGTGTGGATGCTCTGTTAGTGTCTTTACCTGTCTTCATGGGACTTGCCAGACTGGATCAGGCTAGTGGACCAGCCAATCCAGTCTCCTGTCCCTGACAGTGGCCAGCAGTAGGTGCTTTAGATGAAGATATAAGAAACCACAAAGTGGACAATAACCTGCCCAGAGGGGAAGCTGCTTCCCAGCACCACCAGAAGCTCATGCTCTGAAGCAAGTAGATTTATATCCACCGTCTTTTATTATCCTATGCAATGCAACTGTGGCTGTTATCCATATCAAGGTCTAATCCTTTTTGAATCCTAGTGAGCTCTTGGCCTTGGTAATGTCTTGTGACCATGACTTCCACTCCTTAATGGCATTACGTAAAGAGAAAATGTCCCCTTTTATCAGTTTAAGTTGTTGTCTTTCAGTTTCAATTATGTCCCTGTGACAGGGTGCTGGGCAGGGACTCCTGATCCAGCCCTCTGTCACGCCAGCTCCAATGAAGGGCATTAGACTGGTGCTGCCTAGAGAAACCTGTGCCTGATTGGAAAAGGGGAAACAGCTGCCTGCCTAATTAGCCTGGGGCCGCATAAGAGCCTCAGGGGACGGACACCAAGGAGGGGCATACAGAAAGGGGAAGACAGAGAGTGGAAGGAGAGTGGTAGCTCTTCCTTCCTGGCTGCAGGACTGAGAAGCCCTTAAGGCTGAAACTCCCTCAACCATATGTGGTGAGAAGGTGGCGGGATTGTGCACTGTAAATAAACTGCACTGGTGATTGCTGAGCCTGAAGGTCTGAGTGGTTTTTGGAGCAGAGCAGAGGCAGGAGCAAAGGGGGCCTGCTATGCCCTATGACAGTCCCTTGTTCCTATAGTGTGAGAAGGAGGAAACAGGAGCTCCCTATCCACCTTGTCAATACCACTCTTTATTTTCTCTGTCCCTACTGTGCTCCCTTAGCTTGGCTAAGTGATAGAGTCTCAAGCATCCCAGCCCCTCCTTCTCATGCAAATCCCTTCGTGCCTCTGATCCTTTTCATTGTCTATTTCTGAACCCATCTTAATTCCACTCTGTCTTTAGGCTGAGATGTTCAAAGTAACCTGTAGATGCCCACTTCCCATTAATTCACTTTTGAAAATCTCAGCCACAAACTTTAAAGCAGGCTGCAGCTGGCTTATTAGTGCCCAGTTTATGCTCAGCTATCCATGGAGGATCATGTAACAGAGTTTATTCTTGTAGCCATGACCATATTTGGATTTCCTATGACCCCTTTCCAGATTATACATACAGTCGGCATGCAGCTGCACTGTTTCTGGAGGCCTCAGACCAGTGCTTTTTCACTTTGTTATCTCCAGCCACAAGCCAGCCCCTGACAGTCTCGCTTTGCTGGGAAAAAACCCAACCATTTCCAGTTACACCAACCCAGCAGCTTTTTTCTACAGGCTGGTATTGGGCTGCAAATCCGAACTATCCCATTGTCCCTCATATTTCAGCCTGTGTCTGATGGATTAATTATGGCCAGGTGTGCCATGAGTCAGACAAATCTGCTCCATGCCTACAGGGGAAAACCCTGCTTTTAGCATTACCTCTATCTTCCACCTTTTATAGCTGGGGATCAAATGCTCTTTTGACATGATATGTTCAGCATATATCTCCCAGTATTCTGTTCCTAATAGCCTGCTAAGAGACATGCCTGAACTAAGCATGCTTATGTCTATGTCTAGGGAGACGTCCAATGCAATGTATTACACACACTCAAAGAATTGGCAGGGGCAGTCGAAATAAGATGGGGCTGATGTCACCCTCTCCAAAAGTTGTGTGATCATCATTTTATTTTTCTAGAGGTTAAAGCCTTGGAAATAAGGGTAGGACTGCAGAGACCAGGTAGTAAAGTGCCCCCACCCCTTCCCAATTATCATTGGAGTGAAGGTCCATCACATGACATTTGCAAGCCATAAAAATTTTATTAAGATGATGTTAAGAAAAAGTGAACAGTACAGAGTTTAGGCATAGAAGTTTCTGGTTAAAAAGGAATAACATACAGATTATCGAGGGTGCAAAATTTGGTTTAAGATCGGGTGGCATAAGGAATACATAATCTGCAATATCCCTGATTGGAGGTAAAAGGTTGATGGGTCAGTACAGACATTGAGATATGAGGGTATGAAGTTCATAAAGTGGCTATGTTCGGGTGTGGAGTATAATGAGTGGATATGATGATGAGGATGGATTGACCCTCATTTGGTGAGATTTACATCTTCACCTTTTCTGTGTTTTCCAGGTCAGGATGCTAAAACGCAAGCCTTTGCTTTGTGCTTGACGGTTACAAAATGAGTAGCATTAAATCATCTTCAATCTCCCTTTTCCCATGGATGCAAGACAGGGCACAGATGCCTCAGGGCCTGCAAGAGAGAAGTGTCTGGCTGGATCTCAACCCAGAGATGACAGAAGTGATGGTGAGTAAAAGGGGAAAACGCTGTGAGGAGCTACCTAACCTCCTGACATGACATCCACAGGAAACATGTGCCCTTCAGTTGCAGCCTTGGGACTTTGCTAGATTCAGTTCTTCATTAACCAGGTGCCAATGGTAAGAAACCTTATCTTCCTGCTACACGTTATCTAGGGGCCATGTCTCTCTCAGACAAGGACTTAACAGCCCTGATCCAAACATTTCTCACTTTGAGACAGGGCTACTATGACTCCCTCTACCCACAGCTGGAAGTTAAGACCATTCAAAGTCCTACACAGGGTGGCTAATGAAGTGGATTAGTCCCTGGGAGCACTTGTGGCTGTGCTCTCCATTGGCACTGGGTCAAATTGAAAGGCCTGACACTACTCCCTCCCATACCACTTCTCCCTCTGGAACACACAATGAGCATGCTCAGCACAGAAATATTCAGTGCACAGGGTGAAACTTTAGAGAGACAGACTCAAAGGTTTCTCTGTAGGCTGTAGAGAACCCTGATGAAACGGGATCAGGATGAATCTAATCTGATCAGCTTCCCAGCCCAGTGCAAGCCCCACATGTTTTTTCAGAAGGTACTCAGAATAACTAGTACTGTCGAGAACACATTGCCAGGTAACTGGGGAGTGAGCAATGAAGCCCCAGGGCAGCAAAAGCATTGTCTCTGTAGGGGTCATTGACAATAAATCACTTGATTTTTGTACTGTTGTATTTGGTGCACAGTTATGGTGTCTGGTGCTCTACCGATTCAATAGGAGCATATAGCGAGGTAATTGAATTGGTATAAATGAACGGGGAAGGGTGCTGTGGAATGGAGGCCTCCAAAACAAAGCGAGAAGGTGTTTTTGGCCGTCCTGGAAAATTGTGGGTGAAAGCACCAAGAGTGGCAGTAGCTGGGGCCAATGGGGAGATTGTAGATAGAAGCAAACCTATTGTGAAGAGAATGCTAGGGCTGTTGGACTGGATCCCGGTGAGAAGGAGGTGTATGTAGAGAGGAGAGTGCTGAAAGACGACTGGGATTGGAAGAGAATTTTGATTAGCGAGGAGGGAAGGATGGAGCATGGCTGTTTGAAGCAGAAATCTTGGGAAATTTGTCAGGCAGCTAGTGAGTAAAATATGCATATCTCAGTGCTGGATGCCTGACAGATCGCTACCAACCCCTCCTGCAGAGGGGTTGATTCCAAAACTGACCATGAACCTGAATGGGCCTTCTCTGCTTGCTAGACTTTTGCGTATTGAAACCACTGAGAGAGTGAGTTTATTTCAACATCCCTTGTAACCTGCAAGGACAGCAGATGGCAATTTACTTGCAGAATATCACACCAGGTCAGTTAATGTCATGATATCGTTCCCAGATATTTTCCCATGCACTAGGAATGTGTTTAACAGGTAAAAGCAAGAGCTGGCAGGAGTCACAAAACAAACAAAAAAACCCCTTTGCTCTGCTCATAGGATTCCAAGTCAGATTCCAAGCTCCTTTGATTCAAAGCTCCCAGGGGCTTTGTAAACACATGAATGCTAACTTAGTTGCCTCCCCTTCCAAGGTGTGAAATGTTAATGCCGGCTTTCTCTGTGAGAGGTGTGGGATAGCTTTAGCTGAAGGGAGAGGGCTCTGAAAGTGTTTTAGTGAATTATTTGCAGTCTCAGGAGTGTCAAGGCCATGGAATGTCCGCAAAACCCTCAGCATATAAACCTCTGAGTGCCGAATGTTCCTTTAAAGGGATCTTTTAGTGCCATGCCTGGAGCCTCTCATCAGAAGATACAGAGGCCCCTTGAAATAAAGGCCAGAACAGAGCCCTGTCGGTGGAGAAAAATAGGCCTTTAATTTAGGGCCAGATTGTGGCCTAAGGCCCAATCAGCCCTAAGCATGGGCTGGTGCCTAAGCTGCACTGACCTAGGAGACACCGATGGCCTCTCTGAGGCACAATTCCATCCCTGCTGTCTACTTGCTACAGGCCATTACTAACAATAAATGCTAAGGGAACCCACTGGTCAGTGTATGTTACATGTCCCACTTTGTGCCCTACTCACAGAGGATGAAAGTCTGTTAGCTCAAGCTGTAGAGACTCATTGCTTTTAATTGTGGAGGTCTCTGGTTCAGTCTCTGCATCGGTCAAGATGGCGGCCATCACACTGTCACTCCCTATTGCACAGCTCAGCTACTCTGGCTCGTGAGTGTAGGAGTGAAGCCAAGGGTCTACGCTTCCCCCGCCCACCTGCACAAGTGGGGAGGAAGAAGGTATGTAGCCCCACATTCCTGGCTGTCAGCACTGGGTTGTCTATATACGGCATAAAGGGGGGTTTACACCCTGAAGGGCTCAAAGACCAAGCAGAATCTAGCCGTTAATTCTGATCTATGCTGTGATATCACTCCTGAGCAATACAAACACAATCAGATGCAACACAATGTGATCCTCTCAAGCAGCGTGTGGAGTTGTGCATGGTACAAAGACTGATTTTTTTGGATTGTTTGGCTCAAAAGAATCACTCTCATACCTCAATCCAGAGAAAATGTGCTGGGCTTCCTGGAGCAGTATTTCAGCACCCTCCAGGGAAAGCTGGGTAGGAAAGTCTGTCGACAAGTGTGAACGCTGATTTTTTTTCTTTTTCCTGTGAAGGAATGGGCCCTTCAACAAGGCCCTAAGTAGGATGGGAAGAACTGGGGAGAGGGCTTTTTTTCAAGGTCTGTCAACTGGGCTCATTGTGTGGCCTGTGGACTTCTGCTGCTGTTGCCATGTCAGATGCCATCAGCTCACCCCAACTGTCTAAGCAATGCATTACAATGATAGCTGTGCTTTGGGGCTGTAAGATAGGACCTGATCCAATGCTCACTGAAGGCAATTGAAAGATGTCCACTTGTGTGGATCAAGCCATCTTCTGGTTCTAATAAATCTTACTATAGGGCCAGATTCTGGATGCAATGGGTGCAGAAGCTGAGGAGAGTATAGCGTGCAAGTTACAAGCATTTTAGGGAGTGCAGGCCCTGCTCCTTGCTATTGTCCCAGCAGGCACTAGAAACCTGAAAGGGACTAGCAAGTGTGGAGTATATTCCAGCCCCTCCCCTGCACCACCATACAGTCACTGAGGGGACTACACACTGCACCCTCTCTGAGGAGGATGCGGCTGCCACTCTGCATGCAGGAGCCCCATGGGAGCATTGGTTGCATCAGCTAGAATTTCTCCTCGTGAGTCTGGCTCTGTGTACCTACTCCACATCCCTTCCACCACATCTCTGGCTGCCAAAGTGAGAAATTAGCCTGGGAAGCACGGTCCAGTGCCAGCTTGGGACTTGACTTCACTTCTCTGCTCTGTCCCAGATTTCTTGTGTTACCTTGAGCATTTAGACACAGTCCCTCCAAGTATTTAGGTGTTTAACTCTCATTGAAGTCAAAGATAGTTAGGTGCCTAAATACCTTGTGAGGAGCTGGGCCGTAGTGTCTGTAGCTCAGTTACCCAATCTGATAATGTGGATAATAGAACTCCCATACCTCCTAGGAATGCTGGGAGGACAAACACTTTAGAGTGTGAAGCGCTCAGATACTGCTATATTGGTGGCCACATGAGATAGATATTGTCATGTACACAATACCAAAGGTGTACATGACGCTGCAGAAAGATCCCTGCTCCAAGATCCAAATTAGACACATCCTCAGCCATGTTGTCAATAAACAAGGGGTGAGAGGGAGGGAATATGGCAAGTCTGTCACTGGGATTTGTAAGCCTGTCTTGGCAGGGCCTGCTTCTTCAACCATGCTGTCCAGGAACAAGCACACACTGAGTTTGACAACCAGAATTTGGCCCACTCTTTGGAACAAAGACCAGGAAGGGGACTAGCCATTTTTGCTGAATTTCACTTGTTGCCCACAACATTCAAATCGCAAGGGGAGCAAGAAGAGCAAAATACCTGAGGCTTACTGTGGTTAGGGTTAGGGTTAGGCTTACTGTGGTTCCTCTGTATTTCTGTAGCTTTCATTTGACCCCATTCTGACCCCACGTAAAAGAATGTTGATCCAAAAAATAATGGCATATTTGTGTCATCTTTGCCTAGATCGGTTTTCATAGTTAGGTAAAGCCTATGGGACTGACACTGAAAAAGAAGTCATGAATTTAAATGGTCTGGCTGGTTTGGAGAGAACTAGAATAGAGGGTCGTTCCCTTTACACGAATACACTCGTTACTGTAATATATCTATGAGGAGGAGACGACAGAGACTAATGTTTACCATAGGAATGTTGGTCTGGGTAAACAAGATTTTATCAAGGAACATATGCAACAAACAAAAGGAGAAGTTCTAAATGTCAGCAGTGAAACTTTGTTTGACCCATGGAACTCAGGGTTGCTGTATGGTTAGCAGTGTAATAACTGTTTATTCTGCGATAGCTGATGGCAGGGCCGGCGCTACCATTTAGGCAGCCTAGGCAATCGCCTAGGGTGCCAGAATAATTGGTGGGTGCCATTTTGCCGGAGGGAGCGGCAGGCGGCTCCGATGGAACTGCCGCAGTGGTGCCTGCGGAGGGTCCGCTGGTCCGCAGCTCCGGTGGAGCTGCCACAGTCGTGCCTGCGGATGGTCGGCTGCTCGTTTGGCTCCAGTGGACCGCCCGCAGGCATGACTGCAGCAGCTCCACCGGAGCCGCGGAGCACCAGACCCTCAGCAGGCACCACTGCGGCAGCTCCACCGGAGCCGCGGGACCAGCACGCGGGGCGGCGAAATTGCTGTGCGCCTAGGGTGCTCAAACTCCTAGCGCCGGTCCTGGCTGATGGTGAAGTCATCTGCAGGACTCCTAGAATAACAAGGCAAGGCAGAGCCATCCAAAGGGTTCTGAAGCATTTCAGGGGAGCCAGGTTGGCTAAAACAACTGATAACCTGAACTCAAACTGACCCCAAACCATAGCTTTTCTTAGTGGCTCTGAAGATGTAGGTAACTCTTTTTTTTTCCCCATTATTTTTCATGTTTAAGTTCCTATTGACATGTCCTCCAAGACCTTCAGTGCATATCAAAATCAGATACACTATAAAATCCATCATACTCTGAATTTTCAGATTTCATCTGAGACTGGAAATGCCAAAACACCATGGCAAATCCTGGTTGGGATGAAGGCAGAAATACCATACCACAGGAATAATATCTCTGTCCTGGCCAAAACCAGAAAGTCCCAGAAATCTCACACTCTGCTTGTCCTCAAGAGATTTGCTACCCAAATTTGTTCATTGTGGAAGTGTAGAAAGTCCCCCTGAATTTTTGCTAGGCGTCCAAACGTCTGAGTGCTAACTGAACCCAAACTCTGATCTGTATGAGATGCACTCAACAGTGTTTCCTGCGACTCTGTAAAATAATATTCTGTGATGTTTAGACATCATTGGCCCAAGGCTAAGTTAAGAGTAGGCTAAACCTTTGGTGATGTAAATTGGTATAGCTCTACTGAAGTCAATGGAACTACTCCCAAAGAACTTTCCTTCTGTAAATTGGCATAAATCCACCAATATGTATATATTTATGCCCATCTGGCCTCATATTCCCTTTCTTTTGTGGTTTTATATCTCCTTAGCAAAACCAATGTACAGTATGTCTACTTCTAGGAAAAGTTCTAATTCACAAAGAATGATTTGTGGTAGAGATACCATGTTTTTCTCTAAGATATTAGTGGAAGGATACAAAGACAAGCAAAAATAAAGGTCAAAGATAAATACTCAGCCATATTAACTACTCCTGTTATCCCTCAAGCTGCACAAAAGAAAAACCCAGGGTTCTGCAGAAAGTGGTGTGACAGTTCATCAGTTAACAACCTGTTCCTTTGTGTCTGTATTAAACAAACGCAGTCAACATGGTGTCAGGGACATTGTTGTGTTGGAGGTACTGTGTTTCAGAGGACACGTCAAACCAAATTTCAGTTAATTATGGCCCTTAAAGATTCCAAGGAACCGTTCACCATGGTAGGGCTAGGTAGAGTCAGACCTCTGAGTGCCATTTACAAAGCTAAGGAATGGAAATGAATTTGTAGGAGGAAAATTGTGTTTTCTCAATCGCGCTTCTTATGTGATTAGTTAAAACATTGATGCTAGAAGAGAGCTGAATGACCAGCCCTCTCTTAGCAACACCAATATTTTGTTTCCCCTGTACATAGCAATCACTTCATGTTTATTCTTCTGTAATTACATCTTGCAGACAATGATGTCATTTGTAATGAAATAAGAGCAGAAGATAGACAAGAGAAAATTAGTCTTAAGCATTGCAATTCTTGAAGGAAATCATGTATAGCTCTCCCATTGCAATGCAATTACTACCTGATCCAAAGAGACTGCCACTGATTTCACTGGGCTTTGGATCAGGTCTTTATTTCTTCTGAGATACATTTGGATTCCAGCAGTGCATGCTACTATGATTACTCAGTTTTTATTTAAGATTGAATGGATCATGCTGGGGTGAGGGACAGATGGTGGGGTAGATGGGGAAGGTCTGGAGGCTTATTTAAGAACACCTCTGTTTTTTTGGCATCAGAATCACAGGCAAGGAACAAACTTGGAACATATGGGATGATAGACTCACGAAGTTCCAAAGTCAAGTGGTTTTGGGTGGAGATTCTTGTAAAACAGCAGTTGAGAATTCCTTTTAAAATCTTGCATATTTTTCTATTTCTGTCAAGAAGAATGTTCAAGTTCAGGCTTGTTGTACGTATTTAGAGAGACAGAAATAGGTGTAATCCCAAATTCTGGGAATCCTAACACAACTTAACTGCATCGTGAAACCTCCTCTCTTTTGGGGCTGTTTTCCCCCCAGCATAAAATAATGACACATTGGCAAACACAGTACATCTCCCCAGCAAACAACACAACCTCTCCAGCTTTCAGTCCCTCCTCACAATGCCTGAGAGAAAACCTGGGCCTTGCAGCTTTCCCTGAAGTTGGACCGATCTGGGCTCTGGCAAGCAAGCCTAGGGCAGTGAATTCCCGGCCGAGGACCCTTCATGGAGAATGCCCTGATATCAGCTTTCTTCCTGTTGTACTGAGCATGCTCTGTCATGAGTGACTCCATTGAACTCTGCTGTGGCAGAATGGCATGGGAGGCACAGGAGTGGTTGGGGTGGTGGTGGTGTGTCTGTGGTGATCAGGTCCCGGCACCATTAGGTGGAAGTGGAAAGGTCACAATTGCCACAGGTGTGTGCCCAAATATACTCCCCCAGCAAAGGATGTGAGTCTGCTTTATTGAAGGCACCCCAAAGTTCTTCCATCCATCCTGCATTGCAACCAGAGAACTCTACCCCCTGACAGGTCTAGCCTTATTCTGCCAGTTCTCCCAGCCCATGTACTTTATGAGCCTCTTATGCCCGGGCACTTCCCACGCTTACATGCCCCAATTTCCCTCCATTCTCCTTATGATTCTCTCATTTCCACAGGCTATCAGTGACCCCAAAGGAACCTCTCCGGCCAGTCCTCTCACCCCCATAAGCAACCAGAGCGATATCCAAAAGAGGAACAACTTCCAGTGGGTTAAGTGTGGCTGTTATCAAAGGGTTAGCAAAGGCTGTGCCATTAATGCAAAGCCCTACATTGAAGGGCATGGCTGCTGCACCCACTCTTCTAGGGATGCCCCATGGGTTCAGGTCAGCTCCCAGTATGGGAGGGGTGATGTTCAGTGATCACCCAGTGTGTAAAACATCTGCAAGAGCTCTGCTTTATTCTGTCTGTGTCATGGTATAAACCCCCACTCTGAACCTTACAGTCCAAAAGATGGGGTACCAGCATGAATTCCTCTAAGCTCAATTACCAGCTTAGTATTTGTAGCGCTGCCACCAACCAGGAATTCCAGTGCCTGGTACACTCTGGTCCCCTCCCAAAACCTTGCCCAGGGACCCCCAAGACCCAGACCCTCTGGATCTTAACACAAGGAAAGTAAACCCTTTCCCTCACCGTTGCCTCTCCCAAGCTTCCCCTCCCTGGGTTACCCTGGAAGATCACTGTGATTCAAACTCCTTGAATCTTAAAACAGAGAGGAAAATTCACCTTCCCCCTCCTTCTCTCTCCCCCTCCCAGACTCTCCCTGAGAGAGAAAGTAATTCTAACACAGAGAGAAAATTAACCTTCCTCTCCCCCTTCCCTCCTTTCTCCTCACCAATTCCCTGGTGGATCCAGACCCAGTCCCCTGGGGTCTCACCAGAATAAAAAAAACAATCAGGTTCTTAAACAAGAAAAGCTTTTAATTAAAGAAAGAAAAAACAGTAAAAATTATCTTTGTAAATTTCAGATGGAATATGTTACAGGGTCTTTCAGCTATAAACACTGGGAATACCCTCCCAGCCTAAGTATACAAGTACAAATTAAAATCCTTTCAGCAAAATACAAATTTGAACTCCTTCCAGCCAAATACACATTTGCAAATAAAGAAAACAAACATAAGCCTAACTCACCTTATCTACCTAGTACTTACTCTTCTGAACATATAAGAGACTGTATCAGAGAGATTGGAGAGAAACCTGGTTGCACGTCTGGTCACTCTCAGAACCCAGAGAGAACAACAACCAAAAACTAACAGCACATCCAAAGCTTCCCTCCCTCATGATTTGAAAGTATCCTGTCCCCTGATTGGTCCTCTGGTCAGGTGACAGCCAGGCTCACTGGACATGTTAACCCTTTACAGGCAAAAGAGACATGAAGTACTCCTGTTCTGTTAACCCTTAACTATATGTTTATGACAGTCTGGTTCCAGCTGGCTGTGCAGAACAAGCGCTGGTGGCTGGTGGGAAGGTCTGAATTGGCACTTGACAGTCAGGAATTGTTCTGATTCAGCAAGCCGAAGCCGCCCGTGGAGTTGCAGGCTCATGTTTTAAAGGCCCTGATCCAAAGCATTAACATCAGTGGGCTTGGGATCAGGTCACGAATGAATTCAAGCAACGTTTCTCAGTCACAGATTGATTGGACCTTTCCTGTGTAGTAAACAGGGCCGACTTTATGCCGATTCCTCTGATTCCCGAGAATCAGGCCCTGCACCGAAGAGGCCCCGTGCCTGCGCCAAAGGGGGCCCTACTCTGGGAGTCTTCGGCGGCATTTTGGTGGCCGGGGGGGTCCGCTCCGGGGATCTTCAGCAGCGGGGCGTCCTTCGGTGCCACAGAAGACCCAGAGCGGACCCCCCGCTGCCGAAGTGCCGCCGAAGCCCCAGACCACGGCCGAGTATTCCAGTCGGGCCTCAAAGGTCATAAAGCTGATATTAAAAGTCAACCTGTGGAACTCTTTGCCAGAGCATGTTGTGAAGGCCAAGACTATAACAGGGTTAAAAAAAAGAACTAGGTAAGTTCATGGAGGATAGCTCCATCAGTGGCTATTAGCCAGGATGGGCAGGGATGGTGTCCTAGCCTCTGTTTGCCAGAAGCTGGGAATAGGCGACAGCGGATGGATCAATTGATGATTACATATTCTGTTCTTTCTCTCTGGGGCACCTGACATAGGCCACTGTCGGAAGACGAGATACTGGGCGAGATAGACCTTTGGTCTGACCCAGCATGGCCGTCTTATGTTCTAACAAATACATCTGTTTAAGTCTTTTACTTATTTTTAAAATTAAAATAAAGTGCAGTGATCATTTAAAAAAAATTAAAGCCGCATTCTCTCCCAGAGTTGAGGTCTCCCAAGTGCCTTACAATATCAGGAAGACCTTGAGAAATTATTTCCTGGAGGCGTCACTTTTGCTGATGTATCCTTAGTGCTATGATGCCTACAAAACATGACCACCTGACACCAGCGAGGCAGGAGGCCAGCCCTGACTATGCTCCTTGGGCAAAGAGATGCTTGTTTCACTGTTGCCACCATCTTCTCCACCTCTCCCCTTTTACCTTCACTGTTAGGTTATGTCCTCCACTCTTTTGTAACCTAGGCCATAATCCTGCCATTTGTGCCCACTGATGTTAGTGGGGCTGCACAAAGGTGCCGATGTCTAACCACACGAACTGTCTTTTTGATATGCGCTGTACAAGCAAACCCTTACCACCATGAGGTCCCAATCCCTGATTTGGGACCCTTAGGTTCTGCCTTAACACAAACAATGACATTGTGCCAGGAAAGTAGATAATCCACCAAAGCTCCCTTCCCTGAATGATTGAATTCCCTAGGTCCAGTTTTGTCCCTGGCTGAACCTCAGCATCTGAGTCTGGAGAGCCAGGAGAACAGAAGAGCCAGAAGTAGGATTGAACCACAAGGGCTATGGCTGAGGAGAAAGTTAAAAGTCCAGGCTGGATTGGCACCTGAGAAATCAACTGCCCCTTGAACTAAAAGATAAACAGGGCCAGGTCTGAGAGCTTTCAGATATATCCTTCAACCACAGCATTAAGTTCATGGCCAGACATGTGCCATCTGCTTGCACAGCAAATACATGATCAAACAAACTGGAGGGATATTTTGAAGCAGAGGAAAACTATAATGCCTACACTGTTTTTTAATTGTGTACTGACATCATTAGCAACACTGTGGTCAAGGCAGTCTCCTCACCTGTATACCAAGAGCCTATGGTCAGAGAATCCAACGAGCAGGATGTGAAATGTCTCAGATATAAAAGAAGATGGGAGAAGTTTCGCTTTTTTAAAATTGTTTTTCGACAAAGGTGAAAAAGTTGTTCACTTTCACTGGTTCAGTTTTCCTTCTTATTTGGCTTCATACCAACATCAGTGCGTGGGTAATGGACGGGAGCAGGGAGGAGAAGTTCAAAGGGTAAATTCCACTGGCTGTAACACATTTTCATTGGTTGACTAACCCTCATGATCAGCAGGAAAATTTGCAGTGGGTGTCTCTATACAAAACACTGCTAAACAAGTAACATTTGTTTTTGTTTTCCCCTTTGTTTCACTGCCAGAAAACAAGACAAGATACTTTCCCACCCATTAAAACCATTGCTATAGCTAATGGTTATTTTATAAAAGGAAACCATGGAACTTCACAGAAGCAGAGTAAAAGCCCAAGTCCTAGTTATTTGAGATGGTGAGGAATTTTTCAGTGAAACCCCTTTTTGGTTGGAGAATGCCAATTTGTCAAAACAGAACCTTTTCACAGGAAAGGATCTGCTGGAATTTTTTTTTTTTAAGTTGTCAAGTTTTGTTTCAACATTTACTATTTTTCTGGTTCAAAAATACAGTTTTGAAATTTAAACTACTACTACTACTACTACTAATAATAAAAAGAAAATAAATTAAAATGTTGTGATCTGAACCAAAAAATTTCTGGAATTGTGGTTTTCAAAGATCCTCCCCACCCCCCAAACTGAGGATGAGAGTTCTGTTTCAACTTTTTTGTGGGATGGGAAAAACAGTTTTCTGTGTATATTGCTCTATGCCTAATTCTATGCAAATATACATATTGCATTTTTCTTCTGTCATAATGTAACCAGAATGGCCAGCTTCTAATGTGTTCCTTTTAACTTACCACCTTGCATTAGTGTAGTACAACACTTGGAATTATTTCATGCAAAGTTTAGGGCATGATGCAAAAATTAACACTCATCGGCTTGATGAAATATCGGCATAAAACATCTGAATGAATTCATTTTCAGCATTCGTTCTCAATAACACACTCAGCAGAATTTTCCAGCAGGAAACAACACAGACTTTTATTACACTAAATTTTACAGGACAAATTCTCAGCTGATGTAGATTGCTGTAGCTCCATTGAAGTTCAAGGAACAATGTTGGCTTACACCAGCTAAGGATCTGATCCTTACACTTATCATACCATATGGTGAAAGTATTCATGCAAAAATCCAAACCCTCTAGTTCTGTTTATGCACTAGCAAATCCCTCCCCCAGTGCATAACCGTTTAACAAAATTCATACAAGTATTCTCTAACTCCTGGACATTGGGGTCAGGATCAGGTGGCCAGTTTTGTCAATGGAAGCAATTGGGCCCTGAGCCCCGCCTACTTCTAAAATCTGCAATATGCGTGTGGCAAACTGCATACACACAACTAGGTCAATTAAACAACTGAAGGAGGAAAGTGAAGGATGAGTGCTTTACTGCTGCACTTTGAAGGGCTCTGACTTAGAATTTGGGCCAGCCACCCAAGGTCAGTAGGTGTAGGAGGGTGTGTGCATATTAACCTTTAAATAGATTCCCTGCAGGATGTGGTAGTGCAGACAACCCTGTTCTATAGTGTAGAAACATGGCTGTTCAAGAGCTGAACAGAGGAAACTAAACAGTTTTCAGTGTCAAAAGTTATGGTGTGTTCTTAACCTCCATTGATTTTTGTTGCAAATGAAGAGATGCTGAGACGATCCCGGCCAGTTGCAGTCTTGCACCAGTTGTGAACAAGAGAACTGCAGTGGTGGGGTCACATCCAGCATGCGGAAGAAGGTCTGCTTTCACAGAAGTTTCACAGGACTGAGGTCAAAGGAAGTAGAGCATGAGGCTGATCATGAATGAGGTTGGAAGATGCAATTTTGAGGTATTTAAGCTGCCCAAATCGTTCTATACTGACCCTGCTGAAAGAAGAAGACTAGCAAGGGATTGTTCAAGATGGAAGCTCATTCTAAGCACCACCATCACTATATCATAGACATGTGAACCTGCTGCAGCTGCAGGATTGCTGGGGAGACAGTTGGTGGAGCATCACCATATCCCTGGATCTGCATGCCACATGCCCCATCCTATGTTTGGCCTATTTCTTTCTTACATGTGGACTTGAATGTGCATGTATGAAGGGGCCATAGCATGGAGCTGGCACCCCCTCCTCCATGGAAATGGGAGGATGATTTGGTCCAAACCCAAGGATCTGCCTTTAATCTACTCTGACACTCCCTGGTACATAGCACAAAGACTCATAGACTTTAAGGTCAGAAGGGGCCATTATGATAATCTAGTCTGACCTCCTGCACAATGCAGGCCACAGAATCTCACCCACCCACTCCTGTATCAAACCTGTTTCTGAGCCATTGAAGTCCTCAGATCATGGTTTAAAGACTTCCAGGTGCAGAGAATCTTCCCGCAAATGACCCATGCTCCACACTGCAGAAGAAGACGAAAAAACCTCAGGGGCTCTGCCAATCTGCCCTGGAGGAAAATTCCTTCCCAACCCCAAATATGGCAATCAGCTAAACCCTGAGCATGTGGGCAAGTCTCACCAGCCAGACACTCAGGAAAGAATTCTTTGTAGTAACTCAGATCCCACCCCATCTAACATCCCATCACAAGCCATTGGGCATATTTACCGCTAGTAGTCAAAGACAAATTAATTGCCAAAATTAGGCTATCCCATTATACCATCCCCTGACCAGAGTCTGGAAGGGTAAGTGTGGTTTAGATCCTTCTGCAGCTAAAGAATATACCATTTAAATCCCTAGAGCAGTGGTGGGCAAACACTGAGGGTCTCCACCCACAGGTGAAAGGTTGGCAGGGACACGGGGACGGTATTAAGGTTCATGTTGGAATCTTAACTAAATTTCCAGCTTTTAAAAGCCCCCCCCCTTTATAATACATTAATAGTACAGTATTCAAGGGCAATTTATATTTAGTCCAAAATCTTTGCAGACTAATGGTTCAAACCTCTTCCCATTCAAGTCAATAGCAAAAGTACCATTGACATCAACAGTTCCAGCATCAGCCCGTACACTGTTAGCCCTGGTAGTAGAAGCTGTTACTCTGATAGGACTAAGTCCTCTAAGGTTACGCCTACACTACGGGATTACTCCGATTTTACATAAACTGGTTTTATAAAACAGATTGTATAAAATCGAGTGCACGTGGCCACACTAAGCACATTAATTCGGCGGTGTGCGTCCATAGTCCAAGGCTAGCGTTGATTTCCGGAGCGTTGCACTGTGGGTAGCTATTCTGTAGCTATCCCATAGTTCCCACAGTCTCCCCCGGCCCTTGGAATTCTGGGTTGAGATCCCAGTGCCTGATGGGGCAAAAATCATTGTCACGGGTGGTTCTGGGTAAATGTCATCACTCATTCCTTCCTCCAGGAAAATAACGGCAGACAATCATTTCGCACCCTTTTTCACTGGATCGCCCTGGCAGACACCATAGCATGGCAACCATGGAGCCAGTTCAGCTTTTTTTTTTACTGTCACCGTATGTGTACTGGATGCCGCTAACAGAGGCGTTACTGCAGCGCTACACAGCAGCATTTGTTTGCTTTTGCATGATAGCAGAGATGGTTATCAGTCATTCTGTACCATCTGCTGCCATTGTAAATTGGCAGTAAGATGACGGTTATCTGTCGTTCTGTACTGTCTGCTGCTATCATGGGTGCCCCTGGCTGAGGTCGGCCGGAGGCACAAAAGCAAAACTGGGAATGACTCCCTGAGTCAATCCCTCCTTTATGGTTTCTAAAAATAGAGTCAGTCCTGCCTAGAGTATGGGGCAAGTGTGCTAGAAAACCAGTGTATCAGAGAGCACAGCAGCTCCGTGTCAGATCCCACAGAAGTGATGAGCTACGTGCCATTCACGGGGGGTGCCCCAGCAACAACCCCACCTGTTGCTTCCCTCCTCCCCCAACCTTCCTGGGCTACCATGGCAGTGTCCCCCCCATTTGTGTCATGAAGTTATAAAGAATGCAGGAATAAGAAACACTGACTTGTTAGTGAGATAAAATGAGAAGGAGGCAGCCTCCAGGTGCTATGACAGTCCAGGCAGAACATTAAGCGGTGCGAGGGAGAGGAGCCCAGCATCCCGCTGCTATGACAGTCCAGGCAGTACAGAATCTTTTCTTTACACAGGAAAGGGAGGGGGCTGATGGAGCTCAGCCCCCAGTTGCTATGATGAGGACGGTTACCAGCCGTTCTGTACCATCTACTGGGAATGACCAGGAATCATTCCTATTTTTACCCAGGCGCCCCCGGCCGGCCTCACCTGAAGCCAGCCAGAAGCACTCACAGGCTGATAGTGACAATGGATATCAGTCATATTGTACCATCTGCCACCAAGGAGGGGAGAGGAGCAGATACTGCTCTTCACTGCTGCAGCATCGCGTCTGCCACCAGCATTCAGTAGACATAGGGTGACATTGAAAAAAGTCAAGAAACGATTTCTTTCCCTTTTCTTTCATGTGGTGGGGGAGGGAGTAAATTGACGAGCTATTCCCTGAACCACGCTGGACAATATGTTTGAACCTACAGGCACTGGGAACTCAGCCAAGAATGTAAATAGTTTTCGGAGACTGCTGTGGACTGTGGGATAGCGGGAGTCCTCAGTACCCCCTCCCTCCCTCCATGAGCATACATTTGATTCTTTGGCTTTCCGTTACGCTTGTCACGCAGCACTGTGTAGCCTGGAGATTTTTTTCAAACGCTTTGGCATTTCGTCTTCTGTAACGGAGCTCTGATAGAACAGATTTGTCTCCCCCATACAGCGATCAGATCCAGTATCTCCTGTACGGTCCATGTTGGAGCTATTTTTGGATTTGGGACTGCATTGTCACCCGTGCTGATCAGAGTTCCACGTTGGGCAAACAGGAAATGTAATTCAAAAGTTCGTGGGGCTTTTCCTGTTTACCTGGCCACTGCATCCAAGTTCAGATTGCTGTCCAGAGTGGTCACAGTGGTGCACTGTGGGATACCGCCCGGAGGCCAATACCGTCAATTTGCGGCCACACTAACCCTAATCCGATATGGTAATACCGATTTTAGCGCTACTCCTCTCATTGGGGAGGAGTACAGAAACCGATTTAAAGAGCCCTTTATATCGATATAAAGGGCCTTGTAGTGTGGACGGGTGCGGCGTTAAATCGGTTTAACGCTGCTAAAATCGGTTTAAACACGTAGTGTAGACCAGGCCTAAGATCCAGGCAATACATTCTTGCATGCAGTATTTTGCACCAAGAGCTTCAGACAGTGCGGGGGGGGGGGGGGAGAATCCATTGTGGGACACATGAGGGTTAATCTGATGCTGCAGATGGTTAAAATATAACCAGGAGAAGTGCAGGAAATTTAAGTTTGCTATTTCTGTAAATTCCATGGGAGTCCATGGGCTGATACATGTGTTTCAAGTTAGACTCCAATGTGCAGCCATTCTAGGTTTACCGAACGAGATGTCCTTTTCTATATTTTGAATTATTTGCAGTAAGTACAAACATATGCCTTGCTTTTTGTTACATTTCATTCTATTGTTTGAATGAGTAATAAAGTGTATTTCCCCCTCCTTTCCCACTACCACCCTAATGATTTGGTTTGGGTTTTTTCCTTCCTACAATGCTGTGGTTTTCTGGGAGGCTAAGTCCCACCCCTTCTCCGTCTCCTACCACAGCCCATCATATTTATTTTTGCAAAGAGTCCTACTTGTCACAGAATGATCCGTGCTGGCAGAGGGAGAGAGAAATATTTCCACGCACAAGTGGCAAGGAAGCAATCGTGCAAAGATGTTCCATTTCTTTGAATCCACCTCCCACTGGAATTCAGAGACAAGTTGGTCAGTGGCACCTGTCGCCAAGCAACCAAATACCATCTCCCTGTGTCAGAGTGGCTAATTCTCACCATTTTAGCACAGTTCTGTTTAGCTTAATGCCCAAGGTTCTGGAGAGGGCTGATTAGGTGAAAATCACAGTGTTTTTTACAAAATACATAAATGAATACATTAAATATATGTCTAGTCCTCATGGTGGTGGAGAAAAAGCTTAAAAATGTGACCCAAAGGCTCAGAAACTAAGAAGGAAATTTTTAAAATCTCATGATTTTTAATCCAAAAATCATGACTTACGTGTGGTGCTGACTCTTGATTTTTGAATGCTTGGGATTGCTGATGCTGGGTACACAGAGACAAGTAATAAAATAACTCGGGGCGATGGGCATCAGGGGTAATAATAATCTGATCATACAGCTGTGTCAGCTTTGGCTGGAGACTAGCGAGCACATGATTTCTCTTTCGAATGTAAAAGACCAAAGTGATTTGGGACCTGCTGAATGGAAACATGGCGTCAGTTTAGTTACTACATTTTGGCTAAATGTGAACAGAACAGCTGAGAGTATCATTTGTTTTTTGCCTAAAGTGTTAAGAGAGGGGATGGCAAATGCAAAGGATCAGGGACTGCAGCTGGGGTGAGGTGATATCGGCTGTGAGTTATGGTAGCGCAGCAACAGATCAGTGCCCTAGCCATAGCTGCATTTGAGTGGAACGACTCAGTGGCAAAGCAAGGAGAAGGCCATGCCCAGGAAGTTTTTAAAAACAAACAAACAAAAACCCCTCCAATGCGGCCCCATCCTGGGATGGACTGGAGTGAGGTGCCATTTTCCCCAGGCATTTCTGCTGGGGATCTGCTGAATCCAAAGAAAACACACTAGAAATTTTGTATTAAAAATAAAACAAAACCCCCTCCAAACAGTGGCTCCCCATGGGGTTTCTCCATCCCAGATGCTTCCACAGCCCTGAGACCACACTTTCCAGAATTCTATCCTGCTGAGAGTAGAGGGGAGCGTGGACTTCAAGGCTCCAGCCTCGGGCCCTAAACAGAGGCCCCAGTTCAGCAAAACACTTGCATATGATTTAGTTGGGGATTGGTCCTGCTTTGAGCAGGAGGTTGGACTAGATGACCTCCTGAGGTCCCTTCCAACCCTGATATTCTATGTTCTTAAGTCGCATTACAGTCAATTAGTCATATAGTGCTTTATTGAATGGGGGACAGAAGTGAACAGAGTTCTCTTCCCCAACTGCACACTTGGTTGCTTTGTTCTATGGATCCATCTTGCCAGTTTCAAATTCTTTTCCTGATAAATAGAAGATAGGAAAGTAAAAAATACACCAGAGGCTCATGAAATGTTGCATGATTTTGGAGGTGCAGAATAGAATCATAAAAAAGTAGGACTGGAAGGGATCTCAGTGGGTCATCTAGTCCAGTCCCCTGCAGTGAGGCAGGACTATGTATTGTCTAGACCAAGGGTTCTCAACCTTTTTCCTTCTGACCCTCTTCCTTCCCCCACAACATTCAATACAAATTCTATGGCCCACTGATGCCACAACTGTTTTTCAGTAGATTAAATGCCAGGGCCCATGTTAGGGGGTAGCAAGCAGACCAATTGCCTGGGGCCTCGTGCCACAGGTGGCCCCGCAAAGCTATGTTGTTTGGGTTACAGCCCCAAGCAGCTGGGCTTGGGATTTGGCGTTCTGCCCTGGGGCCCAGTGAGTCTAACACTGGCTCTAATTTATTTTGGTGGTTCCCTGGCTGAGAAGTCTGATCTAGCCCATCCCTGACAGCTGTGTCTTCTTAACCTGTTCTTAAAAACCTCCAGTGATGAAGATTCTACAACCTCCCTATGTAATTTGTTCCAGTGCATAACTACCCTAACAGTTAAGAAGTTATTCCTAATGTCCAACCTAAACTGCTCTTGCTGCAATTTAAGCCCATTTCTACTGGGGGAAAGCTGACTGCTGCAGAGGAGCATGTGGATCGGACAGACATTTCTCTTAGGGGAGAGTCTAATGATAGAGAATCTCCAGGTTATAGTCAGGAGCAGAGAATGGAAGAGGATAATGTAAGGGCCAGATCAGATGATAAACAGTGACATAAAAAAGAATCTGGCACATCAGAAAATGGCAGACAAATAAACAGGGACAATTTTTTAAAGTGCTTGTACACAAATGCTAGAAGTCTAAATAATAAGATGAGTGAACTAGCGTGCCTTGTGATAAAGGAGGATATTGATATAATAGGCATCACAGAAACCTGGTGGACTGAAAGCAATCAATGGGACACAATCATTCCGGGGTACAAAATATATCGGAAGGACAGAACAGGTCGTGCGGGGGGGGGGGGGGGGAGTGGCACTATATGTGAAAGAAAATGTAGAATCAAATGAAGTAAAAATCTTAAGTGAATCCACATGTTCCATAGAATCTCTATGGATAGTAATTCAATGCTCTAATAAGAATATAACATTAGGAATCTATTATCGACCACCTGACCAGGACAGTGATAATGATGATGAAATGCTGAAGGAAATTAGAGAGGCTATCAAAATTAAGAACCCAATAATAGTGGCGGATTTCAATTATCCCCATATTGATGGGAACATTTCACTTCAGGATGAAATGCAGAGATAAAATTTCTCGATACTTTATATGACTGCTTCATGGAGCAGCTGGTACGGGAACCCACAGAGGAGAAGCAACTCTTGATTTAATCCTGAGTGGAGCGCAGGAGCTGGTCCAAGAGGTAACTATAACAGGACCGCTTGGAAATAGTGACCATAATACAACAGCATTCAACATCCCTGTGGTGGGAAGAACATCTCAACAGCCCAACACTGTGGCATTTAATTTCAAAAGGGGGAACTATGCAAAAAGGAGGGGGTTAGTTAAACAGAAGTTAAAAAGTACAGTGACTAAAGTGAAATCCCTGCAAGCTGCATGGGCGCTTTTTAAAGACACCATAATAGAGGCCCAACTTCAATGTATACCCCAAATTAAGAAACATAGTAAAAGAACTAAAAAAGAGCTACTGTGGCTTAACAACCATGTAAAAGAAGCAGTGAGAGATAAAAAGACTTCCTTTTAAAAGTGGAAGTCAAATCCTGGTGAGGCAAATAGAAAGGAGCATAAACGCTGCCAAATTAAGTGCAAGAGTGTAATAAGAAAAGCCAAAGAGGAGTTTGAAGAACAGCTAGCCAAAAACTCCAAAGGTAATAACAAAATGTTTTTTAAGTACATGAGAAGCAGGAAGCCTGCTAAACAACCAGTGGGGCCCCTTGAAGATCGAGATACAAAAGGAGCGCTTAAAGACGATAAAGTCATTGCAGAGAAACTAAATGGATTATTTGCTTCAGTCTTCACAGCTGAGGATGTTAGGGAGACTCCCAAACCTGAGCCGGCTTTTGTAGGTGACAAATCTGAGGAACTGTCACAGATTGAAGTGTCACTAGAGGAGGTTTTGGAATTAATTGATAAACTCAACATTAACAAGTCACTGGGACCAGATGGCATTCACCCAAGAGTTCTGAAAGAACTCAAATGTGAAGTTGCAGAATTATTAACTATGGTTTGTAACCTGTCCTTTAAATCGGCTTCGGTACCCAATGACTGGAAGTTAGCTAATGTAACGCCAATATTTAAAAAGGGCTCTAGAGGTGATCCCGGCAATTACAGACCGGTATGTCTAACTTCAGTACTGGGCATATTAGTCGAAACAATAGTTAAGAATAAAATTGTCAGGCACACAGAAAAACATAAACTGTTGAGCAATAGTCAACATGGATTCTGTAAAGGAAAATCGTGTCTTACTAATCTATTAGAGTTCTTTGAAGGGGTCAACAAATGTGGACAAGGGGGATCCAGTGGACATTGTGTATTTAGATTTCCAGGAAGCCTTTGACAAGGTCCCTCACCAAAGGCTGTTACGTAAATGTCATGGGATAAAAGGGAAGCTCCTTTCACGGATTGAGAACTGAATAAAAGACAGGGAACAAAGGGTAGGAATAAATGGTAAATTTTTAGAATGGAGAAGAGTAACTAGTGGTGTTCCCCAAGGGTCAGTCCTCAGACCAATCCTATTCAACTTATTCATAAATGATGTGGAGAAAGGGGCAAACAGTGAGGTGGCAAAGTTTGCAGATGATACTAAACTGCTTAAGATAGTTAAGACCAAAGCAGACTGTGATGAACTTCAAAAAGATCTCACAAAACTAAGTGATTGGGCAACAAAATGGCAAATGAAATTTAATGTGGATAAATGTAAAGTAATGCACATTGGAAAAAATAACCCCAACTATACATACAATATGATGGGGGCTAATTTAGCTACAAGAAGTCAGGAAAAAGATCTTGGAGTCACCGTGGATAGTTCTCTGAAGATGTCCACACAGGGTACAGAGGCGGTCTAAAAAGCAAACAGGATGTTAGGAATCATTAAAAAGGGGATAGAGAATAAGACTGAGAATATATTATTGCCCTTATATAAATCCATGGTATGCCCACATCTCGAATACTGCGTACAGATGTGGTCTCCTCATCTCAAAAAAGTTATACTGGCACTAGAAAAGGTTCAGAAAGGGCATCTAAATGATTAGGGGTTTGGAATGGGTCCCATATGAGGAGAGATTAAAGAGGCTAGGAATCTTCAGCTTGGAAAAGAGGAGACTAAGGGGGGGATATGATAGAGGTATATAAAATCATGAGTGATGTGGAGAAAGTGGATAAGGAAAAGGTTTTTACTTATTCCCATAATACAAGAACTAGGGGTCACCAAATGAAATTAATAGACAGCAGGTTTAAAACAAATACAAAAAAGTTCTTCACGCAGTGCACAGTCAACTTGTGGAACTTCTTACCTTGTGAAGGCTAGGACTATAACAACGTTTAAAAGAGAACTGGATAAATTCATGAAGGTTAAGTCCATTAATGGCTATTAGCCAGGATGGGTAAGGAGTGGTGTCCCTAGCCTCTGTCTGTCAGAGGATGGAGATGGATGGCAGGAGAGAGATCACTTGATCATTGCCTGTTAGGTTCACTCCCTCTGGGGCACCTGGCATTGGTCACTGTTGGTAGACAGGATACTGGGCTAGATGGACCTTTGGTCTCACCCAGTATGGCTGTTCTTACATTCTTATGTACTTCTCCTGGCCTTGATGGTTAAATATATCATCTTTATAACAACCCTTTTTTGTCATCTGTTATGTTTCTTTCTCCTCTGCGCACTGATATTGTATCATGGAAATTGCCCTACTCTGGTAATGGACACTGATCTAAACAAATAGACTTGTGTGTCTTCTTTACCATCCCTGGAAGGCTTGCGTGACCCGTTCATCTCCTTCACTGACCTCTGTTTTTCATTGCGGTTAGTAAAGCTGAGCAATGCAGTAGTAAAGAGGAAATCAGGGTCTCTTTAAATGTGGTGGGGTGTCAAGGCTTACAAAAAGCGGGAAAGCAAGGAAGGACATACAGTTGTTCCTTTGGAGTCCATTCAGTGTTTGTGTACCACCTTGAGTTTCAAATGTCCATCTAACCAGCAGGAGGGGAAGACAGGATGGATCTCTCCAGAATTGCCCTGTTCTCTACCCTCCCCCTAGAGCTGTGGTACTGGCCACTGTTGGAGACCAAATAGTGGGCTAGGTAGACCATTGGTCTGACCCAGATATGGACATTCTTATGTTCTTACATTTGTTGTGGTTGCTGAAATTTCAAATTTCAGCCCCCCTCAAATGGGAAAAAATGTGATAAAATATTTTACAACCAACTCTGTAGCTGGTCAAAATGTTTTCAACTTTTGAAATTTCAAGGAAAAGAGAAGAAATTAGCAAATATCCACAAAATCCTTCCTCCAGGCACCCCCCGTTTTTCCGCTTGCTGTAAATAACACCAGGCTCCAAAGGAAAAAAGATTCCTTTCCTGCAGGACAGGGGGACTTTTAATGCTGCCAAAATGCGTGGGTCTTTTTTCTCACTATAGACAAAATCTGGTCTTTCTCCACTGCCCATTGCTTAGAGTGTCACCTGTGATAAGACCCTCAGTCTTCTATGTATGATTGCAGCTGTACCACAGAAATAATGTATGATGTCACTGCTTTTCCACAGATTTCTATTAGTTTCCTGCACTTCTCTTTCAGAGAGTATTAGAGGAGCAAACACAATGCAGCGAAACAAAGACTGCTTCAAAAACATATCTTTTCCAGGGATAGAGATAGCAGTAGGTCATTTGGGGGTCTTTTTGATGCTATTTTCTTCATGCTGACATTTAGCTTTTCTATCAGCCTGATTACTCACACACCTATCAGAGACTCTGATGATCAGTTATTGGTATAATTTATAAGTAATAGCAGTAATTTATAATTTATTAGTAGTAGCGCTGGTGCCCAAGGTGTCAGGAATCTTGGGGTTGATGTAGAGTGTGCTTCAAAAGGAAGAGAAAAGATTTTGATCTCATAAGAATGTGGAAATAGCCATAGTGAGTCAGACTAATGGTCCATCTAACCCACTACCCTGTATCTGACAGTGGCCTGTGCCAGATGCTCCCGAAGGAATGAACAGAATAGGGCAATTTCAAGTGATCCATTCCCTTTCATCTAGTTCTGGCAGGGGGCATATGGAGCATGGGATTGTAATCCTGACCATCTTGACTAATAGCCATTGATTGACTTAACCTCCATGAATTTATCTAATTCCTTTTTGGACCCAGCTATATATTTGGCAAAAGGTATCATATGATGGTGGGAAGGATAGCTCAGTGGTTTGAGCATTGGCCTGCTAAATCCAGGGTTGTGAGCTCAGTCCTTAAGGGGGCCATTTAGGGATCTGAGGCAAAAATCTATCTGGGGATTAGTCCTGCTTTGAGCAGGGGGTTGGACTAAATACCTCCTGAGGTCCCTTCCAACCCTGATATTCTATGATCTATAACATCGCCACAGAGTAAACAGCGAGCTTGCTGTGAGTGTCTTAAGCGTAAAGCAAAGACTAATGATTCAAGAGAGATTTCTACACTGTATGTTCTTGTATATATGCACCTCCCAAAGAGAAAATGAAATATGTTGCATGCTCTGTGCTACTCTGCTACTTTCACTGCCACCAACGCTATCTAAATTGTCAAAAGTACAATACTATCTAGTGCCTATAGATCCTGTACGCACATTGTGCATGTATACATACCATACCATACATCATACAGACACTCTCTCCAGGGTGAAAGTAACTTAAAAGTTGTACTGGTACTGGGGCCTGGCCCTGGACGCCCAAAGGAGCGGGACCTTGGGCAGAAGGGGTGGGGTCTTGGGCAGAAAGGGAGGGGCTGAGAATTGGCCTCCTCCAGCCAGCCCTTCAGTGCTGCCTGGCCTGTGCCACCTTTTAAATCACCGGGCCCTGGGGCAGCTTCCCTTTTTGCCCCCCACCCCTCCTTGGCGGCCCTGGGTGGGGGGTGGGGCACAAAAGGGGAAGCGACATTAAAGCACTGCCTGGGAAGTGCTTTAATGTCAGCTGTGTTCGGGCCCGTACCGGCGGCCACTTCTTACCAGTACGCTGTACCGACCCATACTGGCCCACTTTCACCTCTCCCTTTCTCTCAGTTCAGTTACAGGGATTTTAACATTAGCCATAGGATTTCTTTATAAGGTGCATTACAAACCTCAAAGGTTATTCTTTGGATAAATAAGAGATCTGAGTTTTGCAGTTCTTTGGAGTGAAGGGCTGTGATTATAAAGGTACATTATTTAATTCCTATCCTATAGTTGAAGGTATTGGGGCCAGATCCTACAAGCACTTTAGGCTGTGAACTCACACTTAATTCAGTTGGAGCAGTACTGTTTGTCGTGGAAATTGACCACCAGTCAGTTGAGTTGATCAGACAGCCTGAGGCTCCTTTATTGATTAATCATAGATTACAAGCATATATGCAGGGAGAGACGACAGGACCTCTAGCAAGAGGGAAGTCGCTCTACCTTACAGCAATAATACCTGGGGTTATAAAGCTTAAAACCGCAAATTACCATATGAGCTTATACATCCGAGGATACCATATTTGGTTAATACAATTACATTTCTTAACCATCTGCAAAAACTTTACCATTACTATACTGGTTATGAGCTAATCTGCAAGCCTGCTTTTTGCAACTTCCCCTTTATACGGGTTTTTTGTTAATGTCAGGACTTTGACACCTGGTTTTCCGCCTACTTGCAGTGTCAGCAGCTATGTTTCTTAAGCAAATTTGAGGAACTTGGGCCCAAACTGCATGTTCAGCCAAGTTTATTAGAGGTTAATTTTCTGTGTGCATAAGCCGCTTAATAAACTATAGTAGCCTAGCAGTTGTTAGTTTATTTGGCAGTAATGGATAGGGTTTTTAAGGGACTTTATGTCAGTTTAACCCCTTATAGCAGCATTTTGTGTTTTAGCAGCATTAAGTAACATATTAGTAGTGTATGATATAGTTAAATCAGAAAGTGAGCCTCAGGAGGGTTAGTATAAAATCAATGTTTTTACTTTGCTATGTATGTTAGTGTGATTGAGGCCTAAGGCCTTGATATGATTATTAACTTGATTAAGACCCGGTCTTTGGGCCTGGGGTCGGCTTTCTTTATCAATCCCCTCCTTTGTTTACTGCTACTGGGCTCTCCTCAGCAGTAAACACTTCATCGAAATTTGAAATATTCATAAGTTCCTGCGCAATGTTTTCAATTAATTGCTGATTTACTGTTTCCTGGCCTGGATTACCTTCCTGGGGAGCACTGGAGGGGGTTTCAATGTACCAACAGCAAATACATACAAAGGTAACGGTACCAATGGCAAAAAGAAGCCCTACATACCAAGGGTGTTTCTGGGGCGACTGAAAACTTTTTGTGCACTGACACAGAACATCACCTTTAACACAAAGGGTGGAGACCAAATGAACCGTTTGAAGAGCATTTAAAGCTTCTTGGTAAACAGTTGCTAAGTAGTGAATTTGGGTTTGCAAATGTGAAATAGATTGAATGTCTGGTAGGAGGGATAACAATGAATGGAATCGGTCAGGAACAACAGAGGTCCAATCAAAAGGAACCTGAAATTCCAAATAAACCTGATAATCCTTTTCTGCGGGCCAGTAAATGTTGTGAGTGCCTGAGCTGGTGTGGAGGTTAAAAGCCACATCGTGTATGATTGAGGAATTAACATGAACGCAACTGCTGTTAGCAGATAATAGATCATGGGAGGTTAGGTCTTGTAAAGTACCAAGACCTTCCCAACATACTCGGTGATGAACAGTCACTACCTCCCCTGGGTGTAATTTTCTAAAACATTGCAGTTGTGGGGGTTGTAAAGGCCAATAGGTCCAAAGATCACCCAGACCTATCCAAAGGTCAGGGGTTATAGCTGGGGCACCGATTAAGAAGCGGTTAGGACCGCCAGGAGGTTTAATTTCCCAAACATCTCGATGAATTACCCAGTCCCATAAGCAACCACCCCAAGGGCCTGGAAGGATACGGTAAGTGGGGGCCCAAAATCCTTTCACGGGTCCATAAGCCCGGAAGGAACACTGTGAGCGCCAACACCTCCATTTAGAGAATTTCCACGTAAGTCTCCAAGGCCACAAATCGAGGGGTAAACCCGATGTATTAGTAAGGGCAGTGGGCCAGCGCTGCTGTTCAAGGTCCTTACGTAAGGAAAAAAGGATAGTGTTAAGATAATCCTGTACTTCTGAACACGCTTGGTCCCACTGCAATGCCTTTCCTGATGTGGCAACCTGGTGAACCATTTGCTTAAGTAGGTCCTGGGTAACAATACTTAGTGCCGAAATAGTATGGAGTGCGCCTATACCGGCCTTCTCCTCAGTTATCTGAGCCCCGGAAATAAACCCCTGAGCTTGGTCTAGTTGTCCCAGATGACTGTCATGTTCCTGCGTTTTATATAGAGTCCAGGCTGACGCTGCAGTGTTGGCACCATGCAGTAGAGTGTCAACAATATCTCTTCTTTTTCTTTTTTCTGCAAGTCTAGCCTGCTGCTCTAGTAGGCGTATAGCCGCACCCTTGGAGCAATTAGAATAAGTACTAGTAATTTGGAAGTGAGTGAGAGGTATGGAGAAATGGACAGTTCCCAAGGTAGCATTTAGTATTGTCCATCTGAACCCTGATAAATGGGGGTTTTCAGTGGGCTCATACCACAATTGTTGGCTTTGCACCTGAATGCCCTCTTTGGCCAGTGTGATGTTGATTGAGTGTGAAGGGGTGTATTGAAGTAATGTGCAAGTCAGGTTTTCAGTGATGGGAATGTCCTGAGCACAAACAAACCCTACAGCCGCTAAACATATTCTGTTAACAGTAACATTAGTTCTTGTGGCATGAGTGGCTACAAAACATTCGGGACCCTCATCCGTGAGGGGCCAACATGTGCCTGGGATTAACATAAGGTCTATATCATGGTCAGTGTCCCACGTGTCTATAAAATTTTCGGCTTGGTCAGATTCTCCTGTGTATGTTAAATATGAGGTTATATTACGATAACTAAGGTATACCATACCAAACGCATTCCATTTAACATACCGTTGGTATACTTGACCCTGCAAGGAGAAAATCAACTTAGTTAGACAGTAGGAAAACAAATTAGTGGAAGAGGGCCTAGGCCATTGCCTGATGGTTGAGGTTTTGGGCAAGTATGGATTTGCATGGGGCTCAAGGTGGGTACTAATAGATGGGGTTACTATGGGAGGATTACTTAGAGGAGAGACCGTGGGGGGAACAGTGGAAGTGTGGTCTAGTAATTCTGGAATGACGTAGCATGGCCAGGGGACCTGTGGTGGGTTGCAATCAGCTGTACCGGGGAGAAATCCCAAATACCAATGTACCCCACATGACCAAGCCTGTCGGCCACAAGAGCCTCCCTGATACCACATCACGTAACGTCTTTTATACCATGGCCAATTTTTAACGTCCTCTATAGTAAGAGTTTTGGGTTTAGCAGTGGAGGCTTCTCGAGACCTTCTTACTTTCTTCCTTTGTTCGGCAGCAAGGTTTTGTTCGTCACACAGAGTGGAACGGGGAGTGATTTTTCCCTTTTCTTTAACTGCTATCCCGCACATTGGGTAGGGTGGGGTGGTTGTTTTGGCTTTTGGTTTTTCTGTTGACAGGAGACGTAGCGAAGTAGTCTTTCGGGCAGCAACTGAGAGTAGGTAAGAGTCATAAATGTTTAAAAGAAACATAAAAAACATTAGAATGGTAATAATCCAGATAGAGGGCATTAGCCACTTTCGCACTCGAGCAGTCTGTTTGATCTTGGTCTGTGGATCGGTCATGATGCCTTATATAACCTGCCGACTTCGAAGGTGATACTTGGGTTTTTGCTTAGGTTCACCTGCTGACGTTGTCAGCCGAGGTTGTAGAACAGCCGGGGTACTGATGGGATCCAAAGGAGGCGTTACCTTCTTGCAGTGAGATGCGTGTACCCAATTTGGGAGTCCTTGGCACTTTACTGCAGTGTGAGTAGTCAGTAAGACCTGGAACGGACCTTTCCACCTGGGCTCCAAGGCAGACTTTCGTTGGAACACCTTACAGTAAACCCAGTCACCAGGCTCCAAGGGATGGCATGCGGTCTCAGCTGGATCTGGTAGGGCACTTTGGACCTGTGAATGAATAAATCTGACATGTCTAGTTAGCGTCTTGCAGTATTCTAGTACATTTTCATCACTGAGTTGCAAATGCTGGGAGTTTGGGGATAGGGGCGGAGACACTGGCATTCTCATTGGTCTAGCCATGAGAATTTCATGGGGAGACAACCCATGTTTACGCATGGGGGTGTTCCTCATTTGCATTAGTGCTAGAGGGAGTGCATCCGGCCATTTAAGGCCTGTCTCTGCACACAGCTTTGCTAGCTTGTTTTTTAGATCCCCATTTTTTGCGTTCCACTGCTCCCGCGCTTTGAGGATGGTGAGCACAGTGCAAGCGTTGGTCCACATGAAGGGCCTTACAGATTTGTTGAGTGATTTGACCTGTAAAATGGGTTCCTCTGTCACTGTTAATTGAGACAGGGATACCAAAGCGAGGAATAAATTCCTTGAGCAACTTCTTTGTTACAGTGGTTGAGTCTGCCTTGGCGCATGGGTAAGCTTCCACCCATCCAGAATACATGCACACACACACAAGTACATACTCATATGAACAACACTTAGGCATACTTATAAAGTCTATTTGGATGTTTACAAACGGTCCCCAGGGCGGTGGGTGTGCTGCCTGGGTGGTTCGAACCGGTCGTCCACTGTTGTATGCCAGACAGATAGGGCATGTTTGGCAGTATTGCTGGGCAATGCTTGTAAACTTTGGAGCATGCCAATATTTAGCTACAGAAGCAATCATCCCCTCCTTGCCTACATGGGCTAGCCCGTGTGCTAGCCGGGCAAGGTGCGGGAGCAGAGCCAAGGGTGCCACCAGGCGACCGTCTGGAGCATACCACAAGGCATCCTCTGGATGTTTGGAACATCCAGACTGTCTCCAGCAGTTTTTCTCATCGTCTGATGCTGACTCCTGTGTAAGTGCTAAGTCCTGTAAAGAGTCAACTAAAGAGACGGGCTGGGACATACAAAGAGTAAATATTTCAGTAGGAGCCGGAGACCCGGAAAGGGCCGCTTGCTTGGCGGAGGAGTCCGCCAGTGCATTTCCTCGAGTAACATCGTCATGGGGTTTTTTATGGGCTGCACATTTGACTACAGCAATAGCAGACGGTAACTGTAAAGCAGACAAAAGAGCATTGACATATGGGCCGTGGCTAATAGGTGCTCCGGTAGAAGTAAGAAATCCCCTATATTTCCACAATTGCCCATAATCATGTACTACTCCAAAAGCATATCTTGAATCAGTATAAATAGTAACAGACGCCTCGGTTGCCAAACAACAGGCTCGAGTAAGAGCAAACAGTTCAGCAACCTGAGCTGATTTTACTGAAGGGAGAGAGAATGCTTCTATAGTTCTGTGTTGATCGCATACAGCGTAGCCTGCTACCAGCTGCCCTTCCGCATTTCTTAAACAGGAACCATCTACATAATAAATCAACTCGGGATTTTGCAGGGGAATATCCTGTAGATCAGATCTGGGAGCAGATAATTCAGCAGTTATAGATAGACAATCATGGGGTTCCCCATCGGTTACCGTGGGGAGAAGAGAAGCAGGATTTAGTACCGGACATCTAGCCAAAGTAACATTTGCAGCATTTAACAGAAGCATTTCATACTTAGTGAGTCTAGAGTTTGAAAGATGCTGTGTTTTGCTTTTAGTTAAGAGAGCGGTGACAGCATGAGGAACTGCAACAGTTAACGGACTGCCGAGAACTAGGGAGGCGGAGGCTTCAACTAATATTGCAGCTGCTGCAACAGACCGGAGGCAGGGGGGTAACCCAGCTGCTACCGGGTCTAATGAAGAACTAAAGTAAGCTATGGGTCTGTGTTTTTCTCCGTGAGTCTGAGTAAGAACACCCTGGGCTGAGCCCTCTCTTTCATGACAGAAGAGAGTAAATGGTTTTTTATAATCGGGTAAACCGAGAGCAGGGGCTTTGGTTAAAGCAGTTTTTATTTGTTGAAACGCTTCCTCTGCTTCCGTGGGCCATGGAATAGGGTCAGAGATCTTATTAAGAGTTAAATCTTGTAAGGGCCGCACAAGAGACGCATAACCCAGAATCCATTGTCTACAGTAGCCTGCCATTCCCAAGAATCCCCTGAGCTGCTTTTTTGTAATTGGCCTGGGGATCTTTTGAATTGCCTGTACCCGCGAAGAAGACAAAGCGCGTTTTCCTGCAGAAATATCATGGCCCAGATAATGCACTACAGGGAGACAGAGTTGTAACTTTTCCCTTGAAGCCTTATGACCCTTTTGAGCTAAGGCTTGGAGCAAAACCAACGTATCCGCTTTTGAAGCTTCCAGAGAGTCAGAAGCAAGCAACAAATCATCTACATATTGTATTAAGACAGACCCATTTGGAAATGAGATATCATCTAGATCTTTCTTTAAGATTTGAGAAAAGATAGTAGGGGACTCAGTATAACCTTGGGGTAATCTGGTCCAAGTATACTGAGCTCCCTGATAAGTAAATGCAAAAAGAAACTGACTATCCACATGAATAGGAATAGAAAAGAAAGCAGAGCACAAATCTATCACAGAAAAGTACTGAGCAGTGGGAGGTATACAAGAGAGAATAGTAGCAGGATTTGGAACCACCGGAAAAGTTGGGAGGACAGCAGCATTAATAGCACGTAGATCTTGTACGAATCGCCAGGTGTTTTTTCCGGGTTTTCGGACGGGTAGAATGGGAGTATTACATTCACTTACTGTTGGAACTATGACCCCCTGTTTAAGTAGAGCAGAAAGAACTGGACGAATCCCCTCCTCAGCTTGCTGAGAGAGGGGATATTGCCGGACTCTAGGAAGAGGTTTGCTTGGATTAAGTCGAATTTTAACAGGTTGAGCAGAACAAATGCGTCCTACTTGGTTAGCATGCTCAGCCCACAGTGAAGGGGGTACCCTTGCCAGTAGTTCCTGTTGCAACAAGGAAAGACTGGGATCGGGTTCCCGATCTGGGGCTGGATCAATTTGGAGGAGACCTAAAACCTCATTATGAGCCGGATCTGGGACCTCTAAAAAGACCCCTTCTGGGGAGCAAAAGATAGTGCAATGAAGTTTGCATAATAGATCTTTTCCTAAAAGGTTTACAGGGGAGCATGGACTGAGGAGGAAGGCATGGTCAGCAGAAAGAGGACCGATAGATATAGATAGAGGAGATGACACAGGGTGGGGAATAGGAGTATTTCCTACCCCCACAGCAGTTACGACTTCAGAGGAAAGAGGTACAGTAGGGAAATCTTGTGCTTTTAAGGTAGACCTAGAAGCTCCTGTATCAACCAAGCAAGGGGTAGGGACACCATTTATTAGACAAGAAACGGTTGGGCCAGTTTGATCCACATGAACAAGGGGGGCGACGACGATGTTATTAGTCTCCTGGCTTTCCTAGTAGTTAAGAGCTGGGGCTGGTGGAGCAGGAAAAGGCAATCCTTCCTGTTTTGGAAACTGTCTAGGGGGTCGTGTGGGACAATCCTTAATAAGGTGTCCCTCCTTTTTACAATACCGACACTGGTTTTCCCCTAATTGGGGACAATTGGCTCTCCAATGTCCTACCTGCCCACACGAAAAGCAGGCTGTGGAACTGAGGTTAGTCAGGGGGCTACTTCCAGCAAAAGGTTGATTTTTAGTTACAGCCTGTCTTGACCTTTTTCCGGGCCCTTTTCCAACAGAGTTTTGCATACTTTGGATTTGTAAAGCCATAAGTTTAGATTCTGTTTCATCTTTCTTTCTTTCTAACTGGCGGTGGAAGTGCTGTGCAGCTGCCAGAATTTCTTCTAAATTTTTACCTTCCCAATCCACTAAATTAACCCTTAACTGTTCTCCTACCTTTGGCAAGAGTCCTTGCACAAAGGCTGCCACTACTGCTTGTGTGGCCGTTTGTTCTGCATTATTGATCCCTGAATGTCTTTCAAACACTTGCTTTATACGTTCCATATAATCGGCCGGATTTTCTCCCTTACTTTGTTTACAGGCATTTATTTTGGCCCAATCCGTTTTCCTTGGGCATACATTGAGAACTTCAACAATTAGGTTATTTCTTCTTTGGACCAAATCGGCCTCTGACATCTGGCTGGGGTCATCCGGCCAATTTGCCCTCGCATAGAGGCGAGTAAGGGTCTCTTTGGGCACTATAGCCGATAATAGCTGGTGCATATCAGCATGTGAGGGGTTATAGCACTTGATTATCATTTCCAATTGTTCTTGGAATTTAACGGGATCTTCCCTGATTTTTGGAAACTTTTCAATAAGGTTATAAAGATCACCTGGTGACCAGGGAGCATGTACTGTCATTAAACCTCCCTGGCCTCCTGGCAGCTGACGGAGGGGGCAAAGGGCAACAGGTTTAGGTGGTTTGGGGATTTTTTCAGCCTTTCGCAGAAACTCCTTACGGCGGGTACGATAAGCCACTGCATCAGGGTCGTCAGAGACCGGGGGGTGGCGGGGATTTAAAAGGGAGTCATATTTTGGTGATGTCACAAATTGCTTCATCTCTGCTATAGTATTTGACAGCCGCCGTAGCGGCGAATCTGGAGATAATTTGTCCCAGTTAATTTCTTTGCATTCCCAATCTATATTTTCCTCACTTGATACCTGTTGCCAATCGTCTATACATTTTTCTCCCACTTCTACTATAGCTAGAGCTTCCCTTAAGTCGTCGGACATATCAGACCGGGGCGTAGACCCACCTGAAGGGGTCTTGGGAGGTGTTTGTTTATCAGAACCTGAGGGAGATGAGGGAGATGTGGTGTCTGGATGGTTACCTTGGTTGTCCTCTGCCTCACTTCTATCTCCCGGTCCAGCCCCACCCTCTGCCTGAGCATCTGGGCTATAAGCGGGCGGCCTATTAGAGTTATCGGGCCACTGTCTACATTCCAAGAACAGATCAATTAGCTCATCGGAAGGGGGTGAAGGGTAGATTCTTTTTGGGGCAGTCGGTTTCGGGCGTGTTTGAGACGGGCAGAGGGGAACTACGTTTAAGGGAGGGGGACTGAGCAAATTTTGAGCACTATTTAATTTTTCCTGTGCCTCTTTAAGTTGGGTTTTTAGTTTTTCTTGGGTATCTTTTAACCCCCTAACTTGGGATTCCTGACGCCTTTTACCCATTTCATCATGCCATTCAAAATAAGCATCAAACTGTCCCTGTCCTACAGAGTTGGCAACAAGAGCACCCCTGAGGTGCACAATCCTATCAAGATCAAAACTGCCCTCCACAGGAAATTGCAGTTTTGGGTCGTCTCTAGTATACCAATTCCACTTTTGCAAATATCTACATGTCGACGGGCCACGGTGCACATACATATAAGCAGCAGGAGTGCCTTTTGGTGGGATTGGGATCCCTTTAGATTGGGTAGACCCCATTTTCACTTCAGCCCTTTGTTTCACACAAGCCTTTCACACCAGGGAAGCGCTAATCAGGATTACCACGGTTCTAACACCAGTGGTGTCTTTACCTGCCCTGGGCAGGGGAACTAGGTGGAGTAGGCTTTCTCTGACCCGCCAAACAGCAGGTACCTACAAGGAAGGAGGTAAAGGATGGGACGGGCTCCTTTCCGGAGAACCCGCGGTCCCCGTACGCCTGTCGTTAGCCCAGGGCACCAGCCTTAAGCCAACGATGCTTCTGAAGCTACGGACTCAGCGGTACGGTTTTCCTGGAGGCTTCCCTCCTCTCCGAGAAGGGAAGGGAGCTTATGGCTCCAGTGGGCAAAATAGGGACTCTGCGGTCCTGTAAGGACAGTGCTCGAGGAGCGGTCACAGGGTCATAGGTCGTGGAAGGGAAGGGAAGAGGGACGGGGAAACACACAAGCACCCAACAGGCTAGCCACTTACCAAGGCTTGCCAGCTGGGAAGCTTCACAATCTCTGCACATACAGAAGCTCAGCTGTGGGGCTTGCTTTCGAGACACTCCCGGTCACGAGCTTTTGCTTCGCAGGAGGCTCGGGGCGTCTTCCCACAGCTGCATTCACTCTGGCCGCTTGGCCCTCACACACACAGACACAGGCACTTTCTTGACACAGACGTCAAGGCGAAACCACGGAACACTGGAACATTAAACCCGGATCCCCATCAGACCTGGTAGGAAGGGGACCCCTGATCCACGCCTGGATCAGGACTCACCGGACCAAAAGGAGCGTGGTCCGTGGGTTGTTAGCGGTACCTTTGAAACCACGGGAGCCTCTGGAAAGGCCAAAACCTTGGAATCTTAGAAACCTTAGAGAAAGGGCATCTGGTCTGTCTGATAGCTAAAAGTTCGAACCCAGCTTGTGACTTACCCAAACCGGAGCCTACAGACTAGTCCTCTGCCAAACCCCATAGAGATTTCAAAAGGTCTCTTACCTTTTAATTGGGCCCGGGGGTTGGAAGGAGACTGCCTGCGGTCCTCCGATCCAGGAGAAGCCCTCTTGTGGGTTCCCGGCCAATGCACCAAATTGTCGTGGAAATTGACCACCAGTCAGTTGAGTTGATCAGACAGCCTGAGGCTCCTTTATTGATTAATCATAGATTACAAGCATATATGCAGGGAGAGACGACAGGACCTCTAGCAAGAGGGAAGTCGCTCTACCTTACAGCAATAATACCTGGGGTTATAAAGCTTAAAACCGCAAATTACCATATGAGCTTATACATCCGAGGATACCATATTTGGTTAATACAATTACATTTCTTAACCATCTGCAAAAACTTTTACCATTACTATACTGGTTATGAGCTAATCTGCAAGCCTGCTTTTTGCAACTTCCCCTTTATACGGGTTTTTTGTTAATGTCAGGACTTTGACACCTGGTTTTCGCCTACTTGCAGTGTCAGCAGCTATGTTTCTTAAGCAAATTTGAGGAACTTGGGCCCAAACTGCATGTTCAGCCAAGTTTATTAGAGGTTAATTTTCTGTGTGCATAAGCCGCTTAATAAACTATAGTAGCCTAGCAGTTGTTAGTTTATTTGGCAGTAATGGATAGGGTTTTTAAGGGACTTTATGTCAGTTTAACCCCTTATAGCAGCATTTTGTGTTTTAGCAGCATTAAGTAACATATTAGTAGTGTATGATATAGTTAAATCAGAAAGTGAGCCTCAGGAGGGTTAGTATAAAATCAATGTTTTTACTTTGCTATGTATGTTAGTGTGATTGAGGCCTAAGGCCTTGATATGATTATTAACTTGATTAAGACCCGGTCTTTGGGCCTGGGGTCGGCTTTCTTTATCATGTTCTTGGGTAGCTGAAGAATTGGGTCCTTAAACACTTTGGGCGCTTAAATCCTGGCCCTGCTGAATGGGAGTTTAGCAGGGGTGCCAGGACTTCACCCTTTATGGAGGATTGTTTGCTGCAATATATGGCTTTCATGGTGGTCATTATGCTGGAGGAATTAGTGTGTGTATTCCCCTTTGCCCCCTTTAATTATTATCCACACTACTATGTCTTTTTGAGGCTGCTGCTGCTGCTGATTGCGTATTATGTATTTGGACTCTTGTAGCAGCTAACAGCCCCAGTCACAGACAAGCACTCCCCACCTGTGTTAGGTGCTGTACAAACACAAAACAAAAAGACAGCCCCTGCTCCAGGGAGCTAACAGTCTAGGTCCACGTTTACATGGCTGACCAACATTTGCTGAAGTTCTTACTTAACTGTGGGTGGGAAATCTGGACCAAAGAACTTGGTGAGGGACTGAGACCCTTACAGAAAAGCAACACAACAGAGTTTTGGTCCAAATTTCTCCCCTATTTACACCCAGACAATCCTGTTGAAATTAGTGCAGCTACACAAGTGAAGTTTATGTCAAAATTTGGCCCTATGTATTTTGTGAGATCAACAAGAATTATTTTTTACTTGATTTGTGCAATCAAATAGGGATCCCATTGACTTAAGTGCTGTGATGCAAGAAGGCCTCAGAGCTCAGTTATACCCTCGATCTGCACTCCCCAATTCCACTGACTGGAAGGGTGTTTGGCTTGGCCTGATTCTGTAGCTGTTAGGATTTCTGTGGAGTACTACCTCATAAAGAGCCAGATCCTCCTTTCCTTTTTGGCCGTGAATGACCCAGACAGACATCTCACAGGCCAAGGACTCCATCTGCACAGGAGCATGGCTGGAACCAGATGCTGCAAACAACAGACCAGCAAAGGAGCCAGAAGGGTTGCTGGCTATTTGCCAGTCTTGCACGTGTAGGATGCAAGATGACTGAGGATGAGCTAACTAATGTGTGAGAACGTTTGTGATAGGGGAGTAGACCCTGGAATGGGATATAATTCACCATGCAAAAAGACTCTGCTAATTAGTACACTAACAGATCCATGACCTGCATCTGTCTTTATTCTAAGAGGATCTGAGTAGCATAAAAATGTTTCAGTAACTGTGTGGTCGAAGAGCAGTGACCTGTGTGACCCAGTTCAGAACCCCTTTTCCGGTGGAAGCCACTCTGTCCAGGAGACCCGGGCACAGAGCATGTAATATTTTACAGCTGTCTGATGTTGACAGCTGAGATACTCACTTGTGCTGCTTGCTGAGTAATGCTGTCCTTGCTGTGGACTTTTTAAAGACAACATGTCAAGATAAAGCAACAAAGAATGATGTATTTTGCCTATCTTTAATGTAATAGTGTGAATGACCCTGTAGTGTCCATTGCACTAGAGAACTTTTAGACTTACTCATTTCTGATAATCTCTGATCTCCGTCAAACAGTAAGGAAACGCTATTTAAACTGAAAACAATTGTATCCCCCTGTGTTATGGGTATGTTAGTTATTTACTCAGAGGAACTTGGAAATATATTAGCTTATGTGCCTCACTGTAGGTCAGAAGTGACTTCAGTGTTGTGTAGGCTTCATGCTGGTAAACGTCACTCAGCCAGTTCAGTGGGTCTCTGAACAAGCTGAAGTAGTGGGGTCACTTAGAATTTTCCTCCAGTAGTTCTTATAACAGCTAGACTCAGCATGGTGAACTCTGCTGTACTCCACGGAATCTGGATTGCAAACACTTTGGGACAAGATTTTTTGTTATGGCTGTACAGTGCCAAGTTCCCTGATCCCAGCCACCACAGTACCAATGAAAATAGCAATTAATAGCTGAATGCCAAATTTCATACAGAAGGCTCTTTTTTTTAATAGTTTAAAACACCACGGCACTTTTATGGCCGATCTAAGTTTTGACACGAGCAAAGCAACCATGCATTTGCTCCTCTTTCCACAAAGTGCTGGTTCCATGCAAACACATTTCACGGGATTGTTGGTTTGTTTCCCCAGGCTTTGCGGGCTCTTGTGGGTTGAAAGGTTCAAACTTTAGAAGGCTGCTTGCTTAGGGTGGATCCCACTTTCTCTTTTCTTTGAGACCCTGCAGCATTAGTGATAAGCCCAGGTGAGAGCCTGGGAAGGGTTGATAGAGAAGAGAGAGAGAAAAACTTAGGAAAGCAGTTTGATTTTGCAAATAAAAAGGAGGGCATGTTCCATTCTGTTAAGTTATCTGTCTTTCTCATTTAGGAACTACACAGCAGTGTCTGATTCCATAAACACAGGGTACGTCTACACTACGGGATTATTCCGATTTTACATAAACCGGTTTTGTAAAACAGATAGTATAAAGTCGAGTGCAGGCGGCCACACTAAGCACATTAATTCGGCGGTGTGCGTCCATGGTTCGAGGCTAGCATCGATTTCCGGAGCATTGCACTGTGGGTAGCTATTCTGTAGCTATCCCATAGTTCCCGCAGTCTCCCCCGGCCCTTGGAATTCTGGGTTGAGATCCCAGTGCCTGATGGGGCAAAAATCATTGTCGCGGGTGGTTCTGGGTAAATGTCGTCACTCCTTCCTCCGGGAAAACAACAGCAGACAATCATTTCGTGCCCTTTTTCTCCGGATTGCCCTGGCAGACGCCATAGCAGCAACCATAGCAGCAACCATGGAGCCCGTTCAGCTTTTTTTTTTACTGTCACCGTATGTGTACTGCAAGCCACTAACAGAGGCGTTACTGCAGCGCTACACAGCAGCATTCATTTGCTTTTGCATGATAGCAGAGATGATTATAGTTGTTTTGTACTGTCTGCTGCTATTGTAAATTGGCAGTAAGATGACGGTTATCTGTCGTTCTGTACTGTCTGCTGCTATCATGGGTGCCCCTGGCTGAGGTCAGCTGGGGGCGCAAAAGCAAAACTGGGAATGACTCCCTGAGTCAATCCCTCCTTTATGATTTCTAAAAACAGAGTTAGTCCTGCCTAGAATATGGGGCAAGTGTACTAGAGAACCAGTGTATCAGAGAGCACAGCTGCTCAGTGTCAGATCCCGCAGAAATGATGAGCTACATGCCATTCACGGGGGGTGCCCCTGCAACAACCCCACCCGTTGCTTCCCTCCTCCCCCAACCTTCCTGGGCTACTGTGGCAGTGCCCCCCCCCATTTGTGTCATGAAGTTATAAAGAATGCAGGAATAAGAAACAGTGACTTGTTAGTGAGATAAATGAGAAGGATGCAGCCTCCCGGTGCTGTGACAGTCCAGGCAGGACATTAAGCGGTGCGGGGGAGAGGAGCCCAGCATCCCGCTGCTATGACAGTCCAGGCAGGACATTAAGCAGTGCGGGGGAGAGGAGCCCAGCATCCCGCTGCTATGATAGTCCAGCCAGTACAGAATCTTTTATTTACACAGGAAAGGGAGGGGGCTGATGGAGCTCAGCCCCCAGCGGCTATGATGAGGACGGTTACCAGCCGTTCTGTCCCATCTACTGGGAATGACCGAGAATCATTCCTATTTTCACCCAGGCACCCCCGGCCGGCCTCGCCTGAAGCCAGCCAGGAGCACTCACGGGTTGATAAGAAGGACGGCTAGCAGTCCTACTGCACCGTCTGCCACCGGGGAGGGGAGAGGAGAGGAGCGGATACTGCTCTTCACTGCGGCAGCATCGCATCTACCACCAGCATTCAGTAGACATAGGGTGACATTGAAAAAAGTCAAGAAACGATTTCTTTCCCTTTTCTTTCACATGGTAGGGGGAGGGAGTAAATTGACGATCTGTTCCCTGAACCATGCTGGATAATATGTTTGAACCTACAGGCATTGGGAGCTCAGCTAAGAATGCGAATAGTTTTCGGAGACTGCTGTGGACTGTGGGATAGCGGGAGTCCTCAGTACCCCCTCCCTCCCTCCATGAGCGTCCATTTGATTCTTTGGCTTTCCGTCACGCAGCACTGTATAGACTGGAGATTTTTTTCAAACGCTTTGGCATTTAGTCTTCTGTAACGGAGCTCTGATAGAACAGATTTGTCTCCCCGATACAGCAATCAGATCCAGTATCTCCTGTACAGTCCATGTTGGAGCTATTTTTGGATTTGGGACTGCATCGCCACCCATGCTGATCAGAGCTCCATGCTGGGCAAACAGGAAATGTAATTCAAAAGTTTGTGGGGCTTTTCCTGTTTACCTGGCCACTGCATCCGAGTTCAGATTGCTGTCCAGAGCGGTCACAGTGGTGCACTGTGGGATACCGCCCAGAGGCCAATACCGTCAATTTGCGGCCACACTAACCCTAATCCGATATGGTAATACCAATTTTAGCGCTACTCCTCTCATTGGGGAGGAGTACAGAAACCGATTTAAAGAGCCCTTTAAATCAATATAAAGTGCCTCGTAGTGTGGACGGGTGTGGCGTTAAATCGGTTTAACACTGCTAAAATCGGTTTAAATGCGTGGTGTAGACCAGGCCACAGATTAACCCATGCATACAGGAAGCTTGTCATTGAAGGGCCCATGTGTTTGCCTCTTCAGCTGCACTAGAGGAAAGAGAGTGGATGAATGGCCGCCCCCATGAGTACCAGCACATCTGTAATTTGGCAGCAGAATGCTGGTGAGCATACTTGGGAGGGTCTGGCCAGTGGTGCTGGCTGCATGCCCCAGACGGGGTACATGTTGGCATGGTGCACTCACAGGGACAAGTCAGCTCCCTCTGCTCCCCCACAGGATGTTTGTTCAGTTTTGAATTGCTCCAGCAAACAGGATCCTCAGGCCTTGTCTACAAGGAAATTTGCCCTAATTGATGGTCAGCCCCCCATGTGGCTGTGTAACACCAACAGACCCCAGGTCATCAGCGGGCGGAATCCAACTGGGGACCTCTGGAGCTTAGTGTATGAGCCTTTACTGCATGAGCTAAAAGCCAGCTGTTAACTAAGCCTGTCAAGCAGACTCATTTTTATCCCTCTCTCTAAGTGGTCTCAGTGCCACTAGATGGGACAGAACGCCACACCCAGAAGGTGTGTGGGTTACTAGGGTGACCAGATGTCCCGAATTTTGGGTCTTTTTCTTGTATAGGCTCCTATTACCCCACACCCCCAGCCCGATTTTTCACATTTGCTGTCTGGTCTCCTTAGTGGGTTACAGCTGCACCAGGGCAAAGCCCCCAAATAGAAGAAGTCATAATTTACACTGGAGGGAGCTCTGCCCTGTTTGAAATTGACTAGGATTGGGACTGGTTGCTGGGATTGGGGCAAAGTCCCCCTGTAGACAAGCGCTCCGTGCTTGCAGGTATCCAAACAAATAAATCATATTTAGCTGTATTGCAGCAGCCTCAGACCCAAAGAAAAGGTAATGCAAGCCACAGCTATGTCATGAACACAGCCTGACTCGAACCAAGACTGACTGCATGTTTGTCAAATTGAATGCTTTGCATAGCTGTGCTGCAGGCAAACATGGTAACAAAGCAAAGGGAGGGCAAGGAACCCTTGTTAACGACAGATGGCTCCTTTCTCAGCTCTTTTTCCCTTAGTAGTTATTATCTTGGCCTAAAGAGGCCTGTAAGTCTGAGGATTTGGGCAGTTAATTTCTAATAAGCCCTGCTGTAAAAACAAAAAGGGCCAATTCTGATTGGGTGTAACAGAGGGCGACCAGACAGCAAGTGTGAAAAATAAGGACAGGGGCTGTGGGGTAATAGGAGCCTATATAAGAAAAAGACCCCAAATCAGGACTGTCCCTATAACATCGAGACATCTGGGCACCCTAGTGTAACATGGTCCACGGAGTTCAGTGGAGTTCCAGCCACGTAAAGCAAAAAGGGTTTTGACTTTGCGTGCTCGCTAACTCATAGAAAGATAGGGCATCTACTGCTCATCCTTTGTGCATAACACTTTTACTAATTTTCTTTTTCATTTTCATTTTTTGCCATGAGTTATGTTTGGCTCTTCTGCACACTATTTCTGCCTGTGTGAAATGTTACCTCCCAAAAGAACAGGCTGGCCCGGAAGGAGGAGACACCACCACAATGACAAACATTTGTTTTGGGCATGAGATCTCCCTTATAAATTCAGACAGACAGTAAATATTTAACAAGAGGAGAGAAAAGCAGGGTACACTGTTTGAAGAAACAGGCAGCTGCTGAAGGTGGAATTGTGGGCAGATTATTTAGTAGCCTCACCTTCCTACAGCCTCACCTATTTTTTCTAGAAAGGTGAACTTTTTTTTTTTTAAGCTCCTAAACCATTTCTTTGGCGGAATATAGTGGCAAACAAATAACTATGTTTTGAAACACAACTTCATAATCAGAGCTGACTTCAGCTGTTGCCATCACCTAACATTGACATCAACAATTAGGAGGCAGCTGCTTTAATTGATTTAAGAGTTAGTAATGTCATAAACTGGTAAAGGAGACACCCAAGGGCCTGGACTCAGGTCTTGGCAGGTAAAATACCTTACATCATCTGTTAATTCTATTCATTCTTATTACGCACATTAATAAGGTAGACATACTCTATGTCCACAGCTCTCCTTGATATTTACTGTACGGATATTTCAAGTGAGCATCCCCACAGTATCTGTGATGTCAAGTATCTTCCTGCACTCCAGCCTGGAATACAATTTTCTTTTATACTAGTGGGTCTTTGGCATTAGAACATGGGCTCCCTGTTACTTAGAGAAAAGGCTTAGCTCACCCAGGGGTGAGATGGGTGGCAAACTGCAGACAGTTACAGGGGCCTGATTGTCAGAAGTGTTGAGCATTTACTCTCTCCAGCTGGGCATGCAGAAGTTGAGGCATTGAAAATCCCTATTCATTCATCAGTATAGTTGCAGTGGGAATTGTGGCTATTATATTTCCAAAACAAACGTAAATGAGGTACCAAGCGGCTTTCACTTTTAGATCAATGGTTTGAGTCCCATTCAAACGGGTTGTTACTTGCTGAAAGCTCCTTGGAGACCGAAATGAAATGAGCTGGTGGTCACTGGCATCAGGCCAGTTATAATGTTTAGTATCCTTAGTGAGAAGTTCTGCAAAGAGGCCAAGAACTATACGTCCATGGAGGCTGAACTACACTGTCATTCCTGGTGATGGGCTTAGATAATGAAGCTTCGATATCCCAGATCGCATGGAGGGTAGCACCCCGTACTGCCACATGTGAAGGGCTTTTGATCAGCTGCTGTGTATCTCCTTTTATTGGCTATGCAGCAATCTGTAATCCAAACTGTTAAAATACCACCTGTACAGTGGAGTTCCTAGAAATCCAAACTCTTGCTTCTGAAGATGGCAAAATGTTTCAGGATTTCTTCATTACCAGTTGGAACTGCCTTGATATGTTGCAAATAGACTCATAGACTTTAAGGTCAGAAGGGACCATTATGATCATCTAGTCTGACCTCCTGCACAATGCAGGTCACAGAATCTCACCCATCCACTTCTGTAACAAACCCCTAACCTATGTCTGAGTTATTGAAGTCCCCAAATTGCAGTTTGAAGAACTTAAGCTACAGAGAATCCTCCAGCAAGTGACCCGTGCCAATGCTGCAGAGGAAGGCAAAAAACTTCCAGGGCCTCTGCCAATCTGCCCTGGAGGAAAATTCCCTCCCAACCCCAAATATGGCGATCAGTTAAACCCTGAGCATGTGGGCAAGACTCACCAGCCAGCACCCAGGAAAGAATTCTCTGTAGTAACTCAGATCCCAACCCATCTAACATCCCATCACAGACCACTGGGCATACTTACCTGCTGATAATCAAAGATCAATTGCCAAATTAATTGCCAAAATTAGGCTATCCAATCATACCATTCCTTCTATAAACTTATCAACCTTAGTCTTAAAGCCAGATATGTCTTTGGCCCCCACTACTCCCCTTGGAAGGCTGTTCCAGAACTTCACTCCTCTAATGGTTAGAAACCTTTGTCTAATTTCAAGTCTAAACTTCCTAGTGTCCAGTTTATATCCATTTGTTCTTGTGTCTACATTGGTACTAAGCTTAAATAATTCCTCTCCCTCCCTAATATTAATCCCTCTGATATATTTATAAAGAGCAATCATATCCCCCCTCAACCTTATTTTGGTTAGGCTAAACAAGCCAAGCTCTTTGAGTCTCCTTTCATAAGACAGGTTTTCCATTCCTCGGATCATCCTAGTAGCCCGTCTCTGAACCTGTTCCAGTTTGAATTCATCCTTCTTAAACATGAGAGACCAGAACTGCACACAGTATTCCAGATGAGGTCTCACCAGCGCCTTAAATAACGGTACTAACACATCCTTATCTTTGCTGGAAATACCTCACCTGATGCATCCTAAAACCACATTAGCTTTTTTAACGGCCATATCACGTTGGTGGCTCATAGTCATCCTGTGATCAACCAATACTCCGAGGTCCTTTTCCTCCTCCATTACTTCCAACTGATGCGTCCCCAGTGTATAACTAAAATTCTTGTTATTAATCCCTAAATGCATGGGTAGGGTTCTGTGGCCTGCTTTGTGCAGGGGGTCAGACTAGATGATCACATTGGTCCCTTCGGACCCTAGAATCTATGAATCTATGACCATGCACTTTTCACTATTAAATTTCATCGTATTACTATTACTCCAGTTTACAAAGTCATCCAGATCTTCCTGTATGATATCCCGGTCCTTCTCTGTGTTAGCAATACCCCCCAGCTTTGTGTCATCCACAAACTTTATTAGCACATTCCCACTTTTTGTGCCAAGGTCAGTAATAAAAAGGTTAAATAAGATTGGTCCCAAAACTGATCCCTGAGGAACTCCACTAGTAACCTCCTTCCAGCCTGACAGTTCACCCTTCAGTACTACCCGTTGTAGTCTCCCCTTTAACCAGTTCCTTATCCACCTTTCAATTTTCATATTGATCCCCATCTTTTCCAATTTAACTAATAATTCCCCATGTGGAACCATGTCAAATGCCTTACTGAAATTGAGGTAAATTAGAGCTACTGCATTTCCTTTGTCTAAAAAATCTGTTACCTTCTCAAAGAAGGAGATCAGGTTGCTTTGGCACGATCTACCTTTTGTGAAACCATGTTGTATTTTGTCTCAATTACCTTTGATCTCAATGTCCTTAACTACTTTCTCCTTCAAAATTTTTTCCAAGACCTTACATACTACAGATGTCAAACTAACAGGCCTATAGTTACTCAGATCACATTTTTTTCCTTTCTTAAAAATAGGAACTATGTTAACAATTCTCCAGTCGTACGGTACAACCCCTGAGTTTACCGATTCATTAAAAATTCTTGCTAATGGGCTTCCAATTTCTTGTGCCAGTTCCTTTAATATTCTTGGATGAAGATTATCTGGGCCCTCCAGTTTTGTCCCATTAAGCTGTTTGAGTTTGGCTTCTACCTCGGATGTGGTAATATCTACCTTCATATCCTCATTCCCATTTGTCATCCTTCCATTATCCCTAAACTCCTCATTAGCCTTATTAAAGACTGAGGCAAAGTATTTATTTAGATATTGGGCCATGCCTAGATTCTCTTTAACCTCCATTCCATCCTCAGTGTTTAGCAGTCCCACTTCTTTCTTTGTTCTCTTCTTATTTATATGGCTATAGAACCTTTTACTATTGGTTTAATTCCCTTTGCAAGGTCCAACTCTACATGGCTTTCTCACTTTATCCCTACATGTTCTGACCTCAATAAGGTAGCTTTCCTTGCTAATCCCACCCATCTTCCACTCCTTGTAGGCTTTCTGCTTTTTCTTAATCACCTCTCTGAGATGCCTGCTCATCCAGCTTGGTCTACAACTCCTGCCTATGATTTTTTCCCCCTTTCTTGGGATGCAGGCTTCTGATAGTTTCTGCAACTTTGACTTGAAGTAATTCCAGGCCTCCTCTGCCTTTAGATCCACGAGTACTTCAGTTCAATCCACTTCCCTAACTAATTTCCTTTATTCTTTAAAGTTAGCCCTTTTGAAATAAAAAACCCTAGTCCCAGATCTATTTTTGTTTATCCTTCCATCTAGTTTGAACTGAATTAGCTCATGATCACTCGAACAATCATTTCTTCTATGAGGTCCTCACTACTCACCAAAACCAAATCTTAAATGGCATCCCCCCTTGTTGGTTCTTCAACTACTTGGTGAAGAAATCCATCTGCTATCGCATCCAGAAAAATCTGAGCCCTATTATTATTACTACTAGCACTTGTCCTCCAGTCTATATCTGAGAAGTTAAAGTCTCCCATGATCACACAATTCTCATTAATGTTTACTTCATTAAAAACATTAAAGAGGTCTCTATCCATATCCAGATCAGATCCTGGCAGTCTGTAGCACACACCAAGCACTATCTAAGGGGAGATTCTAGTAGCTTTCTTCCCCTATGTGATTTTTGCCCAGACAGACTCTGTCTTATCCATTCCTTCACTTCTCATTTCTTTACAGTTAACCTCATCACTGATACCTCAGATGGCTACAGCCAGGCCTAGCTAGCTACATGCAGCTCTCAGCAAAGTACATACAGTACTGAGCAGCCTGATCGGAGCAGAGGCCCCCATTTCACCTCAGTAAAGGACATAGGGCCACAAATACAGCCCTTCGCACTTTCCCATAAGTGCTCCTGTCCTTGTAATAGTCAAACTCCACTGACTGAACTTAAATCATCAGGTCAGAGAACATAAACAATACCATGTGTCTTTAGAGACCAATCACACAACTAATCATCAAAGAACTCAGTTTATGACTAACCCATGGGCTGTAATTTCTCTGGATAACTTACCCGATGAACAATTACTAGTAAAACACATTCAGGAACACCTGGTATCCTCTCAGGTTGTTAAACATTTGAACTATTTCTAATGATTGAATTTGTACTAGTGAATCAAATTAGGATTCAGCTCTGATGAAATATCTCTTTTTCACTGGTGCATATTCAAGGCTCTTTGTAAAATCAAGAATTCTCTGTCTGTGCATTAAAAGGGATGGATCAAAGCGTCACCCTGACACATCAGAAACCTGAGGCCTCCAAACTGCTTTTTGGGACACAGGAGATAGGGTGCAAGGATGATACTGTTGGTATACATACTCAAGGAATATTGGGATTAATGGGGCGGGGGGCTTTTATATGAGTTCTATATAATCTTCTCTGCTTTGTCAGACTTTCATCCACCATTGATAGATGTATGGTGAATGAACTGGGGCTGACAGCAATGCTTCCGTCTGTGTGAAATCAACAGTGTAAACCTGTTCTGATAGGCCAGAACGAACACAAAACAGACCTAATACCGCAATTTCATCTCCCCCAACTGCCAACCAAGGCAACCCATGTACAGTATTCACCTTGTGGTAACCCAGGGCCTGTGATCCCTCCCGCCTGTCTCAAGGTTGCCTACAAATTGCATATTCAGTATCTATGGAGCCGGCTGAAACATGTGCTCCCTAAACAAATCCTCCCTTTGAAAGCTTCTCTGTGATGTCCCTTCTGGGCTTTGCATGCACAGAATCAGGACACCTCCCAGTTTGTTTCAAGTGATCCTTGTTAGCATGGAAGTAGGGAGCACCGCTGAACAAATTTGTTTAAACCCTCCAGGTCTGCTCCAGACTTGAACAGCAAAGGGATTTATGAGACGTGGTGTCTGGAGAGGAGGAAAACATTGAGTAACCAGAGCAGTGGCTTGAAGGATCTGGCTCCGCTTTCTTGCTCAGTGCAGACAGCTGGAGCATGTCCCCTTGAGCTCCCAAAAAACATCCCCTGCATAATGCATAAAACCCAACACTTACCCTCAGACACACATGAGTGCATAGACAGAAAGCCCCTTTATTTCACTGTGATCAGCTTCAGGCTGGGTTGATATGGGATGCCTTCATTTCCTGTGTTTTTACACTATGTGTAGTCTGATTCTGTGTGTGTGTGTGTCTCCCTCTCTCTCTCAAGCAGGTCACAGGAGGCTGCCAGGTTTTCCCTCTCTCCTCTATTTGCAGAGAGTTTTGATGGGAAAAGCAGGGCCACTGTAATTACATGTTGTACCAGTCAGGTGATGAGCTGGAGGGAACAAGGACTAAATTCTCTCCTGATTTAGAAATGAGAGGCAGGAAAAGTGCAGCAGGAGAACTCAAGCAAGTGCCCCCAGAATGATAGATCAGGCATGTCTGCCTGGTCGGAATCAGATATGCCTGGGATAAGGGAGGCTAGGGGTGGGGTCTGAACAGTTATTTCGATGAATGGCTTTCAAATACCATCCCATGTGTGTTTCTCTTTGAGGTTGGCTCTGCTTTCTCTCCTGCCTGAATAGCAAAGCCTGGGGCCTCGCCTGGTGCAAATTGGCGTAGCTCCAGCTGTTGGCCCCACCTGTCTGATTTGTTAACTGGCTTATCCATTTTAAGGTATTCTTCTTGTTCTGGCCATGGGGCCTGGTTTTCCAGAATAGTGCTTCCTTTCCCCTGCCTCGGACCCGATGTCAAGTCTGGCTACTAGCTTTCTGCATCTGACGTACAAACGAAGTGCAGCAGAGACAAGAGATGAGGCAGGATTTTCTTTTCTTCACCAGTCAACCTGTGGGAGTGCAGCAGCTCCCCTCCACCACTGGGGACTGGGAACCAGCCAGGTAAGGGATGAAATTCCTCCCCAGGAGAACACAGGTTGAAAACAAACATGGATAAACATGTTTCATAGGGTCATTTCTCTAATAAGCGAATAACGTGCAGTTCAACAGGGGACAACCAATGCAAAGGCAGAGAGCACTACACATCTACCCATTAGTACCATGCACAGGCCTCTAGCCAACTTCCTCTGATCGCTATGCAGTCTCATATTGATTCCATTCCCAATGATGGGAATGACGAACATGAGACTCTCCTGCTAGATGCCCAGGTGACTGGGATATTCAGCTGGCCCCCATCCCTGTACTATCTCTGTGGTGCACAGACATTCATGACTTTATCTTTGCAGCCTCAGTGTGAACTGTAAGGCCCATTTTACCAATGGAGAACTGAGGCACAGAGATTAAGGGCCAGATTTTCAAAAGATAAGTGGCCGAGTGCTAAGTGCTTTTGGAAATCTGTCCCCAGTTTTGAGTAGGAAGCACTTGAAAATGCCACCCACAGAAGCTGGTTAAGGTCACATGGGGTCTTGAGCTAGGAGTTGAATCCAGGTCTGCACAGTCCCTGTTCCATTCTTTAACCACAAGACCCTCCTTCCTTGCCCTCAACAATTCCACGTGGGCAGCTAGGTGCCTGAGACACTTAATAAAGCACACACACAATTATAAATGGATCAAAAGCCACACAAAAAACCCACCCAACCCAATACAAATAACACCCTAAGACCCCACTCAAGCCCGCTGTCCCCAAAGAACCCTGGGGACAATAAATAAGCCTTGAATTGTTTTGTGAGACTCAATAAATCCCAGGTCTGTCAGACCAAGAGGGGGAATGGAGGATTTGCGAGGGATGAAAGCTAGCTGGCGGAGACTCTCTGCAGAGAAGCCTATGGAAGAGCTGGTATCGTAGGCTGGGAGCAGCAACCCCAAGAAATGGTAGGAATCATAGCCACTTCCTTGATTGAGGGAGTTTGCCTGCTGTTTGTAGTTCAGGTTCACAACCTGGGGGTATTTTGGTTTCTGGATGTCCAGGGTTCTTTTCATAAACAGAGGAAAACAATGGAGTAAAGCAAAGAGGGTGTTGCTGGTCCAGTTAGTCCTAAAAACCTAGGCCCAGGTTTTTCAAAGTATTTAGACCTGGCTTCACTTAGCGTTGCATGGTATAAGTGACTTAGATGACTAAGTCCCATTTTGAGTAGTGAGTCTAAAAACAGCAGCAGCCTGATTAAGTTAATTTGTTTTTCCAAGATGTAAACCCCATGGGCCTGACTGTGGAACATAAAGCTATGACACCTTTTGTACTGCGCCTTTAAATGTATCTTCGTTCTCACTGCAGGTACAGTTCTGCAGCCATTTGTATTGCCAAAGCTGAGCTCAGGACAAAGGAGGCCCCTATCTGCTTGAGGGAGGAGACCTCGTGCCTTTCTTGTTTTGTTGTTCTCCTAAGGCCTGATCCCACTGCCATTACATCAATGGAAAAGCCCCCACTGGTTTCACTGGGAACTGGATCAGGGCCTCAGTCTAAAACCAAGGTCATTATACCTGAAAATATCTGTTTTCCCCTGTATAACACTGACAACTCATGGGTATTGAAGACCCCATGGCACTTTTAGAAAGAGCTTAAGTTCTAGTGTACTCACTAAACTTGATCCTTATTACCTAGACCTGATTGAAAAATGGGACCACTTTCCATGAAAAATTTGTCCCTTTTTTGTCAATTTCCCCCCCCCCCCCAAAAAAAATTCTGTTGATCAGATTTCTAATTAACTTCAATCTGGTGTGGTATTCTTCTTCTCTTTCTGAATAGCGATAGTGTTAAAGAAGAATGAAACTAAATTAAAGCCCAAAACTGTATGGCCTAAAATTGGTCCTCTCCCATGGGTGGATTTGATACGATGATGGAGACCCCCTTGTCCCATTAAGGTGAGCTGCTGAAATAGGCCAGGTGAAGCCGCTGTAGAGATGAATAGTCAGTATAAACACTCCTGCCTTTCCAAGCAGCTGGAAAGACATTTAAAATTTCTCTTAACTGCTGTAAAGATTTCCACAGAACTAAAATGTCGACAGCTAAGAACACCTGTGCTCCCTCCACCTGAGTTGTTGAGTTCTTACCGCTGAGGATCAAAGCAGATGCACTTCACTTTCACTTAGTGTAGACCTACTGAGAACCGTTACACAGCTGCCATTGTAGAGGTCTCTGCACTTCACTGTTCGATGAATTTAAATGTGTGTAGTTAAAGGATGTAAACCATCCTGGGGATTGTTCAGGAGGAAAGATACTGTGGCCCAGATCTCATCTCATTAAAATCAGTGGGAATTAAGTGGCTAAATACTTCAAAGGATCTAGACTTATGTAAATACCAGATTTTGGGCTAGATGCTGAGTGGGTGCAAATCAGCACAGCACTATTGATTTCAATAGAGATAAGTCAACGTACACCAGCCAAGGACATGACCCACTACTTTTCACAAAACAGAGAGGCAGTTTACTACCCGAATAAGTTGGAAGAAAGGCTAAAGGAAGAAGGTTTCGTTCCCAGGGACTTGAGTGGAAAAACTAGAGTTGACTTCAGTGGGTGTTTCCACTGATTTCGATAGACTACGGATTGAGCCCCTAGTGATTAGTTAAACCTGTGCCTTTCCTAGTTGCAAAGGGAGTTCTTAAAAGTGAAGATTTGCTGACTATTAGTCACATGGCTATATCCTTACATCTTATTCTATGTCTAGGGAAAACCTGAATCTCAGACACCAGTCACCCTGCTCCCCAGAGGGAGCCTCACTCCAGAAGCAGCTGCGGCATCTACTTAGAGACTTTGTGGGAGGAGACACAGTGGTTGGGAGAGGCCATGGGCCTTGAGCCACTTGTCTCACAGCCATAAAAGAGGGGGTGGTTTGGGTCGTAGGATATAATCAAGGGATGGGTGGGAGTAGTTCAGGCAGAGTCAGGGGAAACAGAGTTAGTCCCTCATCCTGCAAAGACTTTTGCACATGCTGAACTTTCTGCACTGTGAATAGTCTCATTGAAATCAATGTGACTTCTTAGCAGGGCACCCCTGGGTACATACTGTCTGATCCATGTAGAGCCATCCCCACTGTAGCCACTGACCCGAGCACCTCACCTATTGAGTGTGCACCTTGCTCAGCCTTCGCCTTCCAGGCCAGCCCGCCCTGATGCAGTGTCTCTCTCCCTCCCTGGGAGGGGACTTGGGCTGCTGGAAGCAGCGTGAGAGCGGGCAGGCCCCTGGGGGGGAATTAGTGCAAGAGCTGGCCCCATGGCAGCAGCAAGGAGAAGTCCATTCAGATTTGGCCCTGTGGCTCCTCCATCATGATGGTAGAGGGGCCAAAACTGAGTCACTGTCATTGCAAGTTGGTGCACTCAGGTTTGGCCTTGCGGTTCCTCCTGATCATGACGGAGGCGCCATGAGGCCAAACCTGAGTGGCGCTGCGACTCCCATGCACCAGGTCACACCACCACCAACAGAAAGCTGCAGAGCCAAACCTGAGTGGGCAGTGGAGCAGCCAGTGCTGCTCCTCCTTCCAGTGCCACTGATACACACCGTGCCTAACGTATACAGCTGTGGGCACCACTGCTTCTTACCGTATGTAAAAGCTAAACAACTGCATGGGTCTTTGCAAAATAGGGGCTTAGGCCAGTTCTAGGGAGTTTTGCCATTGACTTTAATGGGTCCAGGATTTCATCATAGAAGATTAGGGTTGGAAGGGACCTCAGGAGGTCACCTAGTCCAACCTCCTGCTCAAAGCAGGACCAATCCCCAACTAAATCATCCCAGCCAGGGCTTTGTCAAGCCAGACCTTAAAAACCTCTAAGGAAGGAGATTCCACCACCTCCCTAGGTAACCCATTCCAGTGCTTCATCACCCTCCTAGTGAAACAGTTTTTCCTAATATCCAACCTAAACCTCCCTCACTGCAACTTGAGACTATTATCCATTTTCTTTTGTACAGCTGTAAGATCCAACCCAGTGGAAAGCATCCCACTGACTGCCATAGATGTTAGACTGTCTGGCTAGAGCATAGTGAATTATTGGTGGTAAATCATTTCATCAGTGAATTTATTCCCCACCACCACCTTATGAATTATCTGAAAACAGACTTTGATTTTTCTAAATGTATTTGTCATTCAAAGTTGAATAATGCTCACCTTACAAGAAAATATTTCATCCTGGGGATCATTCTCAAGCTAGACACTTTGATTCTATCTTTGACTATTCTTCAGTCATGGTCTTTGATCAGCTAAATCCATTTACGTTAATAATGCGGTTAGGGTACCTAGAGCCTTGGATATGTTTTTGTTATTTTAAATCTAAATAAATAAGTCAGCTCTTTTAAAAACAGAAATACAATTAGATTTCAATATGGCTGCTGCTGTGCTTCTGATATGAATGTATTTATAAGACTTTCACTTTCCAAATGGTCTTGCAAAGAAACCCTGTGGATAAACATACTTAGGAAATGCATGAAAAGGATGGCAAGTGGTATCAAAGCAAGGTCACTGTTCTTACTCAAATCAATGCTCATGGAGACTTATTTTGCAATTGACTCAGTCTACCAGTCTTCATTATATTAGAAAAGTACAACCGTTAACCCCAGAGAGAGAGAAGTACACAACCTGCCGTAGTCCCCAATACTAGAAACTGACTCATTCAAAAATATTTTCATTTTTATAGCACTTATAAAAAGAAAAAAACATTTTCTCCTTCACAGTCCATTCCCATTGTTCCTTAGAATTAATTTCAGATGGTGTTTATGTCGCTCTATTGCAAATAAAAGTGCAAGTCGCCCTTACAGGCCATCACCTTCTTCCCCCGCACTGCCGGCCCGTTTTATTCCCCTTAAGAGAACACCTACACCGCCACCTTCTGGCTATTTCATATTACAGCAGCTAGCCAATGAATTGCAGCGTGTGACCCAGAGAAAACAAAAATAAGCCTTTTCACATTCTTGAACTTGTGATTCACATGTGATTCACATTCAAGCCACGCCATCAGTAAAAATACTCTGAACTACTTTGTAGCAGCTGAGCTCCCATTTCATATTGTGACAAAGTTTCTTTCCCCACTTCATCACACATACTCCAGCTCCTTTTTTCTCAGTTCGTTGGTCTAAATGGAGCAGAGGTGAGGTCTAACATTAAATTTGCAAAGAATTACGTCCTAATGTCTCCACCATGCTCACTTTGAGACAATGCACTGCTTCCACATTGTCAGACCAACTCATTTGTCCAACAGCCGTCACAGACTGTTGCACAGGTCTGATTCAGTGTTCCAGATAGTGCAAGTTACCAGGTGGAGGGGTTGGTAATAGACTGATGGCCTGTTTGTCAGCTGGTATAAATCAGAGGAACTCAGTGGAGCTCCACCAATTTATAAAAACTGAAAACCCGACCCAGGTTGTTGTACCAGAGGGTGGAGATTGTGTTTACTTCTTACCAGTGCTGCTTGGAAAAAGAGAAACCATCCAATTGGAACATATTATTTATTTGGGGGGAGGGGGTAGGAAACAATTTTTTCCCCTCCTGTTTAAGTAGCATCTGGATTCAAAGCCAACGTGAGGTGTTATTTTCCTATTCGAGGGCCAAATACACCCTGCGACACAGTATTTAAAAACAGTCCATGATGAGGAAGAAGATTTGGTGGTAAGAGGGTAAAACGAGAAAAAACATGCCAATCTCTCCCTCAAATTAGGAAAGGGAGCAAGCTACAACCCCCAGAATTTGCTCATGTATCACTGACAGGGAAAGGTATTTACTGGAAAAGCAGGGTGGAGCTGTAGCAACGGGGCCCTACTGTCCTTTGCAAGGGAAGGGGGATGGGGTGAGCCCATCTAGAAACTGCCAGCAGAGAGAAAATCTTAAAAATAAAATCAGCCAGTAACAGAAAGCCAGCTCAAGCACACTGAAGGACAGCCTGTGCGTGCAACAAGGGGTCTGAACAATTCTATTGCCTTCAGATTCCATCAGCACAGCATAGCGTGGATGATACAACAGTGGCATCTAGTGTTCAGTCAGCTTTCTAGCAATCTAGGTTTTAAGAGGGGGCTCTTCAGAGGCTGCAGGGGTACAAACATGCCAGCTGATTGTAGTGAACTGTGCAATCAAGGTGCTTGACTAGTAAAACTCATCCCTGTTCAGAGGGCACAAGGCCTGGGCACTGCTCAAGAACCACTACATACACCTTCCACTTTGGCCATTCACCACTTTCAGGCCCCTCTGCACAGGGATGTTTTGCACCCCCACTGAGTTCTGCTGAGTCAGGTTGTGGAGTATCCCACTTCTCTGAAGGCCTTTGATACAACAGGTCTCCAGCAGGACAGCACTCATCTGAGTAAGTATTCCAGTTTAGTTGTGTGCACAACCTGTCTGCTCTGAAATGACTGATCACCTCAGTCTCACACTATGGATCAAATTGGACAATCAAAGCACGAGAAGATACAAGCTGGCCCCTCCAACACTGGAGCTCAGAATAAGCTTATTCTGGCTAGTATGTATTTCTCATTTTCCCCCCCAATTCTTTATTGCTCTGTTTTAAGAGCATCCCTGAATCTCTTCTGCATCGGCGTTCGTCACGGATGAACTCTTGTTCATTTTCTCTGAGAACTGCGTTTCTCTCTCTCCTGTACAGGCAGGAAGTTTACATCAGATGGATCTAAAAGTAAATCTAAAATCGGAAAGATTCCAATTGATCTAGGAACGACCAGGAATATTTAGAAGTTTAATTATCATCTCTAATCCCTATCTGTAAGTGAAGAGCAGTATCAGATACTTAATTGGAAGGCTTCAAGGATAACAGCTCTAGAGATGGCATTGGCACTGATATTACCATACAGATCCATCTAAGTTCCTAGTAACTCTGAAAACAAGCCCTGATGGCTTCTGGGTTTAAAAGGCAGACATTTCGACATTCTGCATCCTTGTGGTGTTTACACATTCTCTTTCAACACCATGCCTTGCAACTTGAGCGCTTCTCCTCGATAACCTATTTTTGATGGTGAACGTGCAGAGCTTTCACTATTCAAACACTGTTGTGGATAGTACATACTAGTGCACTAGCATAAAACTGGACCGGCCCCTGGCAATATTTCTTCCCCCTGGAGAAATGAGAGCACTCACTCTACTAAGATGAAAATTTTGCTACTGCTGTCCTTGCTCATGTGGTTGTCTCCCCAAAACTGTCACCTGTTATAGCTGCTTATCTAGGCAGCTAGCCTCCCACAAACTCTTCAATCCTGGCTATTGCCTTTTTTAGATTGCTTTTGTCCTGTACCTCTTTTGACATACTGCAAATGAAATGGGGTGTAGGTATAACTGGCAGGCATTGGCCACAGCCAAGAACAATTCATAAAGAGAAATGTAGACAGCAGACTTTACTGGTGAAAGGAAAAGCACCACAGCTAACCGTAAGCATCCCCCACCTGCCACATCTAATCCAAAAGAACTAAAGAAACCATATGAAGTGGTGCCATTTGGTGACTTCCAATCCTGTTACAAAATGGAAATAAAGTCACCAGTTCCATCATGTCTAGTATTTGAAGGGTTTAATAATCCTGCAAATTCCTCCACCTCATGTTCTTTCTGCCATCCAATTTCCAGAACTATTTGATCCCCACATAATCAAACGGTACTTTCATGGGGGAAGGCTCTAGAGCACTGACCAACATGCAATAAGAGCCAGAGGGGAAGATTTTCAGATGCACAAATGGCAGTTAGGCTCTTAACTCCTATTGGAAAAAAATCAATGGAAGTTAGACCCCTAGGCCTGGGTTCCTAAAGAAACTTCGGTGTGGTGATGCTCAGTGTTGTCAGCCCTACCTTTTAGGGGCCTAGAAAAATCACTGAGATTCATGAAGCGTGAGTTTGGTACCTTGGCTACCTGTATAGCAAATGGAAAGGTAGAGGCATGGCAGAAAGGGATTCAGAGAAGCCAGCAGGCTAAGTGGCACCTCACCTAAGCTAGCCAATGGAAGATGCCCAGGGGGAGAGGGTGCGTCCTAAGCCCTGCCCTGGGAGGGAGTTCAGCGCCCAGCTCCAGGAAGGTTACACACTCTGCTTGGGATTCTCCACGCAGATCCTCTTGATATACTGGTACTGTTTTAGCCTGGAGAAGGAGGACCACCTCCTTTCATAACTTAGCCCCACGGTTAAGGTACTCATCCCAATTGTGTGTGAGGGGGAGAAGGGATTTGAACTGGGAGCTGCCACCTCTCAGGCCTATGGGATATTCTGATGTAGGGCACCTGGAGACACTCCAGTTGAAGCTATTGCACTGTGGCTAAATGATGAAAGAGTCATTGGGCCAGAGAAGGAGCAAGTAATGAGAATGACACAGTAGCCTTGTAGTTAGTGCACTTACCTGGGAGGTGGGGGATCCAGTCCCCCTGCACCAATGATTTTTTCCCCATTATTGGAACAGCTTCAAATGGGAAAGGATGAGGGAGCCCACATCAAAATATCCCACAGCTCAGTGGCAAAGGCACTGAGTGATAGCAGATCCCTCCCTTCAGGTGGAGCAGGGAATTGATCCAGAGGTCTTCCACATCCCAGGGAACTATCCTAACCACTGGGCTAAAAATTCTGAGGAAAGTCCTCACCCACACACAATCACCCCCAGTTCTGTGTAATATCACCTACACGGGCAAACACCACCTATCCTTAAAAAGGGGAACAAATAGAACCCAGGGAATTATAGACCAGTCAGCCTAACTTTGATACCAGGAAAGATACTGGAACCAATTATTAAACAATCCCTTTGTAAACACTGAAAAGGGAATAGGGTTGAAAGGACTAGCCAACATGGATTTGTCAAGAACAAATCATGCCAGACCAACCTAATTTCCTTCTTCGGCAGAGTTACAGGCCTAGTGAATGGGGGAAGCAGCGGACACAATTTATCTTGATTTTGTACAGCTTTTGACATGGTCCAACATGAGGTTCTCCTAAGCAAACTAGAGAAATATGGTCTAGATGAAATTACTATTAGGTGAGCGCACAGCTGGCTGACAGACCCAACTCAGTAGTTATCAATGACTGACTGTCTAATTGGGAGAGTGTCTAGTGGGATCCCACGGGGGGTCTCTCCTGGTGCAGTACTCGTCAATATTTTCAGTAATGATTTGGATAATGGAGTGGAAGGCATGCTTATAAAATCTGCAGATGACCACAGGCTGGAAGGGACTGCTAGCACTTTGGAGAACAGAATTAGAATTCAGGACAATCTTCACAAACTAGAGAATTGGTCTGAAAAAACATCAACCAGATGAAATTCAGTAAAGACAAGTGCAAAGTACTACACTTAGGAAGAAAAAAAAATCAAATGCACAGCTACAAAACAGGGAGTAACTGGCTAGGTGGCAGTACCACTGAAGGATATGGGAGAGTCAATTTGTGATCCACAATAAATCTGAGTTACCAATGGGATAGAGTTGCACACACACACCCCCAAAGAAAAAGGCTAATATTATTCTGACGTGTATTAACAGGAGCGTCGTATGTAAGACATGGGAGGTAACCATCCTGCTCTACTTAACACTGGTGAGACCTCAGCTGGAGTACTCGATCTAATTCTGGGTGTGACACTTTAGGAAGGATGCGGATAAATTGGAGAGAAGCCGAAGGAGAGCAAAAAAAAAAAAAAAGAAAAAGAAAAAAAAAGATAAAAGGTTTAGAAAAAAACCTGACCTCTGAGGAAAGAAAGGAACTGGACACATTTAACCTTGAGAAGAGAAGGCGTTGGGGCGGGGCTGATAATCTTTACATACATTAAAGGGCTGTTATAATGTGGACAGTGAACAACTGTTCCCTGAGTACACTGATGATATGACAAGTAGTAATGGGTTTAATCTGCAGCAAAAGAAAATTATGTTAGATATTAGAGGAAAAAAACCTAACTAAGTGTAGTTAAGTTCTGGAATAGGCTTCAGAATCCCCATTATTGGAGGTTTTTAAGAACAGGTTGGACAAACACCTGTCAGGGATGCGCTAGGTTTACTTGGTCCTGCTTCAGCACAGGGGGCTAGATTTGATGACTTTGAGATCCCTTCTGGTCCTGCATGTCTATAAATCTACAGCACGGGTAGGCAACCTATGGCACGTGTGCCGAAGGTGGCATGTGAGCCAATTTTCAGTGGCACACTCACTACCCAGGTCCTGGTCACTGGTTCGGGGGGCTCTGCATTTTAATTTAATTTTAGATGAAGCTTCTTAAACATTTTAAAAACCTTATTTACTTTACATACAACAATAGTTTAATTATATATTATAGACTTATAGAAAGAGACCTTCTTAAAAACGTTGCAATGTATTACTGGCACGCAAAACATTTAAATTAGAGTGAATAAATGAAGACTCAGCACACCACTTCTGAAAGGTTGCCGAACCCTGATCTACAGGGACCCAATGCAGTAGGTGAGCTCTGAGCACACTTCCTGGATCAGGCCCTGCAGGCGAGTTAAGCGGAGGAACACTGATCTTCCCTCATTCATCCATTGCTCTGGGGCTTCAGTGTCTGGACACTTCAAGTGGGGCTGCAGTGCACATGCCCAGAAGCAAAAATGTTGACACCTAGGGAACTTTTACTGCAAAAAAAATATAGGTGCTGAGTGAGTTTAGGCAGCTATAGGATTCAACAGCAGCTGAGCAGGGGCTTTCTGAATCCCAGAGGGGCCTGATTCTTGGCTTTATATGCCTAAAGTGGCAGTTAGATACCTAAATCCTTTTGTGAATTTAGCCCCTAGCTGCTATGTGCCTTTAAGCTGTGCCCCCCTCATAAGGGCAAGATTCTCAGAGGAGTTTGAGCAAGTGAGGTGTTCAAATCACACTGAAATCCAATGGGACTGGGGTGCCTAATCCTCCCAGGCTCCTTTGAAAAATCTCAGCTGTACTCCTTACGGAGGGCAGAACTCCAGCTGAATTGCACAAGGGACGCAAAGTTAGGTTGGCTTAACTACATTGCCCAGGGCTGTGAAAACGGTCACTCCCTGTGCTGAGTAATTAAGGTGACCTAAGCCATGGTGTGAAGAATTCTTTGACTGACCCAGTTACTGCCTTTCAGAGAGGCGGACTTCCTGCAGTGACAGAACTACTCCTCCTGTCTTTGTAGCAAGTGTCTGCATTACAGCAGCACAGGTGTTGCATTTCTAGCATAGACACACCCTGACCATCATATACAAGTGCATGAAGTAGATGCTCTGCATTCCCCCAGCCACTCAAGCAGTAGCAAAACTGCATTTTTTTTGGTTCAGAAAGACTCACTGAGCAGGTCCCCAGGGAGGCAGACACCCCCTCAAATGAGAACTTGGCCTGATTGTCACAGAACTTTGTGTTTATTAAAGTTAGGTTTCATCAATGTACAGAACTGACAAAAAATGTCCAGGAAGATTGACAAACATTTACAATTTATATATTTGAACACTGTAGGTATAAACAAATAAAAGTTCTCTCACTATTTTGTTTCCTGGGAAGCCTCCAATGAAACCAACTCTCTCAGCTGGCCCCTCTGCAGCAGTTCTATTAACCACTGATGAACAAGAACTCCTACTTATTCTTAACATCCAGTGTTTTAAAATTATTGCTTATTACCAGATAAAAGAGCAAGATGACATATTATGGGTCATTATTAAAAATATCGTGTCACAAGCTTTGTAACAGCACACTCTTTTTTGCGCAATACACTCCTCTTTTTCCATTTAAAATAATGCAGTTATGACGACAAAGGTTTTCCAGAAGCAACTAGTGATTTTGGGTACCCAACCAGAGGTGCCTTAAAGGGGCCTGCTCGTCACACATTAGTGCTTAGCACACCCTGAAAACCAGTCTCCTCTAAAGAGTCAAGTTGAGTATCAAACAATGGAGCCATCCCAAAATCACTAGTCTCTTTGGAAGGTCTTGGCCGATTTGTTTATAGAGATTCAGTGAAAAGGTTTTAATAACCCAGCATCACACGTGCTTTGCAAAACAAGTCTTTAGAACAGAATCTCACTGGGAGCTAAGCTTGGACTAAGCACTGGCTTCATGCTTGAGTTACAGAGCTCAGTCCTGAACAAGCAGTTTTCAATCTCAGGAGGGGAGATGCCAGCCGGAGGAACAGGATTTGATTTTCTGCCACCACACCTACAGGAGTAGTTCCAGGGCTGAATAAATAAGAAGGGAAGGAATGTTCTCTTTGTGTAGTGCTGCTGATGAAATGGGAAATCATACCCGTGTCGAAATCTTACCACATCATTGGACAAGTGCAGTCCTTGACACATGCAACTAAATCCACTCACAAATTTACTCACCCGCTCACTGCCTAGAGTGATCAGCCCCCACGTGTCTTAGCTTGGCTGCTGACGGAATGGGGGAAGATAAAGTCTAATTTACATAATGCACAATACAGTCCATTTTAGTCGAGGGATGATACCACCATGGAGAGAGATTTAATACGTTTCTAGTCAAAGGCGGTTAAAAAAAAAGTCTCCCTCAGAGGTTCTCCTGACTACAAAGGACAATGTAGGGAACGTCCAGTTATGAGATGCCACTGGAGAGCCACCAGAAATAGAGAATTTTATATGCTGCTCTAACTAGAGGCATCCCAGCCTTTACAACACTTGGTACAGTGGGTTCCCCTCCTCCCCAAACACATCCATGTCCTTGCTCAGAGATTGATCTCGTATAGACTTCCACCTGCAGAACTCAGGTTCATAGTAGCACTTGCTCCTTTCCACTGGGAGACATCCCTGCACCAAGGCCCACTCTTAGCCCTGATGGATCTTTTTGATTGTTCCACCCTTGCACTCCTTGCTCATAATAAAGTCATTTTACTTGGGCACTTTGCTCTTGTCCTCCGAAGGAAAGAAATCACGTTGCTTTGGCTAACCTCAGCGAGTGAACCAACTCCCATGAGGAAACGGAAACCCAGCACACCTCCTGCCCAAGCAGTCTCTTCAGGGCAATGGAGCAAGGACATGCTGCATTTCTTTCCGATGGCCTTCCACTTTCGCTGCACTGGGTCTCTTTGGATAGGCGATCCTGGCCATCTTAAAGAATTCATTGGCAGCGTCCAGTGCAATAAGACGATCCTGTCAAAATAATGGAGTCGTCAGAATTGCTGGTATCCATTCAAAAATGCCCTCTCAGACAGGCTTGAAAAGATGTAAGGCCTAATCCTTCATGCTGTCATGCCAGTGTCCTGGCTCCAAGAGAAATAATGGCATAAAACTGGAGTAACTCTTAGCTGAATCAGGCTTGTGGTCTACAATGCACACGTTTCTATCTGTGCCCAAGCCGGCCACCAGTGCAATCTTGGACTGAACAGTCCTATTTGGGAGACGGAGGTACACGGGGCTTTGATCCCGTGCATTTCACTACTCATGCCACTTGTGACCTCATTAGCAGAGACAGAGTGGGTTAGATAAGATAGAAACTTAGCTACCTACCACCACAAAGAGGTATCGCTCACAGAGCTCCCAGCTGTTTGGGAAAATGTTTGTCTCCTCAGAGAGCTTTAACAGGATCTCCCGGGCTTTCCTCATGTTCTGAGTATCGCTGATGATGCTAAGTTTAGTCACCGATAACAGGGAGTCTGCTTCCTTGTGAAACCCTACGGCAGAGAGAATCAGTCCAGTTTAAATGAAAGGCACAAAACATGGCAGGATGTAAGTGGGCAATAACATTACTGCAAAGAACCAACCCATCCAATCCAGCTCTCTGCTAGTAGACAGCTTGGTATATATTTGGAGGTTCGCTGTTCCCCCTCTGCCTTGTGTGTTTGCCTTTTAGTGTTCCTATTTTATACCCCATGACAGGAAAAAATAAATCACACTTGGATAAAATGAACTAGCATTTCCTTTGAGCAGGCTTCACTGTGTGCCCTTGCTGTAGGGTGAAAGGGAGGCCACCAGTGAGACACCATTTGAAACTGCAACACGTGCATTGTGCTCTCTCAATTAAAGGCCACCTTTACTTGTGCTGATTCAGTCTTTGCCTACTCTGTGTGCATAGACAGTGAGTACGTTCAGTATAGGCTGGGTGCCCTGCTCTTTCCATGAGCCAGCAAGTCCCGGTGCTGCTGATAGAACTGAACACATTCAGCACCTTTCAGGCTCCCCCCAAAAAAGCCAACCAACTGAAGGGAAAAAGCAACACAGAGTAAAAGTGCAGGTAGTTGTTTGGGACTGAAACACTCAGCATGGTTTGTTTTTTGTTTTTTTTTAAATAAGAGTAGCATCTGTGAGAAGAAAGCGACTTGGAATGTAACCTCCATGATGTACCCATAAGCCTGGCCCCAGGAATTATGTGACTGCAGCATCATAAAGGTCCTACTGATAAAGTCTGTCTGTATGCGCTTGTGGTTAAAGCATGGGACTGGGAGTCTGGAGATCTGGTGGTTTATATCTAGTTTTGCTATTGACTTCCTGTGTAGGCCCATCAAATTACTTGCTTTGTGTCTCATGTTTTCCGGCTCCGCTCTGTAAGACAGGTAGAGGATTTCTTATACGTCACAGGGGTGTTAGTGTTTGAAAAGGATTTTGTGCTAGTGTAGTACTTTAAGGGCTTCGGTGCATTATGGATTTGTAATAAGCGGTGTGTAGGAGCTAACCAAGTCTGGTTGATAAAGGTTAACAATGATTCACAGCTTCAGTGCATAAGATTCCCTCCATCATCACGTTTGGGAAAACAAGATTCCTTTGCTCTTAGTGGTCACGTCTTTGCAAAAGCAAAAAGTCCAGGAACTGACACCTGAGGGATCCAGTTCCCCTGTGCAAGAGAGACTTCCACGTGAGCAGTGCAAATCACTGCCTTCCTGATCTGCCAAAATTTTGCATCAGTTTTGTCCAGGTGTCAGTAACTACACAAGGCCCTGGGGACTCTAGCCCCACATATCGTTGCAGTTTCCTCCAGAGGACCAGCCAGATGTGTTTGGTGGATTTAACTCTTTCCAGGACATGTAGGCAAAGCAGTGGAAAGAAAAGGGAATTAACAAGTAGTTTTATTCATTTAAACTCTATTTAAAATTTCTTTCCGGTTCTTCAGATCTGCTGGTATTAACCAGAGGAGGGAAATGGATATTTTCACATCATTTTCATCAGAAAAAGCTTTGGGAAAAATGTAGTTGTAGTGAAAATCAGTGCTCTTTCATACTGAGCTGCCTGGCTCTTAAAAAGACAGGATAATCCCCAACCCCATTGTCCAAATAGCCTGGGGACAGGCATTTTATTTGGATAATCAGAATTTGGTTAATCAAGGGGACTGGACCCAGCCAGCCATTCAGCAGCAGGGTGGCCTCCCCCAGGGCTGGAGGCTCATCCTTTTCCTCTGCAGTCCTGGCCAGAGTCTCTGCCCTGCTCCCTCACTCCTGTGACAGCAGGACTGCAGATGCTCCCTGCACTGCCACAGGGCCGGTGACATCTGCCTCCTGCAGGCACAAGGTGTGGGACAGAGCAGAGACCCCTGGCCAGGACTCTGCTAGAACTGCAGATCCTCAGTCCTCCCCTGCACCTCCAGGAGCCCTCTGCAGCTCCATTGTCAGGGCACTGTTTGCTCTCTCCTGTGCCAGAGAGGCTGAAGAGAGCTCCTGGTTCTGCCACAGGAGCCATTCAACAGGGTGGGCTCCCCCACAGATGGGGGCTCCTCCTCCCAGTCCTGGCCCTGAGATGCATGGGAGACAGCAAATGGATCTGGATAATGCAGTGGTTTGGATAAATGGGAGTATACTGTATACCGGATCACAATGCAGGCGTTAAATAGACGAACACCATGCATGTCATGGCAGGGCAGAGGGGACACCCCCTTTCTTATCTGGTGGAGCACCTACCGCCACTCTCTGTAACCACCCTAGGCAACTTTTTGACTAGTGGACCCACCCAGAATTTACAGAACCAGTGACCAGACGCTTCCTCCAAGCCCACCCACCCATAAGCTGCTGCGGAGAGCCACAGCACAGCACTCCTTTGCATGGCAGGAGGGAAAGGACCCAGTGTCCCTCTGCGCTACCTCTTTCCAACTGCACCCCTCTTCAGTGAAGCCTTGGTGGCTCTGTCATTTTGCATCTACGCAAAACAAAAGAAATGGAGGGGAGATTACCCTAAGATATGAAGGCATCAGTAACAGCCTTTGCTGAACAGCTGTCCTGCTGCAAATAAAATAGCCACGACCTCGAGTTTACCTAATTCTTCCAAAACACGCTTCCATCTGCTTCTCACTTCCCTTCGGGTTTGCCGCAAGGTATAGATGTCGTAGTTCAGTTTTTGCCATTCCTGCAAGGCAAAGGGAGAACAGATTCAGACTTCTTCATTCTGTACGGCTCATCCCACCTGGCTCTTTTCCAGCGATTTGTACTTCTGGCGACACAGCCACATTCATAGGCCTATGACAGAGTAACGGCTCACCCCACAGGTCTGTTCCCAGTGTGGATTTATGGCCAGAGCTGCTTACTTTACCAACTAAAATAATTTTTTCCTATTTTAACCTTGCCACAGCTGTGGGAGAATGGACATGATTTTGGCTTAAGCATCAACATAATTAACTAAGTTCTAATCACAAGGCCCAGTTTAACTGCATTTTAAAATATGGGCTCATCTTTCCATAGCATTGGACCTACAGCTGGTTGAAAAGTGCAAAGTATTGTCAGTGAAAAAATGCTGAACAGAAAGCTAAAAACCACAAAATGCTTCTATTTCTGTCGGAAAACCAGAACACTTCCATTCCTCCACCTCCAGAAAAGGCAGCTTTTTTCCATCAAAAACAAATGGACCAGAACATTTCAGCTGGTCTCACTTGGACCCAGTTCTTTTCCCAATGAAGCCACTGACCTAACTCCCATTTATTTCAATGGAAGCTAGGTTGCTCTCTTCAAAATATGGACGAGCTCTACTCAACACTAATTAAACTTGGGTTTCCTCGTAAATGTATTCTGCGCTCAGTTACACTGGTATAATCCCCAAGAAAATCCATGGTCTTCAAGTTGTACTGTATTGCAGAGTTTAGCCTATACTTTTTGAAAACTTTGCCAATGATTTATGGGTCCAATAGCTAAAAATGGACTCCTTATTTGGGGCAGAGGAGAGAAAGAGGGCAATAATCTAGAAACAGAGCCCAACCCTCAGCTGGATTCTGCAATGCTATCCTAGGATGCAGAACAAGGTGTGCTGGAGGAACTGGTTCATTTCCACTCCCACTCAGTTGGTCTGAAGCCCAACTGAAGCCCTAGATATATCCTCCCATCAAAGAGCTTTTCCTGGAATTTGGAGACACAAAAAGTTGTTCCTGTGATGATCTCTTATCTACTTATACCAAACCTTCCATTGCAACTGCTGATTTTCCCAGGCTTCTAGCTTCCAAAGAAATGGCACCTTTGGCTTGCAATTTTCCATGTCTGATCACAACCCACAGGATTTGTGGTTGTTAAAGTTTGAGCATAACCCAGTGACACATTTCAATTAGGCCAGGACCAGATTTGCAGAAGAGCTCAGCTCCCATTTAGGCACCTAAATGAAGATTTTCAGAAGTGCTTACGGTATGTCTACGCTGCCTGCCGGATCGGCGGGCAGCAATCAATCCAGCAGGGATCGATTTATCACATCTAGTCTAGACACGATAAAAATCTACCCCCAAGCCCTCTCCCTTCGACTCCTGTACTCCAGCGCTGCAAGAGGTGCAGGCAGAGTCGACAGGGGAGCAGCACAAGTCAACTCATTGTGGTGAAGACATCACGGTAAGTCAATCTAAATACTATGACTTCCGCTACATTAGTCACATAGCTGAAGTTGCTTAACTTAGATCGACCTCTCCCCCCGCCCCCAGTGTAGACCAGGGCTCAGAGAACAATAGAAATCGAGCCCTTTAGAAAACCTGGGCCACTATTATTTAAATAGCCAAAAAAAGATATTTGTTTTGTCCATGCTTAACTCAGAAATGGCTGATTTTTACAAGCCAGGACTTATCGCCTCGCAGGACTAGCCTTCAAGCTAAAAGAGAACATTAATAGTTAAAAATGACTGAACAACTAGGTTTGCATATATGATTTCCATTCAATTTACAGTTACTATGCAATTTGTTGTGCTGCGGAATACAAAGTATCCGGGTTTTAGTGTCATTTCGTACTTATCTTTTAATCTGGTATCCCAGATCTTACAGTGACATTAGTATAGCTATTTCTGCATTAATATTTCAATTGACATTACAGAGATTAAATGCCAACGCTTATTTATATAACATCAAAACTGTGCACACAACAGTCAGGGAAACTGGAAAGTTTAAGCAGTGATGGTTCAGCTTCTTTCCAATCCCCACCCAATTGCCCAACTACCACCCCATACACACACTTTCCTCCTCTAAAAACAAAACAGACACCTCACTTAGGAAGGCACAAAGCCATCTATCAAAGAACTGCCGGGGGGTTGGGGAGGGTGTGCAAACACTTGGACAGTTCATTACAATCAAAACCAGTTAAATTACATATGAGAAATTAGATCCATATGTTTAATAGCCATTGTGGAGGAGACAGATGTCACCAACAGCCAGTCATAGCTGCATTGTATGCCTGACTTTCTAATCCCATTTCACCATTGTAATAAAGACAGCTGTATACAATGTACCTTTCCCTGCACATTCGTATGCATCTTGTTTATTAACCTGCCATTTTGATTAAAGTAATTTTTATATGTTTTAATGTCCAGAAATTAGAGAGCCATTAACTAAAATTATGGAGCACATCCAGATCAATTAAAGAAGGGAGAATGATCTGCCAGTAAAACGCATTATGTTGATAATTTTCCTACAATTACACAGAAAGTCTGCAAGAGAAACTTGTCATTTTTAACAGGAAATAACTAACAGGTAAATGCTAATTTAGCTTTTAAAGGTGACCAGCAGATATTGGGATATTGTCCCATTTCCTCTCCCCCCTCCTTTCTTTTTTAAATTTAAACAGGCATTAAAATTCACTTTAAATATTTGTTTTTGTTTTTCCTGAAGGCTGATTTTGCTCAAATTCGCTCCAAAACAACAACACTGCTTTTAATTTTGGGTTAAAAAAACAAAAACCAAAAACTTAACATTCTGTCCTATTTTGTTTTAATATGTTGGACTTTTAAAAGGGAATCCACCCCACAAACTTGCACTGAATAAGGGGGTGGGGGGTGGGAAGAGGTGAGAGTTAAAACCAATTAGGTATTTCGATCAGTCTGAGTGCAGATAGAGGGTGGGGTTCTGTTTGCATTTTACCCAGAAATATCGCAGTTAGCAGAAGGTTTGGGCAATGGAGTGGGCTCAGTCTCTGCTCTCAGTTGATAGGTCAGACATGTTTTAATCTTTCACATACACATACTCCTTTCAAAGTGTTTTTCAAAAGTTTGAAATTAAAAAAAAAAATAATCTCAAAATCCCATGTGCTCTTAATTAGTTGATTTTATTGCTCTTGTGAGGACATAGCCTGCCTAGTTCTCCAGCCCACTCCACCCTCAAGAGTCCTGCAACAAAGAACACAGAAGAAGAGAGTTTTTAAGAGAAACTGAAAAGCAGAAATTCCATTCTATGGAATCATATTGACAACTTCTCCCCCTCCCCCCGAGTCATCAGCAAGGTCGAGATGTTTAGATCCACAGCACTGAGCTAAGAGAGTCACTGATAGCAGTAGTAGGCTGTTATTTTCTGTGCGAAGCAGCCTGTACAAGGGGATGAGACACTCTGCCTCTCGGTCTCACAGCTATTTACTAGCCTGCACAGGAATGTTGAGACTCAGGACACCTCGGTTCTAGTCCCAGTTCTGGAAGCGTGTGCGCTCTGGGGGTTACAGAGCCTTCTGCCCCCAACTCATCCTCCAATTGCTTTCTCTGCCCCCACCCCCGAGACCTTTGGTTCCCAGACCCCTGGCTCTCACACCTCTGAATCCCACTCCGACTGACGGCTCCTCCTCGCTGCCTCGGCACCTGCAGCACTGAACACAGACTATTCATGCTCTCAGCTTGGATTCAGAGGCCTCAGTGGCCCCCTGCAAGGAGGAGGAGACATGGCAGGGAAAGTCCTACCCAGCCCAGCAGCTCTTGAATGCAGCACGCTCAGTCTTGACAGCGGAGGTGGCACATGTGTTGTCTAGTTGGCACATAGCCGCTGTGCTGCGAGGTGATGGAGCACGCTCAGTGAAGACAGGCTCTTCGGAGATGTCACCACCGTTTTCTCTTCTGAGCTTGTGGGAGCTGAGATTTTCGGATGCTTATAACCCTGCTTGTGAAAATCTGGCCAAGCCACATCCTTCCTGCCAAATATCAAGTCCCTGCTGCAAAACTTGGGCATGCTTGAGCTTCTCGGTGAAGTTACTGTAAGAAATTGGAGTCAGCTGAACAACTCCCTCACCCACACCCCTCTGGAAAAAAAAGCCTGAGGCAGACACCTGACAAAGCAAAGTTCAGCCTGAACTATTACAGTTTGGCAAAGCTAAAGGCAACTGTGGAACAGGGTCTTATAATGGAAGTGAAGTTTGCCTGGCACTATAGCCCTCAATACCAGCTCTCCCTCAACTGACTCATGACAACACCTGTGTGTTACTAGGAGACAAACTGGATGTTTCCATATTGCACGTCTAGCACATTCATACTTGGAGCGCTTTGTGTAATTACTGTGTGCGCCTCTGTACTGGAATGGAAAAGTGCCTTAGGTGCACTGAGCAGAAGGACACCATGTTCTTCCAGTGATGACTCAAGACATTTGGGTACCAGTCATATTTACAGTAGGGTGAGGCATGGTCCATCAAATTGAGGCTCTGGCAAGAAATGATGAAGACAAGAACGTCTCACTCATTGTCTCCTGACTCACTAACGAACTCTCTCGCCCTGCCACGTCACAGAGACAGGTGAGTGTGGGCTGCTGACTCCTTGCATCCATGATGAGCTAGGTTTACAGCACCAGGAAATCCACATCTTACCTTGTTAATGCAGAAGAGTTTCAGGCAGAGATTTTCAGCTTAGCCAAGTAGGCGGATTTAGCCATACCTCTCCCATTGAAGTTCATGGAATTAGGAGTGAAATCCCTTAGCTGATTTTGAACATATCAGCCTCAGTTTCCAGCACAGTATCAAGCAGGTGCATTCTCTCTGCTCATTACTTGGCAGTCACCAGCCCTTGCTTCCCTTTCTCCTGGTTGCCATCTTGTCATGATGCCAATGTGTGACTAAAGCTGAACGCCAGTACAGCACTGACCCATGGGCACACGAGCCAGAAAAAGGCCAAGAACAGAAACAGCCCTGCAGTTACTATCACCCCTGGGCTCAGAACTGGGACTGGGACACCCGGACCAAGAGAACCATCCCCATGATTGTGGCAGCCCCCGTTTGTAGGCTGGTCTCACTTCTCCCTAGGGACTGGCCTTGTAAAGAGCGGCTCTAAGATCAGGGAGTGCAAAAGTGGCTCAAGGCCTCTTCGTACACACTGGCCCACCCAGCTGCACTAACTGCTCCCTAGTCACACGTCCAGCCCTGTACGTATGAAGTTGGTGACATCAGAGCAGAGCTGCAGGATCCCCATCCCTGGAACTGGACAGCTCTTGTATGTGAGAGGACTAGCAACAACCATCTAGCAAGATCTTCAGTAGCCTGCGGGCAGCATCAAAGGAAAGTAACTTAGAACAGATTCAAGGACTCTGACTAGGGAACAAACCAAGCTGGAACCGTGACCAGGTCTCAGGGAAGAAGAGACAGCACAAAATGACCCACATCTCAGAAGCAGGACCCTAGATAAGAACAGAGGCACTAACCCCTCCTATTGCCTGCCACATTGGTCTCAAAGATATAAAGAAGCCAAGCCATAAAACACACACTCAATTGTCACTCATACATCTCCCGCTGAAATCATACATAGGCACTATATACAGTGCCTAGGGCAGAATTTGTCTCTGTAATGCAGTGTCTAATGCCAACACATGTGTAGCCCTAGCATTATCGGGTTGAGCAATTTTCAATTTCAGTGTTTTCCTGGCCTAAGTCTAGTCTGAATTCCTGTATTTGAATGATGGATACAAATCTTGTTTGCATGTCACAATCACACTGCGAGATCGGATGAATTCACCAAGTAGTACTGGCTGATCGCTTGCTGTCTATCAGACCAGTAAGATCAGAATCTCATTTCCCAGATATGCAGCATCCTGGGCAAGATTTCTATCTCAAAGGAGCACACATCAGTTTAGGCCCTGATTCAGTAATTCAAATCAGTGGGGGGAAACTTCCAATGCTTTAATTGAGAACCGGGTCCAGCCCTTGAGGTACACTACCAAAGCAGCCTTTAAGAAAGTCACTTTAAGACGTCGCGTTGATGAAATGTTCTTTTGTACTATAAACCACTGAGGTGACGCAAGTATTGTCATTTGTTTGTAACAAATGGGATTAGATACTTATGCCAAAAAATAATGTAAACCCAGGTGCTAAGATTAGACTCCTAATTAGAAGTGTCCTGATTTTTAGAAGTGCTGATTTGTGGGTGTCCAGTACAGATCAGGCCACTCTTTGAGCAACTAACTCAGATTAGGATCCAAACTTTAGGCATCAGGTTTGAAAATGTTGGCCCCCAGCTTCTCTGGTTACAAGCAGAATATCTCTATACTTCTTCTATGTGCAGCCAGCCAAGTCAAGACTGCAGCACTCCAAGTGAATAATCCGTTTCCCCCTATTGCTCAAATATAATCAAAGGAACTCCTCTGAGATTATTTTGAGTGAGAGGATCACTGATATTAAGATAAATTCATGACTATGTCAGGAGAGAAGGGGAAATGCATATCAGCACACAGCAGCTTGTACTGTTTTTTCCCCAGCCTGGGAGTAGGAAGAAATCCTTCATTCTTAGCCAAGAGTATTGGTGCTATTTACTGATCTGCAAAGCAAAACGGAGGTGTTTCCCTTCCCCACCCCCTCCCTTGGAGCCTCAAAATGGCCTCATTGTTCCAGTTTTGCACATGACCCGGATACACCATTTAAGTTCTGAAAAAGGAGAGGATACAGTAACAACCTGGAAGTCCTCTCTTTTGTGATGCAGCCTGGACACTAGGATGTGAACTCTGGCTCAATGAGAAGAGAAAGATTGTTTTTTAACTGAAGAAGAGACTGCAGTTTGTAAGTGAGAGCTTGAGGGGGAGTTGACTGCAACCTGGAGAGCAAAAATCCCCAAACCTCAGCCTTTGCAGTGCGAGGCACATACTGCCAAGGCCTATTCTTGGCAGAGATCTGTTGGAATCCTCCCAAAGTCCTCATGACCCAAAGTATTAACAAGGAAGGAAGGAAAGGTCTATGCAAAAAATAAGCAGTGAATCTCTGACCGCCTCTTTAGACAAATACATTTTTAATATACAAACTATTCGCTCATTTGAGTTGAATCCAATAATTAGTTTCCATTATTAGGAGCCCTGGATGAGTGGAAAGTGTTTTTACCATATTGTTTTATACCAGTCCATGGACCTCTGGGGGTCTGCAAACTATGTCTGGGATTTCCAAAGGGGTCTGCACCTCCATTCGAAATTGTTTAGGGGTCCACAAATGTTAAAAGGTTGAAAACCACTGCTGTATACTAATCACCCCAGAAATCCCTGATCTCTGTCTCCACCTGAATTTTACATTAACAGGAATCTTGCTAGAACCCATCTGCAGCAAAGCAATGTTCATACAGGTCTGGCTTTAATTACACTTAGAATTACTGGGCCAAACTCTGCTCTCTAATGTAAATCCAGAGCAATTTCATTAGTATCAAAGGAGCTGCTCCTGATTTACCCCAGCAGAACTGGTTCCATTGTCTGTTTTGTTTAGAAACTAGGCTGCCGCTTTCTTTTAAAATCTGTAGTCACTGAATTATTCCGTTGACATTTAAAGGCTATAACACAGGCAGCAACAGCAAACTCTCCTCCTCTACCACCCCACATCGCCTGGGTAATAGCTTCATCTCACCCTTTTCATAGAAACTGCTACTCAACACTAACTGTGGTACAGGTAGGTAGGGGCGGATTCTCCATCTCTGGCGGTCTTCAAATCCAGACTGGCTGCCTTTCTGGATGATAGACTTTGGTCAAACAAGTTATTGGGCTCAGTACGGGGAGATCTGGGTCAAACTCTATGGCCTGTGTTATTAAGGTCAGACCAGATGTTCTAATGCCTTTAACGTCTCGGAATCGAACAATGCCACCTCATGGTGAACCTACCCCGAGGATCACTCCTTGGCTTCTTCCCTGGACTGGGCGTTCAGAGTTGCCAAAGATGAGGGCAATTTTAGTGACCGTCCACAGAGTGCAGGCCAAAGACTAACTTTTGTCCAAATAGTCTGACTGTTTGATGGTTAATAGAAGCAGTTAATATTAATACAGGATGGATAGAACTAGTGACCTAAAAGTGGAAGGTGATGCATCTTGTTACAACCTTTGAAGCCATCAAACTTCCCTCATTGATGAATTAGAGGGTGCATGTGCCTGCAGTCTAGTCAGAATTGCTATGTACTGCAGGTTATTGTCCGTGACACTCCTGATAAGCATATGGTTTAATTCCCATCTAACATTTTTGTTAGCATTAATTATTTTAACGCTGGGTCTTCTTTTTATCGATATAAATGTCCCATCCCTCTTTGAATATAAAGAGGGCATACAAAGGGCTGAAACCAGACTGAAGAGTTTTTGTAAACAACATACAAAAGCATGACAATGAGAAGACACTCTGGGAAAATGCTCGCTAGGGACGCTTCCTGTTTCGCCAACCATCTTGCAGAAAGCAGCTTCTTTCCTTTAGGAAGTTAAGTTGGTTTTGCTTCTATGAAAATTAAATAAATTGAACCCCCTTCCCTAAATGTTGGGCCATTTTAAAGTCCGCCATCTGTTGAACACAGCAGACTATTAACAGAGTGATGGATTCAAGAGAGCAAAGGAATGGAAACCACACACTTTACTGGTAACCATGACATCGGTATGGAAACGCATCACAGCTCCTGCCACCACCTATGACTCTTGTGCAACAGCAGTCACAGCTCCCAGGGCTGAAAATGAAGTGTAGGGAGGAGGTGACAGGTGGGAAGGAGAAGACCCTTGGCTAGTTAGAACACTGCAGCTGGTGGCTTTAGAGGCTTTGTACAGCTGTTCGGGGCAGGACGCAGCAGCACTTGCTACTGTAAGGGGAAGAAGAGGACGTGGTGTCCCATCAGAGCATGAGTTAGCAGAGAGGCAGCGTGGACTTGTGGGTGGGGCACTGGACTGGGAGTCCAGAGAGCTCGTTTCTATTCTTGGGTCTGCCTTTAACTTGCTACGTGATCTTGAGCAAATCACTCGCTTCTTTGTGCCTCTGGTTCCCCTTTTACTTCTTGTCTATTCAGATTGGAAATTCTTCAGTACAGGGACTGTCTTATGATGTTCCTGAACATTGTCTAGTACAACGGAGGAATCAGGCCTCAACTGGGTTCTGTAGGTGCTACCATAATAAAAATATTAGTACAAAAGCAGCAAGAGGTCCTAGCTCGGCCTAACGAAGCTTTTTGAAAAGAACCAGAAACGAGTCGCTAGCACTGTGTCCCCTTTCCTACTCCACCCTTCTGCCACTTGCAAGGGATGCATCTAAACTCCAAGGAGGGTTTTAGGTAAAGCCAACCTTTTAAGCTGTTACTCCCTGCAACTTTCCAACTCAAAGTCCCCACCAACAGGCTGCGGCCACAATACACAACTGCAGCTGTCCCCACAATAGTTGGGGAAGCTTTAATGGAGGACATGCTCTGAAAGGAGCATGTCTGAACTTCTGCAAAGCTTTGGAGAAGCATGGTCCGAGTGCACCAGAAACCCCTGAAAAGGGGAGAAGGTTCTCAAGCCTCAGCTGAAAATGCTTTGCATGGCTCTCCCAAGTCAAGAGTTCTCATCCAGCTGTGCCACACTGCACAAGTAACTTCAATCTCTGTGCCTTTGTTTCTACTACTTAGTTCAACGTGCTGCAGAAACATTGACTAACTGATCCTTGTACCGCTCAGGCTGAGTAGTCGTATTCCTACAAAATGGCATAGGGAACCTCACAAATGGCAGCAAGCAAACCCTTCTTTTTCTGCTACTCACTAACACTACAGCCCTTCAGAAAGCAAATATTAATGAAAATAGTCTCACTTGGGGGAGGGGATTTGCTTCCAAATTCTGATTGAATGAGAAAATTCAGTATCCAGACATGTGGCCTTGACTTCAGCTGGTAAATAGCCATAACTCCACTGAAGATCTGAACCCTTGAGTGACTTACCACCTCACTCACTGTCAGAAATATCAGGAATGTTGATTTGGGTCAGTCCCGGTTTGGTTGATTCTACACTAGATGTGTCAGAGCTGAGAGCTCTCGTACCTTAATAGAATATTCATCAATGATGATCTTTAACACAGATGTCCTTTCTCCCAAATGTTAATTGGATATGGATGTTAAAAAGGTGTTAGCAAAAGAAACCCAAATATATTAAAGCAATCTAAAAATCCTCACTCTTAGCTGCAGAGCTCTTACTTTTGTGAATTTAGTAAGTTATCATTTTACTAGTTCTCCAGTCAGTCTTCCAGAGTAGATGGAACCTGAATGTTTATTGTAATAAGCAGGGGGAAGTTTTAAAAAAGCCCCTGTGGACATTTTATCCATCCTAGAAAAGTAAAAAGTATTTCCACACTTTGTGGGTCATCTTTAATGGCCAAGTTGGATAATGGAGATCAATAAATCCATTTATTAAACTATCTGTTCTTACAGATAATGTTCCACATTATTATTCGGCTACACAGGTACATACTTGTGGTAATTGTGCTTCAATCAGGGAATGACATCACTACAAGAGAGAGGCAGGATGGATTTATGGTCAAAGCACTCATCTGGAGTCCATTCCTGGCTTCACTCAGATTTCCCACATGATCGTGGGCAGATCTTACCTATTCTCAGAGTCTTGGTTCCCCAAATGCAAAATAATTTTCTCCTTTCCATCATGCATGTAGTGGTACAATCTATGCCAGTGAAGACTAGAGAAAAACCTTGATGCAAGACTAAGGAGCAGCAGATACAGGCACCGGTGGAGAGCATAAGAATTTCCACAGAAACAGTTCTAAAGACTGCAGGACCCCAAGAAGTAACCATGGCTTCTTGCATTAATTGTCTGTGCTGTCCAAGTGCTCCAGTGGTGGCCAAACTACAAGCATGTAGCTTCAGCCACTTCTGCCATCCCTACACCACTGGCAATGATCTTCAGTGAAGGAACAAGCAGTTTTGTGATGCTGCTCAAACACATCAATCCATTTTGTTCAGACTTTACTTGTTCCTTCATAGGAGTTGCCCAAAGGGTTGTCAGAAACCCTAGGACCAGATAGGGAGATGTAGCAGCATGTTGAAATTTCACAAGAATCTACCACTAGGCTGTGGACAGGGGGTACACAAGGGCAACTGCAAAAACATCACATTCAAGTAGTTGTCAAGTTGGCCAACTCAGCTCTTCCCAACCTGTGATCCACAGCCATCTGTGTTAGATTCAGTTCATACAGATCCTGCTCCCCAGTGTGGAGCGGGGGACAGATGATGGCTGTGATCTGAATCACCTGATACACACACACACACACACTTCTGCTGATTGTTTAATGCTGCTGCCTCTGAGTGGCAACTGTTCCAATATCAGATTGGAAATGCTTTCCTGGAAATCTCAGTCTCAGACCAATGAAAGCTCAAAGGGAAGTGATGACTAATTCCATGCATCACAGATGGCTTGTGAGAAAGCGTGAGTTTGTGTTAGCAGATACACACACCAGCCTGCCCTGCTGATCTGAACACTCAGCTGTTCAAATATTTACCTGGAAAAGTTCCATGGAATCAGTACAATGTACTAAATACTGAAATGCCAGATTGAAGTGGGGAAATTCTAGGCATTCAATATGAGCCAGACTGGCACAGAACTGGAAGCTGAACAAAGATCAATGCTATCAAATACCCTCCTCCTGATATGGAAACGTATTAATTAGTTGGTGGTTTTCTTCATGCTGCCAAAGCAATCCTCCATCAGAGCTGTTTCTTCATTCCCTTGAAGTTAATTTGCAGTGCTGTTCTCAGGAGTTGTACCCAGGAAATTAGGTCAAATAGCCTAAAGATCATCAGACATGGGCCCAAGCTTTAAAACAGAAATCCAGACCTGTACTGCTCCAGCCTTCAGGGCTTGTTCTGAGCTAGTGGTGCGGTTCAGCTCATTGGAGACATGATCAGATACAAAATATGGATCCATGTTCATATTCTGGAAAAAGTCTCCCTATGCCTTGACCCTAAATAATCCCAAATTAAATTAAGTTCCAGGTATGCTGCAAAAAGCAGGGTTTGCGGGAAGCTTGAGGATATATTTCTGGGACAGTTACAGGGTCTGCTTTGCAGGTTTGATTTATTGGCGGAACTTAGTTTTATATGATTGAAGGCAGTGTGACTTAGTGGATAGATCACTCAGGAGACCTGAGTTCTATTTCCTGGTCTGCCACTGACCTGCTAGGTTATCTTGGCAGGTCACTTCATCTCCCTGTACCTCACCTTCCCCATCTGTAAAATGGGGATAATGATACTGACCTCTTTTGAAAAATGCTTTGAGATTTATGGATGAAGAGCGCTGGATAGGAGCTAGGCATTATTACTAAAGAGCAGAAATTTAGGCCCTGTCTATTTTAAAAAGGGTTTGCTTGTGTAGAAAGCAGGCATATTTCCCACTGAGTGGAAGTTCTTTGGCTGGAAGTATCCACATTAGTCAACTGGAGACAGGCTGAATGGGGAAGAGCTGGCTCATGTCACACGCTTACATCTGTGCAACAACAGCACTCAAGGAACTACACTTACAAAGCATCAGTATTGGAGCCATTTAAAGGATAACTTTCTCCTTCCATCTTGCAGCGTATATGGGCATGTCTCCACGTCCAGGAAAATTAATCCAAATTAACTAAAATGTGTTAATTTGAAGCAGAGTAGTTAAACTGCATTAAACCCCATGTGAATACCCTCACTCAGAATTAAAAAAAGAGAGAGAGAGAGAGAGACTTTAATTCCTTTTATTTTGATTCACTTCCAAAGTGAATTAAGGCAAACCAAATTAAAGCCACTTTAATTCTGAATAAGGGTGTCCACAGAGGGATTTAATGCAGTTTAACTAATCCATTTTACATTCACACCTTTAGTTAATTTGGATTAATTTTCTGGATGTCCCTGTGGAGACAAGCCCTTAGAGTTGTACAAATGAAAGAGCCTGTTGCTGAATCTTTTAGAGGCACATGGTAAACCTCTCTCACAGCTTTGATGACTATGCTATGCAAGACTTGTTTTAACACAATACAACAGGAAAGAGGCGCTCTGTCCCAACATGCCGACCATTTCCAACTTAATCCCATCTTCTGGCTTCTCTGCATAATACGTCTCCACCCCCACCTTTGTCAGAACTAAGTGCAGAGGTCTCTTGAATTCTGCATTTCAGTTGCTTTCTCCAGTAACTCAATAAACATGATCATTGTGCTCTGAGTTATAGATCTCAGAGCACTTCACAAAGGAAGCCAAGTTATCATCTCCCCTATTTTAATGGTAGGGAAATGGAGACAGGTCAGTGACGTGAACAACCCACCCTCAAACAGCAGTTCAGTGGCATATCTGGAAATGTGACCCCGGTCCCAGACCCCCAGTCCAATGCCCTGGCCACTAGATCACACTGCCCCATAACTGCGAGGAGATTCATTACAAATTACTCATTAACTTGCAAGATAATCCATCACAAAATGAACTTTAGCACACATACCTCGGTTTTATTTATTTACAGGTACATTGTGGAGCACTGCAAGTGATCTGTAGTACACAACGGCAAAGGAATGAAGATTTCCAGCACTGTGCATTGAGAGTCATAGCTTCTAAGGCCAGCAGGGACCATTACATCAGCTACCCTGACCTCCTGCATAACACAGGACACAGAATTTCTCCCAGTGGTTCTGGCACAAAGATCATAGCTGACTGAGATACAGCATGGCTTCTGGAAAGACATCCACTCTTGATTTAAAAACTGGCAGTGAAAACACTTTACAGGCAAGTGAGCTAAGACAACCCTTTTGGTGCCTGAATTACAAGGTTACTGATGAGCAGAATGTAAAGTAGCAAGGCTTTAACGATACCAAAAATTTGTTTCAGACAAGTCACAACCTTAGAATTTATTTATATCCCAACAGTGGACTCCAAGAGAGACTGCAGACTCCTCTGTTTATAAAAACTTCTTTTATCAAGTCATTATGGGCTATACATTTACCCTGCTGTTATTCAGAACTTCTGCTATCACCACCACCAAGTGCTTGTCTTCACATACCGTGCAGCTGCACCGTGTCAGTGAAAATGCTGCTATGCCCACAGGAAAGCGTCTCCCATTGCCATAGTTAGTTACTGCCTCTTGGGGAGGTGAATGATGTCAACGGGAGAAACTCTGTTCAGGTGGGATAGCTAATGCATGCTGGCTCTGCTGTTTACTTTTTGATGCACAAGATCAACCCAGGAACTACCCCCCCTTCCTCCATTCCCCCCTCCCTCCGTCACTTGCTTCCCCCCATCTTCACCTCACTTTCACCGGCAGAGTGATGGGGTGCAGCAGGGATAGGGGTGCAGACTCTGGGAGGAAGTTTGGTGGAGAAGGGCTCCAGGCTGGGGTGCGACTTGTAGGCTCCGGCTGGGAGGCACTAACCACAGGCGGTTCCTGGCCGTGGCCCCACGCCACTCCTGGAAGCGTCTGGCTGCTGGCCCAGGGAGCTGGGGGGCAGCGGGTCTCCATGCGCTGCCTGTGCCTGAAAGCACCACCCCTGCCAATGGGAGCTACAGGGACAGTGCTGGGGGCAGGGACAGTGCATGGAGCTGCCCCTTTCCCCCTCAAGGGGATGCAGAGACATGCTAGCAGCCAGATGCTTCTAGGAGTGATGTGGGGACATGGCAGGCAGCCTGCCTGCACCCCACTGCACTGCTGGACTTTTAGCCGCCCAGAGATCATGATCAACAGGCAGAGGCTCCATGATCAACCCATGCCAGTATAGTCTCTGTAGCATACACATATCTTTGAATTCTATTCCTGACTCTGCCACTAATCTGCACAATGCTGGGCAAAACATTTCACTTCCCGGTGACTCAGTTTCCCCATCTTTAAAAGACACCTTGTGTGAATCATATTGAGATTCACAGTTTAAGCGCACCATCTTGGATCTTCCATAATTATTCTATCTTGGGACATCACATTCCAGGAAGCTTCAGTCCCAGAAGTACTGTGTCAGAAAGGATGCACTTCTGGGAATGACCTAATAGGGCTGTAATTAGCCACTGGAACAATTTAAAAGAGATCATGGTGAATTCTCCATCACTGACCATTTTTAAATCCAGAGTGGATGTTTTAGAAAAGTTCTGCTCTAGGAATTACCTTGGGGAAGTTTTGTACAGTATGTCAAACTAGATCACAATAGTCCTTTCTGGCCTTGGGATCTAAGAAGATGCCTGCATTTCTCACAGGAATTAGTCATGATTTTTCTTGTTGTTTGCATAAAGATTAAAAACAAAGTGGGTTGAACACTGTGATTCAGAAGGGGTAGACTCCGCACTCAGTAAAGCTCCCAGGCATGTCAGTGTAACTTTGTATTTAGAAAAGAACAAAAAATTGATCATATTGTGAGGTAGGTGTCACCATATGGTGCTCTTACACCCGGTCTCAAGTTCTTAACAGGTCTGAATAACCGTCCTGTGTTAATCATTCTCTTTAGAGGACCTGTTGCAAACAGCAAGACAGTTTCCTCTCTGCCATAATCTCTGTAAAAAGAGTTAATCCTTGGGGCAAAGTTGCTTCCTGGGAATTGTTTGAGATTTTTGAAGCACAGATTTCACAGTGTGTTTGTGACCACCTCTGTTCAAGGACTGGCATGAACTGTAAACGAATTACATTTAAAAACTATCTAGACACCCGAAAGGCTCCCAAATCTGCTACCACATGGCACAGAGGCAACAGTAGGAATGAGGGGGTTCAAGCAACACTGCATTATATAAACCATTAACACCACTAGAGCTCTGACCAAATGAATAGGGAGTTTCACATTAGCACCACATCGGCTTAGTTTGTAGGAAAGAAGCTCCTCCAACAACACTGAATTCCAGCTCGTTTTGTGTTGGCAATGACAAGTTACAGTGAGAGAGAGAGAACCAGGCTTCATGCTGATGCATGTTACAAATTCTTCCCTTTCCTACATATAGGCCAGGAAACACTGTTTGTCCTTCAACCCTTGATATTAATGTTCTTCCTCGTTAACAAAGTAAGGCTACAAAAGAAATTTTAAAACCATATTTGTTACAAAACTCCAGAATAAAGATCAATTAAGATCTCAGCTCACAAAAACCTCAGTCACAGTCAGAGTAAGTAATGTTAAGGTCAAAAATACTAATAAAAGTAAAGTTGAAGGAGTTAAATCAGACACTCAGTTCTTAGCTCCACTTGGTGATGGAAAGATAACAAAACTAGTTTCCCAGGGGTTTGTTTCTCTCTTAGAGTGAAGGCCTCCAGCTTTCCAACGCTGACCACCACTCCAAATACTCCAAGTGTTAAGAGTTTTTAAAAGGGACTAACAAGCAACCTGATCCAACATCTGTTGTAGTAAACACGAGTCTTTCACTAGAGGTAGGGCAGTCCAGTTAGTGAGGTGCTCAGGTAGGGAATTCCCTGCTCCGCCATTGGCTTCCTGTGACACCTTGGGCAACTTACTTAGTCTCTGTGCCTCAGTTTTCCATCTGTGCAATGGGGGTAACAGCCCTGTCCTACCTCACAGGGGGTGTTGTAAGAATCAGTACATTAAAGACTGAGAGATAGTCACGGGGAGCCATATAAATACCTTAGATAGACTGGCTGGGGTGCACGATGTACATGCACCAACACACACATCTCATGATCTCTTCTCTTAACTGCCCATCTTTCCTTATTGTGTTTAGGCTCAAAGTTCTTCAGGACTGGGACCTGACCTTTTAAGCACCACAGACATAACATAACTACTACTGGCTTTCATAGTCCGTCATCAGGAAATAGTTCTAGCTCATACTTAGATTAAAGGACTGCTCTAATCCAGAATAAATTAAATATTTAACAAGTGAGGAGACAAATCACAAACCACTAACTCAGCTACATTCCTTTACATCATATTAGCTTAAAGTGCCCACATTTCCAACAATCATTTAGGGACTGATCCGAATTGTGGCCCATCGAAGTCAATGAAAAGATCCCCATTAGTTTCAATTAAGAAACAAGTGGTCATGAACCTAAGAGCATTAGAGAAGTTGTTGTTTCTATATCAATAAGGGTCATGTGTAGTCATGAGAATTTTTGTTGCAATTTTGTTTCCTGTAATTTAGTCCCAGTATGAATTTCCCCCAGCACTACAAAACAGCTAACACTAACAACCGCAGAAGCTCACTTAATGACAATACAGGCTAAAATTATATTCTCTCATTTCAACTAAGGGTCAAAAGTATGAGGATTCATTAAAAAAAACAACTGGCTCATTTTCACTTAAAAGCAGTCCCAAATCCTAGAAAAGAAAAAAAATAAAATTACATTGACCCAATTTTATATTAAAAAGTCTGCATTTTCATGGGATCAGAATGAAATTATATGCTCTCAAGTTTTACTGCAAACATTTCACAGTTGTAATAGCTGTCAATTTCATCTTAAAAGAATATTTTGTACAGCCTGTTTCAATCCATGCCCCAGGTCACTGATGTCACACAAAGTCCATTAGGGAAATAAATCAGGCCTATAAAATATAGTTGATATAATGAAGACAATTTCCCCCACACTATCCTAACCAGCTGCACAAGTTCTTCTACACTTGATCATTACCATATTCTGATTATACAATATTTAACTTGACAAGCTACTGCAGTTCAGATTCAGCACGAGGACAGGAACATTCCTGTGGCAATGTCAAGTTTATGGTGTGGTGATAACATAAGGGAAGGGAATAGTGAAAGCAGCATTGAACATGCAAAGGCCAACATATGCAAATAAGGGACAGAAGCATCTAATAATGGCAATGTGAATAATCAAGCAGGAAGTTAAATCCTGTGACCCCCCCCGCCCCAAGAAGTATTGCTCTCTGGAGAATCATAGTTCAGGTTGGGAGCACATCTTATGTCAAAGGGGTCTTATCCAGAGGTCAGAACAGCTACTCAGTCCCCACTGCTTCTACAACTACAAAGTATTATAGAATATACCTACTGGGGGGAGGGGGGAATTCCCATAGCAGAGAATGGGTCAACTGACTCAGGCTCATGCTAAGACCTAGAAACCATAGGGGCCTACTCCATGGGTGCTCCGGGGCTGGAGCCCCTATGGGGAAAAATTAGTGGGTGCTCTGTACCCACTGTCAACCAAGCTCCCCTCACCCCCCGCCCCACCTCCTCCCCATCCCCTGAGCATGCTGCATCCCCACTCCTCCTGCCTGGCTGCCACCGAACACCTGTTTGGCAGCATTAGCATGCTCCGGGGGGTGGAGGAGGAGCAGGAATGTGGCATGCTCAGGGGAGGGGATGGAGAAGAGGCGGGGCAGGGGCGGGGATTTGGGGAAGGGGTTGGAATAGGAGCAGGGAGGGGGTGGAGTTGGGGTGGGGACTTGGGGGAAGGGGTGATGCCTTATGGAATGGGTGGGATGGGGGTGGGGCCGAGGGAGGGTCGAGCATTCATGGGAAAGAGGGAAGTTGGTGCCTATGCTAGAAACAGCAGTTTAGACATTTGGACTTGGGACCCAGTGAGGAGGAAAGTCTCCAGCCTGAGGCCGAACATCTGCACTGCTATTTCTAGTCCCATAGCATGAGCCCCACAAGCCCAAATCAGTTGACTTGGGTGCTAAGATCTGGCATCACAGCTCTTTCCCCACCCCCACCCCTAGTGTAGACCTACCCATACTAACATCTTAGACAACTGTGGAAGTAGAGCTAGAACTGACAGGGATTTGAAGGAGATTTCAAATCCACACAGTCTCCTTATGTGAGCAAGAGTCAGGCTAGCTGTAACCCTAATAACGCAAGATTTGTAGAAGCAAGGATTGTGTGAGGCAAGTGGGAAAGAACCATGTGAGAAGTGTTGCGACCTTGTGTTAGATAAGTATGGAATGTAGACTGGAGTCTAAATAGAATTGAGACAAGATAGATATCAGGATGACCTAAATGCAGCTGTTGCTCATTATTGTACGTAACAAAAGGTATAAATGCTTGCTGTAATTGTTTACCTGTAGAGAGACCTGTTTAGCTCTCTCCCTCCACACAATTGCTAGAGATAAAGTATCTGACTTGCTACACCCAACATGAGAGTGAGAACTCTGTTTTTCTCCGACAGGACCCAGCCATGATGGGGATCCCACTGTACTAAAAATTGTAGAAACGCATTGTAAGCTCTTTGGGGCGGGGATTCTCTGAATGTCTGCAGAGACAAGAGAGACGTTACTTTGTCTATTAGTGGTTTAATTTAATAGATGTCTGAAAGAGCCTTAAGTGTGTGTGCTGGTATAGGAAACGTATCACAGAGACCACTCTTTGACCAGGGAATAGAAAGGCTTCCCTACTTCACCTCTTACCAAATTTAGTACAGGGGGAAAATAAGTAGAATTCTCTTTCTCCAGAGTAATACTTACTATATGGTACACACAACCTCCAACCCAACCTAGATATACAAGCATCAGCAACTCTTTGATGTAGTCCGTTGGACACTTCCTTTCATTAAAGGAAGAGAAACATCTGCTCTGCCTCAACTATATTTCACATCAGCATATATAACCTCCTCTTCTTTGATACTGCTACTCAGCTAAGCTACCATAGCAATAACACTCCATATAGACTTGAAAGGTACACAGAGAATGATCAGACTTACCATTTGGTTAAGTTTACCTCTAATATGACCAACCACCAGGATTTGCAATGATATCTGTTCTTGGCTTTTCAGCAGTTCGGGGCTGGTTTGTAATTGTGGCAAGTGTTTGTTCAATGACTCTGTATCCATGAACAACAGTCCTTTAGCCTTACCTCAGAATCTTTCTCCAGCTGGTTCCTGACAACAATCAGATTATACAGTATCCTGTCATCATCAGCTTCAGTGTGGGACATGTCGTGAGGTGTGCTCCACAGGTTCTTCTCCTCGTCCCTCGCCAAGGTGGCTCCAAATGAGGCATAAGGGTTTTTATTACTGAAAAGGGGAAAATATTGACGTGCAGTTGTCAGTGACTGAGTTTATAGACCTTGACTGCAGCTCTCCTGTCAGGTGTATTCAGTAAGTGGTGTCTGTATGGCTCAGCTTTTGCCCCAAAACAGAAAAGTAGGTGTGCCAGCCTGGTGTGAGCACTTAGGGTATGTCTACATCTACAATTTTGCAGCGCTGGTTGTTACAGCTGTATTAGTACAGCTGTATAGGGCCAGCGCTGCAGAGTGGCCACACTTACAGCAACCAGCGCTGCAAGTGGTGTTAGATGTGGCCACACTGCAGCGCTGTTGGGCGGCTTCAAGGGGGGTTCGGGGAACGCGAGAGCAAACCGCAGGGAAGCAAGTCTCCTTCCCCGGGTTGCTCCAGTGTTCCCCGAACCCCCCTGCAAGCAGATCTCCTTCCCCGTGGTTTGCTATCACGTTCCCCGAACCCCCCTGCAAACCGCAGGGAAGGAGACCTGCTTGCAGGGGGGTTCGGGGAACGCAAGAGCACACCGCGGGGAAGGAGACCTGCTTTCCCGCGGTGTGCTCTCGTGTTCCCCGAACCCCCCTGCAAACTGCGGGGAAGGAGACCCGCTTGGGGGGGGATTCGGAGAACACCGGAGCAAACCGCGGGGAAGGAGACCTGCTTGATTACCAGAGAGGTATCCTCAGGTATGCTGGGATACCTGCTTATTCCACGGAGGTCAAGAAAAGTGCTGGTAAGTGTCTACACTTGATTACCAGCACTGGATCACCAGCGCTGGATCCTCTACACCCGAGACAAAACGGGAGTATGGCCAGCGCTGCAAACAGAGAGTTGCAGCGCTGGTGATGCCCTGCAGATGTGTACACCTCCTAAGTTGCAGCGCTGTAACCCCCTCACCAGCGCTGCAACTTTGTGATGTAGACAAGCCCTCAGTCTAGTACTCACGGCTCTCCCTCAAGACATTACTGGTGGTGTTGCTCTGTTAAAGGTGCTGTACTCTGAACGAGACAGGAAACCCATTCATCTTAAGCATTCACATGATACCTTTCAAACCAACATCCTTCTGCACAATACAACAGGTCATTCAAACACCTGATAGCTACAACCATCATCTACACAACCACCGCTAGGCCCCAGGTGAATGTCTTTCTTTGGAAAGGCACAACATGAAAAGTGGACTTATCCTTCTAAATACACTATCCTACAGTCCCACAGCATTAATTCCATTCAGCCTTGGTACAGTTGCCTTCTTCCAGTCAACTGGTTCTGGTGTGCATTGGTGACAACTCTGGAACTTTCAAGTCAGCTGTACGCTGACTGAGTTTGCCAGTAGTCAGCTCCAGTGCACGTTGTTGCTCCAGTTGGCAGTGATTGCTGGAATACTGGGGGGCTTCCCTTTATCTTGGGAAATTACCCAAACCTCCTACACCCCAAAAGCAGATTAAACATCCCTTTACAAGTTCTTAAAGCAGCACCATAAGTCCCCCAGGTCCCAGACTTACATAGGGGGTGAAGAGAATGGTTCTGAGCATTGCAAAGCTCTCTCTATTTCTGAATCAGAAATAGGGAAAAATGTCAAGGACGGAGATACAATTTATCTTTCCTTCCTCCCTCCAACACCCCAGTTTCCCTTTTACATTGGCTTGGAAAGTTAATCTCATCCTTATATGGGAAAAAGGGTTCCCCCCTCCAAAACAAAACCCATTCACTACTACTCCACTAACAGCCTTGTCCAGACACTTCAGTCCCACCAGCCACTGATCACAAGTAAACATTGTTCTGGTGCCCAGTCAGATCCTCTGAATGCTGACACTACAGCAATTGCACTTAGCTGAACCATTCGCTCCCTGGGGCAGGAGAGTCGAAGTGTTAGCTATTGCATATTTCAAGCCTCCAGCACATTTGCAAGGAGCATTGAATATTTAATGGAAGAAAAGAGGCAGAAATTAAGTCTGCTCTCTACTGGCTTCCAGAGCCTATGGCTCCCATGAGTGTCACTAAGATTTCTCTGCTCACCCAGATCATTACAAAGCCCACGACATTAAGAGGATTAGATGTATAGTTCTTAGTATGACGATCACATTTGTGTTTTATCTTGGCTGCCAGTTCCCATGTAACCACTCAATCCATGGCATGAACATAAAGACTTCAGGGGCCTCTTAACCTGCCTTTGTTCTTTGACAGGCCGATGTCAGAGAGGCCACCTTCAGATAAGAGACCAATATTTCAGGAGGCCTATAACCAGTGGCAGGTTTCACAACTATCAATCAGGAGAGGGAGTCGGCTGTGGCAGCTGTTGCCACTTTCGCTGGTGTTGCAGAAGGAGCTGGTAAATCCTGCAGCTGTCGCTGGGAAAACGAGCAAGGGATTCAGGGGACAAAAGACCCCCTAACTTCTACTTAGTTCCTTGGCAGCTTTGCAGAACAAGCCTAGGTAGTGGTCAGCAGCTCCCCCTCCTTTTCAGGGCTCATGGTGGGTCCCTGCCCTTTGTAGATTTCACCATAGGACTCTGTGTCACAGCACAGCCCAGGATCCAACTGTCATCTTCAAAGACGGGGCTCTGATCTCCTGCCCCACCCAGCTCCTGACTTTATCGAAGGACTGTATATTTCTAAACTTGAGCTCTGAGTTAGCTGCTTAAGAAATGCAATGGTAGGTTGGGACTATAGGGAGATTTAGTGGACCCTACTATTTACGTCACGTTTGACTTCATGCCACTGCCGAAACACAAGGAAATTCAAGAAGCCCGGCCTTCCATCCTTAACTCCTGTTGTCTCCAGGTATTGTAGCTCCTGCAGTCTACTTCAATGCAAAGGGCACAAGCTGAGGATAGTGTCATTTGAGCTCTTTTACCTTGTTGTGCCTGCTTTTGTCACACCCTTTGCAGTGCATGCTTGCTATACTGCTTGCTTTCATCTAATGCTTGGTGCGGAGGATGGAGTGGCATCAATACTTTTCATACTAGCAAACAGACAGAGTACTCTTCCTATTAAATGCCAGGAAATTTCAGCCCCTAAAATCAAACAAATTCCAATTGTGCATACAAGAGATCATACATCTAGGCGCATAGTGTAAGAAATTAACTTCTCACAAGTGTTATTCATGGCCTGCATGCTCCATACATATTATAGCAGTGACTAGGGGCCAAATTACACCCTTCCTCCACAAAAGCCTACCAAAGACAAGAGATACTCTGATAATTCCACAGACCCAAACTCACAAAGTTCCCAAGGAACCCTGCCGTCAGCAGGAAGTTTGCTTGTCCACAGCACAAGCAGGGGAGTCATTGTCTCAGCCAGCAGACATCACAAGTCTTAAAGGGAAATGCCCCAAGGGATCACAGGGCCTTTAAGGAGAGCAGCGGTATCTGCAGAGAGGCCTAGATCCTTCCCCATCCCTCATGGGAGCACAGTTTGCTGAAGACCTGAGAGGCCTTGGCCTTATCACCTGTCTTCTGATAGGATTTGAAAGGGCAGAACAGGAAAGTGCTCAGCTTAATGCAGAAAGGGACATAAATTAACTTAGGCTAGAAAAATCCCCAGCTTTCCAGTGATGGGGTGACACTATGGGGAATGCCCCTTCCCCCACAGGAATCCATAGTTTGGGAGGGGCAGGTTTGGAGAGTATGCTTCTCCTACCCCTTCTAACAGATCCTGGGCCAGCAGAACAGTCTCCATTCCTTTCATTTCTCTGATGAGAGAAAGTCACTGGAATGCAATGGTACTTTATTCTGGCTAGGGACACAGTGTTATCTCTCAAAGCCTGGGTGTTGAAGACACTTGATAAATACAAACCCTGGATAAGGCAGCAGAGTATATGCCTGAATATACTGTACCTGACCAGTAAGGACACTGGGTACTCAGTAGCATTAGAGGAGGATGGATTTGTGTTTGGAGCATTAGCCTAGGACTGGGCTGCACTCCTGGCTCTGTCACAGACCTGCTCTATGATCCCAGGCAAGTTGTTTGGTCTCTGTGCCTCAGTTCCCTACCTGTAAAATGGGGATAACACTGCCTTTGACTGGTCTATTTAGACTGCAAGCTCTTTGGGGCAGGAACTGTCTCTTTCTAGGTGATTGCTCAGTGGCTAGCACAGTAGGGCCCCCATGTAGGTGGGGTCCCCTGGTGCTACAATGATACAAAGAACATTTCTGTTTTGATTTACTGGCTGGCAGTTGGACTGTTTAATTTACTCGTGTGTGTTGTCCAACGAGGGTTGTGTAGTCCTGCTGGATGTTCATTATGATGTTGTAACACTAATTCAGTTTTCTTAATCATGGTGACTAGATCTTTTTTGTAGGTATTTTCAAATTACTCCTTAAATTTAAAGAAATAATAATATCACATGGGGATTCTGAAAGGAGAGGAGTAAATCTGCTCACTTCTTGTGAGGGACAAGCTGACTGGACTTAATATTTATACTATTTTCTCCCTTAAATTTAGTACTTTAATTTGTTTTTATTCAGTACAGCCATTAACAACCTCTAGGCATTTTACCTGTGAATAAGGCCCCTTATAAAATATACTTATAGGAGCGCTAACTTGTGAAGAATCATTTTTATACTTTATCATAAATATCCATACAGGAAGGTTATTTAGGCTTCTACTAGGCCAGGAAACCGTGTTTCCTTGTATTACCTGTTGCTTAATCCCTTGCAAAACTCTAATTAACAAACAAGCCAAGGAAAGAAACTTCAGAGGCAAGGATGGCACAACACCACTATTTCTAGACTAGTGCTGGCATGTGTTCAGTAAAACCATTTCCAAATTAAATCTTTCTGTACTTCACCACTTTATATCCCAAACACTTCATATAAGGTGCAACCCTGCTCCTATTAAGATTAATTGAAGTTTTGCTCTTAATTTCAACAGGACTAAGCTGTCATAAATAAAATCAGCGTGCTTGCTACCTTTTAATAGGTTTTCAAGCTGCATTTCAATTATACACCCTGATTTGATCTTAAGCGTGAGCACAGTTTTACTCACTGGCCTGATGTAAGATGAACAACTCAGGAAATTCTGCATGTTCATACTGCCCCATGCCACAAAAAAAATCATCTTTTTGGACCATCTTCAACAAGTACAAGACCTAACTCAGGGTCACTTAAAGTTCAGCTAGTCAGGTCAAAACAACGCCAGATGTGAACCTCAAATATTTTGTTATTCATACGTTTATAGCAGCAATGCTTTTCTCCAGCCCGGGAAAAGCTCCACACAGTGTGACTGAAATGCAGCCACCTCTGGGGTGGAGGGCAGTAGCATCTCACCATGTAGCACACTACACAAGACTGTACAAGGAGGGATATTGTTGGGATGCTGGGGAAAATGCCTGCTAGAGCTGGAAGGAGTTGTTTTAAGTGTCCATGCAGGTCAGACAGGTTCTCAGCTTCCAAGGTATCATTACAAAGTCTCCCATGGGAAGAGATTCACTGCTGGAATAAAAGCAACCACAACCCTATTGCCTTTAGTAGAATTGCTCCCACTTATCCGCCAACAGCATTTAGTCCTCATGTGGTCTCTTGTAGAAGAATACAGGGCTGATTCCATCCTAGTGGGTTCGGAAACCTTGTGTTCCAAATGCTAAGACAATCCCAGACACTGGTCTTGAAACAATCATGCATTCCCCACTCCTGAAAGCACATGGGATACCACATAACTTGCGGAGACCCCAGCAATGATTATTCCTATAGTGACGCATCTTCCTACATGACATTTAGAAGGAAGAGATGGGGAAAAGCCAGCACTAGACCACCACCACACCCTTCCAGGTACAGAAGCTGAGGTGAGAGCATTTGGCACATTGCCCAGCCTGGCCTCTATCCAGCAATTGCTGAGAGTTAGTGTTTCATAAACAGGTCACTGCTCCAAGGAGCTTTCAATATTTGAGCATGTATTATCTACACTAAGAGCTTCAATTCTCTCTGTTCAGCTGCCTCCTGAGAAGGCCCTCCTTCCAGACAGCTCACTTTCAGAGCGAGAGATTACCATGCATTTGTGTTTGAAGGAAGAGGCTACCAAACTAAATTTTTAATCACAGTCTGCCATTTACAAAGGTTACATTAAACGCTCAGCAATTCATTTAGACTGAAAGCTCTGACATGCTAGATTTCACTATTGTCTAGAGCGAAACCTGAGTATATTGGGAAACAAATCTCTCCCTCTCTTAACATCAGTTGAGTAATATGTTATTTTAATTTGGTTGGAACCCTTCAGACGGGACTCGGGGAAGTTTTCATGATTTTCATTCAAAACTCACTTGTCCGGGCATTAGAACTGCCAGAATAATCTTCTAAAAACTACTTACAGGAGCTGAAATGCCAAACAATAAAAAGATGGCTGCAAGGTCCTCAGTTTAAACAGAAAGTGCAACTCTGTCAAATAACGGCTACTAGGTTGTGGTGACACAAATAGCAAGGAGGGACTCATGATACAAGCTGGCAGTCAGATGGATAGTGCTTCTATAGGATTTTCTGTGAAAAGCCAGCATTAACTAACAGGATCATCACTGTAATGTGTTACTAAAGAAAGGTGTTCCATGCAATCAGCTCACAGACTGAAGACTCATAAGGCTTTGCAAAACCATGAAACAATAAGAGGCTATTCCTCTCTCCATGCAGGTGCTTAACTCTCAGTAAGTTAACGGGACTTTCCTGTAGCCGTGTCCACCAAGGTCAGGATTAAATGTCTATCTGTGTTATTATTTAGGTAGCGTATTTAAAAGCAAGAGCTCAGGAGAGTTAAATCCTTATTGCTCCCCACCTTAGTTTGGGATATCGATGCCAGTGAAGTCCTGCACTTGCTCATTAAAAATAGAGGGGTTCTCCCCCTCTAGGGAGGTGGTCTCTGCACTAGGTCTGAGCAGACGGGTGCATAGGAGGACAGGGATGTGTGGCAAGGGCAAGACTATTGAATTCGTTAGCATATGCAAACTCCTGGAGAGCCAGAGTTACTGAAGTCAGTGGAAAGATTTTGCCTACATAGGGGGCTTTGGATCAGGCTCTAATAGCCCAAGTGATGTTAGGAAGAGGGCGGGAAGGAGAGAGGCTGCAAGCAGCTGCTACTCCCGTCACCAGTCTGCAATTCTGCACGCTGCTCCAGGGTGGGTCAAGGATTTCCGACCCTCCGCACATGCACAGTTCATCCACAGAGAGCCTGATTGCCTGGGCCTTCTGCAGCTGAAGTGCCTCCAGATCACTGGAGACTGAAGTGCCTCCTCTCCCTTCACAGCATAGTTAATATAAGCCTCTGAAATATGCCTGCAGAAACTGCCTATGTTTATACTAGCCATGAGGTGTGACTGCCACTCGAGTAGATGGAGTACCCCCCGAGGGGCAATTCCACGGCAGCGTGTGCGTCGGTGTGGTCTGACCAACCTGCCCAGAACCCTGGGTTCTTACCCACTAGCCCAGTGGCAAAGAGGGGTCCATGTGAGCATAACCCAGATCCTGCAAAGACTTACACACGTACTTAACACGGACATCTATGCACAGTCACAGCAGTCACCATGAGTTGTATCTTAAGCGCCCCAATCCTGAACTATTTTATTCAAACACTTCACTTTGCACAGATTTCAAGGAGACTCTTCACAGCACTCAAAGTCATGCATGTGCTTTGCAGGAGCAAAATCCTAATTTAGACGACTGAGGGAGAAATTGTTTTTGCCATTTTCAAACAAGACCTGAAGCATTTTAAGTCATGCATGCGCCATTTGCAAAGAAGAAGAAACTGAAGGTGCAATATACTTCTGACTTTTATAAAACTGAAAAAAAATCTGGGTTTTTTTAAATGAAATTTGTGAGGGGGGGAGGAAAATAAATCACAGTATTAGTAAAGCGAGTGTGAAAATAAAACTCACCAAGGGAATGTTGTAGAATTCTTGTATCACATATTAATGCAAGGCCAGATTCTGCCAGCTTTATGCTGACCGGTATGTGTGAACAATCCCCTGGACATCAATGAGATAATGGGTGCACAAGATCACAGGCCTTACTGCACATGCTTAACTACATAGTGATCAGTCAGTGAGGCTACTCACAGTGCATAAAGTACATGAGTAAATCTTGTATAGGATTGAGGCCTTAAGGTTCTAGTGAACTAGAGAATCTGACCCAGGGTATTTACATGCAAGGGGTACAGCCACTGGCACTGAAATCTTATGAAGGCAAGAATGGAGCCCCCTTTTGTTCAAAGTCTGTCTCTCCTACCTAGTGTAAGATTTTAAATAGAAATGGACACAAATACGCTACATAAAATGGATATTTCTAATGCGTTCATCAGCATAGAAGCTACCTTAGACACAGATATAGATTCATTTAATTAAATATACTGCATTAAAATATTTTTAGATCTAGCATATTTACCACACAATGGTAACTGACACCACAGCTCATCCCCTAATCTACAGGAGCTCGATGTACAGGAATTACAGGATGAGGCCCTTAGAATAAGGAGGTAACACCAGCATCTTGAACACCTGCATGGGGAGTGCTGACAGATGCTGAAATTTAGTGGTTATCACTATACAAACTATAATACAAGCTTTCCTAAATGTAATACAAGCACCTCTCCTATTCTATACGTATTATGGAAAAAAATAGTGTAAATACCTAGAGAAGAGCCGTTTACTGCTCAGGTCTATCGATATTGCCAGTTAAAATTTAACAGATTCATAGACTATGGCCAGAATGCACGTCAGTTGTTGGATGAACAACTACTATAAGGGTTCAATCAACTGAATTAATCCACATGCTAAGAATGATTTACTCCACTGACCAAACCTTTACAGTCTAAACCTATTGTTTAAGAGGGGTCACTCCCTGACCTGACAAAGCTGGATGTCAGTGTTAAAACTCAAATACCAAATAGTGCTCCTAGAGAAGCAGCACTTGGGTAGAGTTGACAAGAGCAGAGCAGGCTGTATTACTAATGCTTGGGGAAGCCACTAATAAAATGGATTGCATAACATGAATATTTAGAACATTTGACAGGAAATACTGTCTGAGTCAGTTTCAGGACATTTAAATTTAAAGATACTGTATTAATGAAAGATCATAATCTCCTTAGACAAAGTCTGAGTCCCTTTTTAAAAAATAGGGATTCTATTCTTTAGGAAGAATAGCTTTACTGACTAGGAATAGGGATTTCAAAAGGAGACTAGCTCCTTTTATATGATGTTTTACATAGTAGTTCTAGTTACTACTACTGTATTTATTGAGACCAATAAACTCTGACATGCCCTCTTAATACTCTGGCTATTTAGAGCATAACAGGTGCCATATTGGGTCAGAGCATGGTCCATCTTGTCCATTTTTGACAGTGGTCCTTACCAGAGCTTCAAGGGGAATGCACAGAACAGGGCACTTCTGGAGTGATCTAACCCAGTCTTCCACTCCTAGCTTCTGGCAATCAGAGGTTTAGGGTCACCTCGAGCATGGGGTTGTGTCCCTGACCATGTTGGCTAATAGCCACTGATGGACCTACCCTGCATGAAGTTATCCAGTTCTATTTTTGGCCATCATCTCATCCCTCAGCAATGAGTTCCACAGGTTACCCGTGTAAAAAACTACTTCCTCTTGTTCATATTAAACCTGTTGCCTATTAATTTCATCAAGTGGCCCTTGGTTTTTATATTTTGTACCATTTCACAAAAATGGTAAGAACACTTTTGTTCCACACCACACGTGACTGTATAGACCTCTATCGTATCCCTCCTTGGTGGTCTCTTGTGTACGCTGAACACAATCTTTTTAGACTCTCCTCAAACAGAAGCCATTCCATACCCTTGATCATTTGTGTTGCCCTTCTTTGAACCTTTTCCAGTATATCCTTTTTGAGATGGGATGATCAAACTGGACATAGTATTCAAGGTGTGGGAACACCATGGATTTTTCCAGATCATCAATGAATACATTGCACCATACGAGTTGCGGTACAGTTCTGTTACGTCTCTTCATTCCGAAAATGGACTATTTATTCCTACCCTTCCCCCACTCCCATCTTTTAACCAGTTATTGATCCATGTCAGGACATTCCCCCCAGGGGCGGCTCTAGACATTTCGTCGCCACAAGCATGGTGGCACGCCACGGGGGGCGCTCTGCCAGTCGCCGGTCCCACAGCTCCAGTGGACCTCTCACAGGTGTGCCTGCAGAGGATCCGCTGGTTCCGTGGCTCCATCAGCTGCAGGACCAGTGGATCCTCCGCAGGCACACCTGCGGGAGGTCCACCGGAGCCACAGGACCGGCGCACCTTCCGCAGGCCTGCTGCCCTCCCAGCAACCGGCAGAGCGCCCCCCGCGGCATGCCGCCCCAAGCACGTGCTTGGCATGCTGGGGCCTGGAGCCGCCCCTGCTTCCCCCTTGTCCCATGGCTCCTTAGTTTCCTTAAGAGCCTTTGAGGAGGGGCCTTATCAAAAGCTTTCCAAGTACATCATATCAACTGGATCACCCTTATTCATATACTTCTTGACCCCCTCTGGGAATTCTAACAGAATTAAGTAATTCTACCTAATAGAGATCCTGTTTAAAGTAGGGCACATACAGATACCTGCTTTTATTCCAGATTTCCAGTGACAATAAACAGACATCAGACCTTCAAGCATCTGCATTCACTCACATTTCTAATTACTTTATTAAGCAATTGTTGTTGGTATAAAATGAACCTGGGCAATTCCCACTCACCACCATTAAAATTATCTGATGTAAGAAAAATACTAAATTCTATCAAGTGCCAGTGGGCAGGGGTGGGGTGGGGATGATGCCAGTGTCAGTTTGTAAACCGGTTTCAGAGCAGTAGCCCTGTTAGTCTGTAGCAGCAAAAACAACAAGCAGTGCTTGTGGCATCTTAGAGACTAACATTTATTTGGGCGAAAGTTTTCTTGGGCTAAAACCCACTTCATGAACCGTAGGGTTTGCACAGTTAAGATTATCACCTTTGCATGTGGCGGTGTTCCAGCCCTTACCCCACCCACGGGGGCACCAGAATTACAATGTTTGGTAGCGTTTAGTTCTCAAGAGTCCCAACAACCTCCTGCTCCTTCCCATCTGCGATTCCTCCGCTTTGCACGCAAATCAGCCCCCCAGTGCTCGGGAACCGACGCGTCCCGGGACTGAACAGGCTGCGGGTGTTTCTAAGCTTTGTCCCAGAGCTCAGCCAAGTCTGTTCGCTGCCGTTTACTTCGGTAGCCCCCGCCCCTTCCTCTGACCACCGAGCTCCTGCTGAGCCGGAGCAGGTGCCCGAGGAAGCCAGGAGCGAGCCCCAGCCGAGGCTCCGACCCGCCACACCGGAGCCGGCTCTGGGCACGAAGCGGGACAGGCTGCGGGGCCGGGACCCGGGGGACCCCTCACGCACCCCCGGGCGGGGACCCCTCACGCACCCCCGGGCGGGGACCCCTCACGCACCCCCGGGCGGGGCGCCCTTACCTGACCAGCGGTTCCTTCTCTGCCCGCGCAGCATCCCCCGGGCAGCGGCGGCAGCAACAGCAGCACAGCGCGTCCAGCCAGTCCCGCAGCTCCATGGAGCCGCCGCTGCTCCGCCCCGCGGGGCGCGACCTTAGCCGGCCTCGGGCCCGGCGCAGCCCCCGGCCGCCCTGCCCGCCCCGCGCCGCTGTGCGCAGGCTGGGCGAGCGCCTGGCCGCGCTACCATTGCAAGCGCGTCTGTCTGCCCGGCCGCGGGCTTCCCCTGCCCCGGGCCCGCTGCGCATGGGCCGCGGCTGCCTCCGCCCCCCGGGGAGCTGCAGCCGCCCGCCCGCGGGGCGGGGACGCGGGCTGGGAAAACCCCGCCGGCTCCTCGCATCACCTGCGAAAGCGGGAAACCCCAGCGCCTGGCCTCCCCCGGTCCCTTTATGTGCCCGCCCCGCAGCCAGCCGGGGCAATCAGCCGTAAACGGGTCCAGCGGGAGGAGAGGAACCAGCTAGGACGGAGCCAGGGGAAATCAGGCCGCGCCGCTTAGCCTGGCACATGTGAGCAGTGACACCCCCTGCCCAGGGTCGGCGGAACCGGCGGGCTGGGAAGGTGGGGCCGCCCCTGTGCAGGACACTTAAGGGTGCCCCTAGATTTAAGCACCTGCGGAGCCCCATGGAGGCCGATACAGAATGGACTGAGAAGGCAGGAAGCGGCAGAAAAGGTTTATAATGAAAAGAATCAAACCTCTGCCTCGCTCTTCCCTGATAACAGACAGGGCGCCGAGCAGCACGTTGGAGCACCCCAGCAGCACTGTATTTATAGGGTCACGGAGCCTGAGCATATCTAGCTATGCCAGGAGAGAGGGATCGCCCTTTCCCCCAGATCAGGAGGCTGGGGTTGGATTCCTCAGAAGTTGAGAGTCCCGTTTACACAACCCTCATTCACATTTGGGGAGGACTTTGGCCTGGAGCCTCAAAGGAGTTTAGCTGCCCAACTCCCATTGAGGATCCGGGTCTTGCTCACTTGAGTAATCCCCACTGAAGTGAATTGTGTTATTCATGTGAGTAAGAGTTCAGTGTAGATAAGGATAAGGGCCCTTAATTTATTTGCTTGAGTAAAATGGGATAATACTTGATTACCTTACAGGGGAATGGGTTTATGATCCTTAATTCATTTTTGTGAAAATCACTTTGCTCTCTCAGCCTTTCTGCCAAAAGGCTCTGTACTATATACAGTATTATCATTTCAGTATTAATTCATAGCAGCAGCACTATTATATATATATATATGTTTTACCATAGCCCCTAGAAACCCTACTCATGTATCAAGACCCCATCGTGCTAAGCATTGTACAAACACAGAGCAAAAAGATGGTCTCTGCGGCAAGGAGATTACAGTCTAAGGATATAATCCCAGTTCATGCAGACATACATGAGCTAGCTCCGATCGAGGTAGCATGCTAGAAATAGCAGTGTGACCACCGTGGCATGGATGGGGTCTCGGGCTGGCCGCCTGAGTACAATTCCACCCAGCATCCTGTGTATGTACTTGGGTGGTTAGCCCGAGCCTCTGCCCATGCAGTGCTGGTCACACTGCTAACTTTAGTGCACTGGGTCAAGCAGAGCTAATGCGTGCATGTCTGCCTGAGCTGGGAGTCAGAGCTATACAGCAGCTGGAGACATAAGACGAGACAATAATTGGATAGAGGAAGACAGACAGGTACAGCAGAGTACAAGAAAACACAGCCATGTTAGTGTGATAGACTGTGGTCTCAGCACACCCACAGCTAACTGTTGTCAGGCATCACGGCAAAGGAGAGTTGTGAGGAGGGGTTGGCAGGAGGATAATGAGGTGATGTAGTCAGGGCTGGTGCAAGGAAGTTTCGAGCCCTAGGCGAAACTTCCACCTTGCGTCTCCCCCCTGCTAACCCAGCCCCCCGTGGCAGCTGAGCCCCCCCACCCAGGGAGCTGCCACCCCGCCCTCACCCACGGAGCCCCCTCCCTGCAGCAGCTACCCCCCCTCTTCAGCTAACCCTGCCTGGGAAGACCCCCCCCCGCCGCAGCAACTAACCCCACCTTGGGAGCCCACCTTCACGGCAGCTAACCCTGCCTGGCTTGCGGTGCCAATTGGAGGAGACTTAGAGCAGGGGCTGTGTGCTCAGCAGAGGAGGCAGAGTGTAGGTGATCTGGGGCAGGGAGCGGTTCCCCTGTGCGCCCTCCCCCTTACTGTGGACGGCCCTCCCTGCGCCCCACCACCACCCCAGCTCTTCTCCACTCCACCTCCTCGCCTGAGTGGGCTTTTAGGCGCCCCCAATCACTAGGCGCCGTAGGCAGCCGCCTAATTTGCCTAAATGGTTGCACCGGCCCTGGATGTAGTGGCTGTTTACAAGGAGTGCCCCGTGTTGGGCAGTGTGGCAAGCATACTTGTTTGACAGTTGAACAAGTCGTCAGTGGAGCTGGCATCATTGGCCAATTGGAGGTGAGCACGGACAGCTCAATAGCTAATGAGTTAACTAATGATTAACAATTACCCTATTTTCCCTCTTCCTTTCTGAGGTGAGCTGTGTTGTGTGCCATTCATTGTTGTAAAACTGGACCTGTGTGCGTGGAGGAATTACACCAATGTGTGAAAGTATTTACGGAGAAGTCCTGGCCCTATTTAAGTCAACTGGAGCTTTGTCATTGATTTCAGTGGGCCCAGGATTTCACTCTTAAACTGGAAGGGAGGAGCGTCAACCTGATGGAGCAACCGATGTCTGGATTTGGAATGCAGGTGATGTGTCACCCAAGTTACGGAAGTGCTGCTGTGCTGAATGTATGGCATCAAACTGAAAGACAATTGTTTTGCTGTGGACCTAATTATGAGGCTCTTACTCCAGTTTAGTAGAACCTTCTCACCCCAGGCTTGTCCGAGCACAGCATCCAGCCGGCATCCTCCTCTGCTTTGGCTTTTGGAGAGGAGAAGGGGGAGCAGCTCCAGGACAGTGCCACTCCTTGATTCTGGTTTCCTCCTTTGCAGCTATGCCAGTGGACCTTTGATTGCTGATTCTAAGCTCTAAAGACCTGATCTAAAGCCCATTGAAAGCAATGGAGGGCTTTTTATTGTCTTCAGCAGGCTTTGGGTTCGGGCCTAAATGATCGGTCACTTCTCTTATTTTCTTCCTTTCTTACCACGGATATGCCCTTCACGAGTCAGCGTGGAAGAGAGAAGGCTTGTAAAAAAATGAATTAAGTTGATCTTTTGCTCTTAATTTAATTGACAAAGCTCATTGTGGAGTAGCTTGATTGTATTTCAGAGCATATCATCAAATGTCAGACCTAAAAAACCCAAAAGCAATTGCACAAAGTGCAGTTGACTGTATGCAGCATTGTTGGTGTCACTAAGCATAACCCTACGTAACTCGGGAGGGTGGAAGGCCACAAGAGTATGGAGCCTTCCTGGTTTTAGGCCTCAGCAGACAAGAGTCCCTCCATGTTTGAACTTTAATCGACCTAAAAGGCCAGGTGTAACAGCCGTTATCAGTTGCAACAGTTCTAACTGGTCTAAAGCAGAAATAATGAGGCCTGTGCACCTTTAGCAGAAGGACAAGATAACTTGCAGAAGAAAAACTTACTAACGAGCTGCCGCGGCCAAGATTACTTAATGCACCTGCGCTTACGTAATTGCTACAGGGGGAGGAAGGAGGAGGAGGGAGGGGAAACGGGGGATTGCTAGTCAGTGAGAAAAGTTCTCATGGATATAAAGGAACAGACTGCTTGTTTTAAGTGTGCTTGATCTGAGTCAATCTCCCTGCACCGCTTTGAGATCTCAAATAAACTTGGTTTGCTTCTCCACCCTGGTGTGTTTATTGGCGCGGCACACCAGGCCACGGACCCCCCGCTGTTGCTTGGCCTCAGGCAGTTATCTGCCGGCAACAGTTCTTGGCGCCCAACGTGGGGCTCGAGGCTAAAATTAGCCTTGCCTGGATCCCTTCTGGTGGTCGATGGATTGCGGCGACGACCGACGCCCAGCGCGCACCGGTGACTTCACCGGGGGCCTCGGCGGAGACGCAGTTCGACTGACCCCAGAGGGCACAACGGTGCAACGTGCTTGAGTAGTGGAGAAGCAGTTGAGGGCGACGGTGAGGAACCGGTCCCTTGGATAAGGTAGGAACAGTCCAGTGGTCTGGATTTTTGCCTGTTATGACCTGGGGACGCCCAGTGTCACCCTAGGATATGGGGCAGGGACAGAGTACAGGCAGGGCATGGTGTACACCCTTAGAATGCATTCTAGCGAATTGGGAAGTGCTTGGATCAGATCCACTAACTAAAAGCAAACTAAAAAGTTCTGTATAGTAGACTGGCCTCAATATCAACTAGAGGACCAGAAAGGTGGCCACCGGAAGGATCACTTAATTATAACACGATCCTCCAATTACTCCTGTTTTGTCAGTAAATGGGTAGCTTCTGAAGCTGTTTGTATGGAGAGCTCTTGTAAAAATACCCCACTGTAGCTCCAGTTCCTCCCTCTGTCTGGCAGAGTGCAAGGATCCAAAAGCAGGATAGGGATAGTGCAGGGACAAAGGAGGAACCTGTCTAGAAAGGGGAGACCCTATGTCCTAGTGCACTCTCTCCCTGTTGTAGCTAAAAAGCAAGATCAGATGCAGAATGGTACTGGGGGCCAGTATGAGTGACTGTTACCGGAAGACGCCCAGAGTACCCTGTGAAGCAAAAGCTCGTGACCAGGACTACTCTAACGCAAGCCCGGTAACTAGTGGATCTTTAGGAGGTCCGACCCATGGTGGGCTGACTTGGCCTGGCATCGTCCGGTGAGGAAGCTGCCTGGGTCTAGGAGTGTGTGTACCCATCTTCCCTTTCCCTTTCCTTTCCGTGTGGGCTACTGACAGTCTGATCATCTCACTGGATGCAATCAGAGTAAGCGGCGCCGTCTCCCAGAGACTAGCCGACGCTCTTTGCTGAAGGGAGGTGTAGGAGGGTCGTGGCCATCCTCGTTAGCCTCTCCTGTGTGAGTATCCTGTAGGGAAAAATCCTTAGTTTATGAGCCGCTAGCGCGGACAGGGCACCCTCCCTGTGTAAGTGGAAAATGGGGGGGGGGGAGTCTAAACATTCCACCTCACCCCCTAGGGTACCCCAGCATATTACATGTACGTACATTATAGTTCAACAACCTGCAGGTATTTAGAGAAATGGAATATTTACACGTGTGAAAATCCATCTAAACAATGCCCACTAGAAGGTACTTCAATCTAGATAAGATCATACATCTAAGAGGAGCGTTTAATCACCAAAAGCCCTGACACAGGGTGAGCAAATTTGTCTATTGAGGAAAGGAACGGGTTAATTTAAAAATCATCTTGGCCCAGGGATGGAAGGGGGGGATTGCTCTGCGTTCAAGGTCCAGAATCAAAGCAGACTATGCTAAGTACAAAGAAAAACTGCTTTCGGCCCCAGCTGGCTGTGAAGGAAAAAATATAGACAGAGGCAAACCAAAGGCAATACAAGTTACAGAACTGAGATTACATTTGCAAAGCTTAACTGTCCAGTAAGATCCAACAGTGTGCCTTTGTGACCCCGGAGCCGGTGTGGCTTGGTGACACTGAAGAAACCGCAGGGAGCTGACCTGGATTGGAATCTCTGAAAGAGACGCTGCAGAAGATTCCAGGGTGCAAGAGAACAGCCCTCCAAAGATCGGAAGCATGTTAGAAATTCTGGACAAGGTGTATACAGGATAATCTCCAGTCCACCTCTCCCCCCTTCTCTGAACATTATACACAGAAGTGGCCAGTCTGGACGTACGTGTGTGGGTATGAAAGGGGCTTGGGGCATTAATGTTTTCCTGAGTGATGAGGGAGCGTTCCCAACACTCTCCGTTGTTGTTTTATTATTTTATTAATGAAGCTTTAAAATTCAGTTATATGCTGTGTTTTCTTTATCTTCCCCCAACGATCCTGTAGTGTCAGCCTGATCACCTGACATGAGGGATAGATTGGTAACAGAAATTTGTCACAGTTTGGTGAGCAATTAAGAAGGGGGGAGCCCTGCAGAATTTACACCATCTATTTGTTTTACCCTTGTTATTTTGTGTTTGCTTTGCTTGGTACTGTTGGTGTTATATGTTGAGAACTGCAGGAGTAAAAGTGAGTCCTAATAGGATAAGAAAACACTATCTGGTTCTGGTTCTGTTCTGTTTAACCGGTTACTGTTGTTTTTTTGCTCTGGTCATTTGGGCGTTAGGAGAGAACTGAACCTCTTGTTCGTAATTCCTCGGAGTGGAAGCCATGTGTGCGAGAAAGTTCTGAGGTTGAATTGAGATCCTTCTGTCCCGTCCCCTGTAGCGGTCAGTGTATAGAAGTGGGAAAGACTGGCTTAGACTGTAATTCCCTCTGCTCTCTGTGTAATTCTCTTTTCTGTTTAAGTGTCAAACAGATGAATGAGTCTCTGGGTAAACCCTCTAAGAATAGTCCTTTAAATTATATGTTAAGTATATGGATTTTGCCCAATGGGCCATGTGTTTTTGTCCAGGTGGCAAGCCTCATGAAGGAGGACTCGGGTAGTCTTGTGAGTAAGAATGTTTAAGGGAAGAGACCAGGAGGGGTGGGGGCTAGATGAGAAGCCCACCCTCCTAGCTAAACTGGTAGTGGAACAAGTTGGTGCCCATGGAAGGGACGGTTCAGCAAGAAAAGCAGGATCGGGCCCAGGCAGGCAGGCAACAGAGAGAGAGAGAGAGAGAGATTGGAAAGCAGGTTGGAAAACTTTAAGGGTGTAGTGGAAGGAAGGAGTCAGTAAGTGTAAGCATGGAGATTTCAAATACCTAGGACTTACTTGGAATGGTGATTTAAGTTGATAAAAGTGGCTGTTGGGAGACAAGCAAGTGATTTAAGGGAGAGTGAGAAGTTAACTCTGTAGTTGCTGGAGAAAACGGCAGTTGAACTTTGTAAAAATGCTAAAGAAAAAAAAAGTTTTTGGTGTCTGTGAAATGTTTGTAAATAAATTCAGGCAAAGAAGTTATTGGATCGCAATCATTTGGTGTGGCTATGAACAATTTAGTTGAATTAGCTGAAGAATGTATATAGTGTTATGTAATTGAAAACCTGGGCTGCCTATGAAACAAATACAAGAAACTATGGGGTAATTCCTCTGTTTTGCCTGAAGCCAACAAGAGTATTTGTATATTTCAAGCGATGATTGTCTGCCCAGAAGGAGTGGGTAGATCTCTCTTTTTTTGTCTTTCAGATAATCAGAGAAAACTGATGCCAGCTGAACAGCATTCAACGTACTATGCATTTACTGGTACAATAGGAATCATGTTTTGTGTTCTATGTTCTGTCCTGTGGTGTTTGTCTTGTGGCCAGAATTTTTGTGTTTAATATTTTTATAAAATAGTCTAGTTTAAAATCAAACAAAAAGGTTAAATTAAAATGCAGATACTTGTTTTGTTCAACTTGAAATACAAAGTGTTTAGATAAATCAGGAGAATGTAATATACTAAAGTCTAATGCATTTCCTTAAGTAAGGAAAAGAAACTTTATTGGTCAAACTGTTAATTGCAAAATTGTTGTTAAAATTTGCATACCAAAAGTCTTTGAAAGCAAAGACATGAAAAGTTAACCCACTCCCCATATTGTACATGGGATCTTTCTGGCTACCTCAGATTTCTAGCCAGAGGGCTGGGGATGGTGGAAGGCCATTGGACTAGAGGTTGTATTGAGTGAACTCCTCAAAGTGGGTGTGCTTGTCCTGGCTTGTTGCTCCAAAGCTCTGTAATAAGGTTATTTTAGTAAAAGGGTGTGTGTGGCATATATTAAACAATAAGACTAATGTACTGTATAATGACAATGTTTATGTCTTCATTGTTGGGAAAAAGGTATATAAGTAAAAAGTGGAAGTTTCCTTTGCAGGTTAAAAGAAGCCAAGAAGGGAAGAAGGACAAAGCACAGAATGAGTTAACGGGAAAAAAAAAATTAGCTAGCAAGCTCAGGCTATAGATAAGACACTGACTCCATTCAAGGACACTGCTCACAGTTAAGACTTGGCTAACAACTAGGAAAAGGAGGGCTTGAATTTGCCCACACAGCTATGAGATCTGAAAAACATTGCCAGGCACTAATGAAATGTGTTAAGTTTCTTTTCTCACAGGTAAAGAAGGGCTACCCAAAGACCCTAGCAGCCCTGCCACTCCTTGGAACCAGGAGACGGGATTGATGTAAAGGTCCACCGACAAAAGACTGCCTTGGCTCCATGCTGGAAAGGCCCTTATTAAGTCCTGCTACCTACCAACACCGCTGTGAAGTGCCAAAGACTGACTGCTTGGACCCAAGATTCTCACTGCAAAAAGACCCCTCCACCTCGGGAGAATTCTCCTACTGATGATTAGCCTATTTCACCTTCTAGCTCCACTGTGCCTTCTGGACAGTAGGGAAAAACTACAAGGATGCTGCACCACAACTGTTTTGGGAAAGAAGAAGGAACACTCGCTCCACTGAAATTGCCAAAGTCCAGGAATTCCTGACAAGAAAGGACATTAAGAACTGACCCTGGTGAAGAAACAAAGAATTATACACTGGTGGGAGGACATTTGTGGGACCCATGTTTGGGAATGTGATATTAATTGGATTTTGGGGTTTATTCTACAGGCTGCGCTCTGTGTTTTGGATAAATCCTTCAGCATATATCTCTCTCTCTAATTGGATTTTAAATAACAAGTACCCAAAGAGTTTGTTCTGCTACTAGAAATTTTACCCGTATTGAAACCATTCCAGTGACTAATAATGTATGCTATTAATGGAAATGCCTTTTGACAGTACCTGAGAATAGTTAAATAACAGGTGTATTATAGTACTACACCAAGAAAAGATGGTATTAAATATCACTGAGGCTGGGAAGGCATTGCAGTGGGATCTAGTATGTTTAGGAATTCGGGATTTCCTGAATTACCAGCTGATGGCCATTTGGAGTGATCTTAAGTACCAGACTTGGCCCACTGCCCTTACAGACGCATCAGGAATACCATCTGATCTGTGATCATGGAAACATACTTGGACACTTCCTGGGTGGAAGTGTGGCTTCCCAGGGCTGGGTGTGCGCCCTTATAGGGGATGAATGCTGTACTTATGTCCCAGAAAGCGCACAGGATATTAACAGGCACATCCTGTCAGCCAAACAGGCTTTTGAACAGTGGAAGGCCCAGGAAAGGAAACCCACTATTTCTAATTCCCTCTGGGGCTGGTTACTCAACCTGGGAGAAATAGGGGAAGGCATTGTTCACATCCTGCTCACTGGTGTGGTGTTGTGTATTGTTACTCTTCTCTTGCTTGCTTGCTGTAAAGCACTCCAGCTCCCTAGAGCTTAATCACATGTTATCCTTTAAATATGAGAACACTCAGCCAAAAGTTTGTTGAGTATTCTCAAAGGAGGGAGTTGTTGGTGTCACTAAGCATAACCCTACGTAACTCGGGAGGGTGGAAGGCCACAAGAGTATGGAGCCTTCCTGGTTTTAGGCCTCAGCAGACAAGAGTCCCTCCATGTTTGAACTTTAATCGACCTAAAAGGCCAGGTGTAACAGCCGTTATCAGTTGCAACAGTTCTAACTGGTCTAAAGCAGAAATAATGAGGCCTGTGCACCTTTAGCAGAAGGACAAGATAACTTGCAGAAGAAAAACTTACTAACGAGCTGCCGCGGCCAAGATTACTTAATGCACCTGCGCTTACGTAATTGCTACAGGGGGAGGAAGGAGGAGGAGGGAGGGGAAACGGGGGATTGCTAGTCAGTGAGAAAAGTTCTCATGGATATAAAGGAACAGACTGCTTGTTTTAAGTGTGCTTGATCTGAGTCAATCTCCCTGCACCGCTTTGAGATCTCAAATAAACTTGGTTTGCTTCTCCACCCTGGTGTGTTTATTGGCGCGGCACACCAGGCCACGGACCCCCCGCTGTTGCTTGGCCTCAGGCAGTTATCTGCCGGCAACAGTTCGAACACTCATTTAGCTTTAGTACTATATCTGCCTGATACTATTTAAGTTTTGCTTATGCGAGCAGATATCATATCCAATATATTTTTCAGCCAGTATGTGAGCACAATGAAAAGGGGAGGAAAAAGAGGATTTGCCACTAATTTATTTATTATTATTATTCTAGGATTTGTTAGTTCATAACCACCACTTAAAATGTGGTATGGTTAATTTAATACTGGAGAAAAATTTGCAATCCAGGAAACTGAAGCTGTCCATTCAGAAGAAGTGCAATGTATGTGGTGGTGATGCAAGCTTCCTCCCAGTGCTCCTCCAATATGCCCCAATTGGACCTGGTAGGACAACCTCTAGGGATAAGAGAGTAGCTCCACTTCCATATCCATCCTGTTCTCAGCCTCAGTTCTGAGTGCCGTTAAGGCTGCTGGCTAGTGCAATATTTATTCATAGATTTTAAGGCCAGAAGGGGCCATTATTACCATCTAGTCTGATCCGCATGACACAGGCTTTATATTGGATTTTGTGGTACGGATATCTGAACACAGAGAGCTGCACTGAGTCCACCAAGTCATTTGACACAGGCCACCCAAAAGCCATCCTACATAGTTTAAATCCAGCTCAGGGAGTGACCAATCTAGCTATACTACTTATATGGTCTCATTACTGTAGTATCTGAGCATCTCCCAGTCATGAGGATAAATATGTTATCAACAACCCTGTGAGGCAGGGCAGCGCTATTATCCCCATTGTACAGGTGGGGAACTGAGGCACAGAGAGGTTAAGTGACTTGCCCAAGGTTACCCAAGTAGTCTGTGGCAGAGCAGGGAGTTGACTCCAGGTATCTTGAGTTCTAAGTTAGTGCCCTAAACATTGGACCACCCCTCCTTTCTGCTGCCCTAGCACTGAAAAACTATATTTCCCATGATAAGTCACTACAGGTTTGATCTCCTCCATGTGGGCTCAAATTTGCACTGGCCTTTTTTCTACCCATGTCACCCTACAAACTCATGTCTAATATATTGCCTATTATCATCAGGAGTTGCTTTCTATGCATCCCTCTCCAAATGATTTTGGATTATTTTTCCCCAGGATATAGTCGGTTGTTGATCAGCTTGAGTCAGTATTTTAATGAACAACAAACTTAGTTCCTGTCATATACTGGGGTATAATCAATAAATCATGCTGATTATAGTTATTTTACATGTCAAGTCATATCTCTGCATGTCATTGTCCAGATCGTTGCCGAGTGTTTGTGTGGGTTTTTTTAACTCTACAGTGCCAATTCTTGACTCAGTAATGACAAGCTAATCAAATTATAGAATCATAGACATTTCTATCTGTTAGAGAATCATAAAAAATTCTGTCTGTTTCCATCAAAAGAAAGAGATGAAAGGAAGGAATCAAGAGAAAACACTGCTGCTGAACATTGCTTTCGTGCATCTAAAGAAATTCAGATGTAACAACTCGCTGGAATTTGATGCACCCGTATTAATACTCATTTATGATATGATTCACGGATCTCAGCCTGATTCACAAAGGGAGCTGTGTACCACTAGCCTCATTTTACAGATGTGGAAACAGATGTTCAGAAGCTTTCCCAAGATCACACAGCAGGTCAATGGCAGAGCCCAAGTCTTCTGACTCTCAGTGTGGGGCCCTATCCATTGGACCGTGCTACAGCCAGGTTGCTAACTTACATGCCAGGGAGCATGGTGAAGAGCAGGGGGAAGGTTTAGGTTCGATGCTCAGTTGAATTGGTGGTGTTACATCCAGAGAGAGATGTCAGGGAGATTATCAGAGACATACGACTGAACTGTGTAAAGACGGAGATGCAGACTTGTGAACTGCCCACAGAGAGGTCATAGTTAAAGCCGTGGGAGCAGATGAGGTATGAAGTGTAAAGGGTGCAGAGGACCGGCTCAGGAACAGAAGCCTTAGGGATTCCTGTAGGGAGTGAGAGAGCAGTGGAGGAAGATTCCCCAAAGGAGGCAATGGAGAAGTAGTGGAAGAAGGAGGAGGTGAATCAGAAGAATATACCGTCTTGGAGGTCTTAGGAAAGAGAGAGTCTAGAAAGAGGGGTAATACTGTGTCACAGGCAGCAGACAGGCCCTGCAGAAGGTGAGAATGGAAAACAGGCCCTTCAATGCAGCTAGACGTGGTGACTGGATGACTTTGGCACTGTGTGGAGGACTGTCCAGGGCAGACCCCAGAAGATGTATAAATGAAGCCAGGTGATTCTTTAACAACACATGGCAGAGCTGTAGTGAGGGCACAGTTGGTTCCATTTTCTCGACGAGGTGTGGAGCTGAGCTTTCAAAGTTTACAGGGTTTGGGCCGGTCACCAGGGCTGGAGCTTCTCCCTGGCTCCAAAGCATGTACTGCCACACCCAGTCTCAGTCAAGGAGGTTTATTTCTTTAACAGAGGTTCTCGAACAAGCAGAAAACAGTCTTAACTCCGTCCTCGGCCCCAGGCTTCAGGGCCACCCCTCCCAGGAGTCTCTGGCATTCCAGCTCCTGGCAGCTTCCAAGCCCTCTGCTGGCTCTGCTCCCTTCCTGAAGCAGCAGCCACAGGGCTGCTTCCCTGAGCCTCTGGTCCCAGGGACCCACAACAGGAGCTCACTCTGCTCTGCAGTGGTCTTTGCTCCCCAGGGCTTGGCCTGTCTCAGACCTTCCTCAGGCCCAGCAGCCCTTTCCAGGCAAAGGTGTATCTTGGCCCTCTTTAATTGGCTGGATTGGATTCACCTGCTGTGGTCCAGGGGCACTGGGCTTCCTCTATCTGCAGGGACCAACTACCCTGTGACAGGCAGGGCCTTAATGAGGGAGGCTTTTCTCTGAATCCAGGGTATCATCTGAATAAACCTGAGCAGGAAGATTGGAGCTGGCTCGGATTTCTAAATACAGTATAAATGTTTATGGTAAGCAGATGAAAATATGTCTGTTAAACTAAGGATGGGCTGTGAGTCACCGTGAAGTGCTTTGCAGTGTCTGCACTCTTCACTTTCTTCACAGACCTAGTCCTGTCTCTGCGCTGTCAAGCCAGGAATTATGGACAGGGATTCTTGTTATGCAAACTCAAGTGACAAGATTGCAGACAGTATCACACATAAGAGAAACTTCAAAGATCACACGTTTCCAAGGTAACATCCATAGACTGCGTACTCTGTGCATACAGCATAAGAAACAGCCAGTCATTTGCAGAAAGCCACACAGAACAGTCCCATTCACTCTTCTTTGGAGTGTAAGGGGCAGGTTCTGATACCCTAATTCATGTGAAACAGGACGTTATGCCACAAATAATCCTACTGAAGTTACTGGACTACTGAGGATGATGCTACCCAACATGAGGGTAACGACAGATCAGCCCATCTCAACTATCTTCTTTTTTCCCCCAAAAAGACACTTATTATCATCTCCAAATACCAACTAAAAGACTGTTAAACAAGGGGTTTTTTTTCCTTCTAAAGGGAACAAGGGATGTTGTTACAATGAAAGCCTTATTTAATAGTTTATACTTCAGATACGGTAGCTGTTTATCTTTATTTTCTGTATATTTAATTAAAAGATTTTAAAACAATTTTTAATGGAGTTTGCCATGGTACTAAGCATGCTGAGCTCTCTGTCTACCCAATCCCAAACTTTGTTTAAAACTGTTTAATGTTTTAAAGTTTCAGAGTCATGTTAACAATTTTGACTCTTTGGGCCCATGTATTCCATCTAAATTAATACAAAAGGTATCAGAATCTGGCCCACTGGGATCAATAAGGGATATGCATGCAATGAAATATCTTCTGCATCACAGTTGGAGTGTGAGTAGCAGGAATCAGCTAACCGGAGCTAGCTAGAGAAGAACTAGATTGACAGACTAGGAAGGCAAATGTGAGTATGTGTACTGGAGGCATAATTCGAGGCGACACGTTCATCCCATGAGGGAAACGAGGCAATAACATGTGATCTCGGTGTCCAGTTTTGGGCTTCAAATAGTCACAATGAATTGCAAAAATTATTCAGCGGATAACTTCAAATATCAAATGAAATTTATAAGCAGCTCACGACACGTTCATAAACAGATAGAGACTAAATGTGTTAGGTAACAGAGAGGAAGGTTACTCTTGTGGGTTAAAGCAGAGGACTGGAACTTGGGAGATTTGGGCTCAGTTTCTGGTTCTGTAACAGACCTCATGGATCATCTAGTGTGACCACCTCCATTACAAAGGCCTTAGAACTTCCCTGAATTAATTCCTGTTTGAACTAGAGCATATCCTTTTAAAAAACTTCCAATCTTCATTTTAAAATTACCAGTGATGGCAAATCCACCACCAACACCCCTGGTAAATTCTAATGGTTAATTACCCTCATTGCTAAATATTGGCACTTCATTTCCATCTGAATTTGTCTAGGTTCAATTTCCAGCCATTCAATCTTGTTATATCTTTGCTAGATTGAAGGCCCTGTTATTAAACATTTGTTCCCATTGTAGGCACTTATACTGTGATCAACCACCTGTTTACATCTGCTCTTTGCTAAACCAGATGAGTTCCTGGAGCCTTTCACTGTCAGGCATGTTTTCCAATTCTTTAATCATTCTTCTGGCTCTTCTCTGAATCTTTTCCAGTTGATCAGCATCCTTCCTGAATTGTGAACCCCAGAACTGGACACCGTACTCCACCAGTGCCAACCACAGAGGTAATATGACCTCCCATTGGGGGCAGGGACTGTTTCTTACCTAGTGTTTGTACAGCACCTAGTATAGTAGGGCTTTTATCTCAGGTTTGGCTCCTCAGTGCTACTGTAATGTACAGAATGAACAATAATAATTTACTTGCAGTGAATCAGTGGAGGCACTATGGTCCAGGAGACATGACACTGGACCAGGACTTGAGACCCCTTGGTTCTGTTCATGGCCACTGACCTGCTGTGTGGCCACGGACGAGTCCCATGGCTTGTCTGTGCCTCTGATTCCCCCAGCACACATACCAGTTGTGTGTTGTGTATTTAGATTATGGACTCATTGGGGCAGGCCTGTCTCTTGATATGTGTGTGTATATCCAGCCTTGACAGTTCGGACATCTGGCCACTATTGTATTACAAATAATAACAGTTGGATGGGCTCTAGCGAACAGAAAAATCCTTAATTCGTTTCTCTGCCAAGGAGACTTTCCACCATTGCAGAAGCCTTTAAGAGTGCTCAGAAACCTGGGGAATATGTTCTCTATTAATATAAACCCTTGCCCTTTAGATGGAAACTGAACTATATAAAAATACCCAACTAAAATGAGATGTTTCAAATTCCTTTGCTCTTTCTCATGCTAATAAATCTTCCTAGGTGTTTTTTTTCCCCCTGTTCAAGAACAAAAGAGAACGGTATCAGTCTCGGAAAAACCACATGTAAGCCATAGTGGGATCGTAAAAGCAAATAATAAAGATGTGCTGAAATATCGAAGAGCTCGTTCTATAACATGCTGTAAATGACCCACAGGGTGCTTCTGCCCATTTGCAAATGATGCATGAGGTGAACAAATTTTATCATTTCCTCCTTTTTATTGCACGCTATATGGCCTCATCACTGTGCAGTGTAAATAATTTTGATGGCTCACCTTTCAGGAAGAGCACAGACCAGAGACACTTGTAACATTTTTAATGATTCAAGAGACCTTTTCCCAGTCGGGGGCTGTGCTTATACCCTCTTCATTCCTCCCCTGCATCACTAAAATATAAATGTGTCTCCTCTAACCTTCTATGGCCTCGGATAGGAAGGGCGCACTCATCAGTGTCACCTTTGAACCAGCGTCTCCTGTGCTGAAGCACTACAGCTGACTCTAAAGGCCAGTGAAATCAGCGGTAAGACTCCCACTGACTTTGGATCAGGTCCTTACTTTTCCCACCAAACCAAGCTGTAAATTGGTTAACTAATTGTGTGGATCAAGCTGCCAGACTAGTTCGCAAAGTCTATAGGCAGTGAACAGCAGAGGGATGCAGCTGCTAACCTCCGCATTGGCTTTCAAAGCATCTGGAAAGCAGGGACTGTGGTTCATGCTGTAGGAAGATGGATATTTTATAGTAACTGCCCTCTGGAAGATTCTTGCAGCAAGCCTCACATTTTCTCTTGTAGCAGTGTGCTGTCTGTTTCTTTCAGTATGGTGCAATGAGAACAGGGTCAGATACCTCCTTATGCCAAGCCACTAAGCCTTTTGCAACCTCCCTTTCATTAAAATGCAACATGCTCTTGCAAATCTTCCATGTGCACTGAATAAATGACCTGAGCAAAAGAGCAAATTTTAATTGTGAGGCAGACATTCAATACTAATGAAAGGAAATACTCCCCTCCCCCTTCCACCCACACTCTCCCACACACAAAATACAATTAGAACATAAGAACGGCCACACTGGGTCAGAGCAAAGATCCATCTAGCCCAGTATCCTGTCTTCCCATGGTGACCAATGCCAGGTGCTTCAGAGGGAATGAAAAGAACAGGGAATTGTCAAGTGATCCATCCCCTGTTGCCCATTCCCAGCTTCTGGCAAACAGGGACACCATCCCTGCCCATCCTGGCTAACAGGATAAGATAGGAGGATTCACCAGTGGCTATTGTCCATGAATTTATCTAGTTCTGGTCAACGTTTATACAGCCTTGCTAAAGGCTTTTAGGAGGAATGGGGGTAAAATGTATAACTAAGGCTAACTCTTTTTTGGGGAAATAAGTGGCAATGTTCTGGTGCTGTGCAATTTGAAACAATCAGTAGGAAACCTGTGATGCCACATTTACACTGGCTGATTGCCGTTCTTGGTAGACAATGCCAAGCATAGCCTTGAAGAATCATGCACCGATGCACAAATGGGCAGTGACATATGCAGTAGCGTTACTAAAATGTGAACTAAGCTTTTAGGAACATGCCCTGGAGTAAAAAATCAAACATCTCAAAGAAGATTATATAAATATAGGAATTTAAAATTGCCGCAGTATATCAGATCACCCAGTCCAGTATCCTGTGTCCAGCTGTGGGGATTAGAGAATGGCTGAATGGAAGTCACCAGTCATGTTGTTACCTAGAACCATTCTTGGCAAGGGTGGGGGACTATAAAGGTGAAGGGATCACGTCTAGCATTACTGCCAGGTCCTTCCATTCTGTCCCATTGGGTTTTCTCCCTAGATTTCCTGTCTTCTGTACAGGAAAGTGGGGCTCAAATGATTGTTCAGTTCACCTTGATTTTTGAGGACTAAGAATTAAGGAAGAAATATACATCCAGTGTATTCATTTAAAACCTCTGTAAATATTTTCCGGCACTGGCAAACTGAGGTAATATCACTGATTAAGAGCATTCCTCAGTCTCCAAATCCTATCCCCTTGCAATTAATTGCAATACAAGGAACACCAGGTGTTACTCCAATCAATGCTACTTATAACTCATTTAGTATTACAGAATAATCCCTCTGTTTGATTGCAAAGATATACTGCAGTGTGTGTGAAAGAGCCTTATTATCATATGGCAGATAGGGATATTTAGACAAGAGTGTATCCAGAAGCAACAAAAATTTCTTGGGCAATAATTTAACTGGTTTTGCTAGAGCCTTTTGCTGTTTAATATAAAAACGTCTCTATCCCAGGGTGCATATGCAGCAGCTAAAACACAGCACGTTGTTAAAGAAATATAGACACACACCAGCCATTTTGGTAAATATAAGAGATGATAGGGGGCATTGTTAAAAGCACTCAGCATTGGCCTAACATTGCTTCCACTGAAGTCAATATGAGGGATTTATCATTCAAAAAAATTCTGTTAAACTTTCAATGAGTTTTTATGACCAACCTGTGTTTTTACCAATTATTAGAGGGTCAAAAAAATTAAATTTAGAAAAAAAAATTAATTTTGAATTTCAAAAGAAACCTGGGGAGGGGAGATCACAATTATTCCTTTTTTTTTTTTAAGGTCAACACTGTCTTCTAGAATTGTAGAATCTGAGAGAGAAAAAAGAATGAAGAACTATATTAGGGCAGCTCTCTTGTAATGAAAGATTTCCCCGTATCACACAACTGTTCATGGATCATTCCTAAATAGTGAAAGGGGCTACAGTTGTCAAACAAATTTGCAGAGTCACCTGGCTCTTTTGGAAATATTGTGTGAGCTTGTCTTTAATGTCTGGCTAAACAGATGACTTTTCCTAAAGATAAATTCATAGCTGGCATAAACTAAAGCACCTCAATTAATTTTGATGGAGACGTGCCCATTTATGTTGGCAGTTAGTTTGGCCCAAAGTACAGCTATGCTAAGAAGTCATCTGAACCAAAAACAAAGATGCAGCTATTTCTCCCAAACTCCAGCCCATGCCCTATCACCATCCCACCCTGCTGCTTATCTCTACTTGCTCCAATCCCATACAGAGTATAGAGTCTTAGAAGGAGCTGTATGATTCTGGCAGACCGGATGCCAGCTCTTGCCAAGGCTGTAGGCATCAGCTGAGCACTGGCAAATTCATGGCTGGAAACCACACCAGCTACCCTGGGTGTTCGCATTCTCAACATAGGTAATAGATGGTAAGTTGAAAAGAATGTTTAGACTTTAATAAATGCTCGTATGATGCTGCATGTATTGATCTCATTAAAACTTCTATATAGTATAGAGGGCATAGAGTTATACTGCGTGTTTGCATCGTAAACCTCTGTAATTATGTAACTTACCAAACAGGAAAAGAGGTATTAATTAAAGTAAAGTGCTCATCCTGCACACAAGATGGCCCACTGAAGGCAAAGGCGGCATTGTGTAGCATGAAAGGACAGAGGTCCTGTTGACTGCTTTCCTAACTCCTTCCAGCAAGGAGAGACCTATGTGAACTCATCCTGACGAAGAGAAACTGGAACTTTCTTTGCTGTTTGGACTCTTACTGGGCTGGAGTTAGGAGACAGGAGCAGAAACACCAGGGTCAACCTGGGTTAGTCTTAAAAAACATTCAGTGCTGACAGATTACTACAACTGTGTCACCTTTTGGAACCACAGACTGTAACTCATTTGTGTATAGATGTTACCACTTAGTTAGCTTACAATAGGATTGGCTACAAGCATTGTTATTGGTGGGAGATCTGAGGTACCATTGACCTGGGTTAAGTGACTGAGGTCTCTTGGGACTGGAAGCAACCTGAATCTTTTGTGATCTTTGGTGTATAGCAGCCAACTATCACTAAGTCCAGATTGCCTGGATGGCAAGATAGACTGGAGAGCCCAAGGGGACGGTCTGTGATTCCAGGGTAAGATTGTTATAGTGCTTCAGGAGTTCACATTTGTTACTGGGTTGGTGAAATCTAATTACAGAATGACTAGGGCGTCTGTCCTGCTTTTTGACAGCCTACCCTGAGGTTGGCACTCACAGCTGTGAACCACTCCAGCCATCATGACAGCCCTGTACTCCGTGACATAGAATCACAGAAGTCAGAGATGGAAAATTGTTCCCTTTACTATAGCTTCATCTCATTTTGCTTTCATTGTTGATATTCAACCTTTTCCCCAGTGTTGGGGCCCTGATCACAAAGGGTGAGGCTCCAAGTTTCTAAACATCTTGTCCTGGAGGAACTGCAGGAAAGTATGAAACCTGAGGCAACCATTGTCTGGTGTGACATCTCCATCCACTAACCCTCGCAGTAGCATGGACATTGGCCTGTGGAAAAATTGTGAAGCTCTCAGGAATATTCCATCCAACAATCCATTGCTGTCATGGAAAAGAAAATGGAAATGACTGGGACCTATGTAAAACATGGAGAGAACTCAGTTTTATAATTAAATCTTAAATAAGGAGCCCAAATTGACCTGGTTGTTATGTTAATCTGGTAACATAAATCCCTGAAAAGTAGAACAAGATGATGTCAGGAATAAGAGGCACCAAGGAGCTGTGTAGTTGTGAATCTTGGTAACTGTCTAATGGTATGTCTACAGTGATTGCAGCACAGCCAAAAGTAGCACTGAAGACAGGGCCGGCTCCAGGGTTTTTGCCACCCCAAGCAGCAGAGAAAAAAAAAAGGCGAAATCGCAGTTGGCGGCAGCTTGACCGCACCGCTTTCTTCTTTGGCGGCAATTCAACGGCAGGTCCTTCCCTGTGAGAGGGATCGAGGGACCCGCTGCCGAATTGCCGCTCAAGAGCCCGATGTGCCACCCCTTCCCCTTGGCTGCCCCAAGCACCTGCTTGCTGGGCTTGTGCCTGGAGCCGGCCCTGACTGAAGACATGCCAGCATGAACTCCCATGCAGGCTAGAAGTGCAAGCACGCGCCTTGGATTCTGGCAGGTTTGTACAGCCCACACCGAAGACCAGGCCACCACACCTTCACTGCTGTGTTGAAAGATTAAAGCTAGAGTAGATATGCCTGCTTAAGCTGCAATTGCACCTTCAACTGCAGTGTAGATGTACCCTAAAGAGACTGGGGCCCTGGTCCAAAATGGAGGTTGCTTAAGCTAATGCATCCAGCCCCTGGAGGGCACCAAGTATGCATCCTCAGTGATGCAGCCTTCTGCTCCTCTTTGCCTTCCTTGGTTGCTGATGCAGGGGTCATGGCATTGTGCCCTGACATCCCTGCTGCTGGCACAATGGTCCCATGAGGACATTGGCAGCCAGCACAAATTAGAGCAGCTTTGAGGGTGCTCTAGTTTTTAACAGTAGTCCAGTTAAAGCTCCTCTAGGATCAGGTCAGGGAGCAAAGGCTTGTTAAAGATAGTTTAGGGCAAACAACCCTTCAACTACCCCAAATGCTCTTCCGCTGCAGCTGAGGAATCTAGGCGTGGATTGTGAACATCTTTTACTGAAAAATGTTTCTTTATCCAGTTGACCAAGAATCAAAAATGATTAGGGGTATGGAATGGCTTCCATTTGAAGAGAGATTAATAAGACTGGGATTTTTCAGTTTGGAAAAGAGACAACTAAGTGGGGATATGAATGAGCTCTCTAAACTCATGACTGGTATAGAGAAAGTAGATAAGGAAGTGTTATTTCCTCCTCCTCATAACACAAGAACTAGGGGTCACCAAATGAAATTAATAGGCAGCAGGTTTAAAACAGACAAAAGGAAGTATTTTTTCACACAACGTCTGTGCAACTCTTTGTTAGAGGATGTTGTGAAGGCCAAGACTATAACACGGTTCAAAAAAGAACTAGGTAAGTTCATGGAGGATAGCTCCATCAATGGCTATTAGCCAGGATGGGCAGGGATGGTGTCTCCAGCCTCTGTTTGCCAGAAGCTGGAAATGGGTGACAGGGGATGGATCACTTGATGATTACCTGTTCTATTCATTCCCTCTGGGGCTCCTGGTATTGGCCACTGTCGGAAGACAGAATGTTGGGCTAGATAGACCTTTGGTCTGACCCAGTAGAGCCGTTCTTACATTTGTATGTTCTTAAGCCCGAATATACCACAGGATGAGGGCCACAGCCTCCGAGTTTCCTCTTCCAAGAGGAGCAGAACTGGTACATCTTCTTGGTGACTTCTGGAAAGGTAGGCCTTGATGCCTTGATGCATGTGTGTACAGGGGACTAGTTGAATGGTGTTCATCTATCTACACCAGTGGTCTCCAACCTTTTTCATCTGGCGGGCACCAGATGAAGGACCGTGGCGGCGGTCAAGCATCTGCCGAAATGCCACCAAAATTTGGCGGCATTTCGGTGGCAATACCTCTGGATGACACCGCTTGTCGGTGGCAAGTGGCGTCCTCCAGAGGTATTGCCGCCAAATTTCGGCGGCATTTTGGCAGATGCCCGACCACTGGCCAGGACGTGGGTGCATGGTGCCTGCGGGCACCACGTTGGGGACCCCTGATCTACACTTTTTTCTATAAAAACAGCCTCCGTTATAAAACATAGTTAATCAGATGGTTTCAGAACTTGTGTATCTAAATTTGGCATTTGTTTATTAGGTCTGCAGCAGGCTACTGGAAACATTTTGAATAAGCTTGTATGAAAAGGTGACCCAGACGGAGCAATGTCTGAATACAATCTAAGGGTCTGGTTTACCACAGAGAGGGTAATTGGAACACCTTCCCAAGGGATGGGTCATTTCTCCATCACTTAGAGACTTTAAATCAAAATTTAATGTCTTTCTAAAGACATTCTTTAGTCCTGCTCTGTGTTGTTGGGCTTAATGCAGGAATCACTGGGTGAAATTCTGTGGCCTGTGAGATGCAGGAGGTCAGACAATGCTAGGGGAGGTCAGATAATCATAATGGCCCCTTCTAGCCTCAGAATGTTTGAATCTATAGAAACACTAGCATAAAACTTGTGCATCTCCAGTGGATGCTTCAGCCTCAGTGATGGTGCAATGGTATAAACAGCTGTAACTGAGTGGTCAGTCAGGCCCTGTGACTTTATTAAAGAGAGCTGTGATTAGAAGAAGATTAAATGTCTCAGGATTAGAGAGAATGGAAAACTCGTTAAGAATTTTAAGGTACCTGTATGAGGCAACTGACATACAACTATTGGGAGAAATGAAAATTGCAAAACCAAGAGACAGTTTATATAATTTTTTTTGACTGGCATGCTCATCCAGGCCCGGCTACAAGGCCCACTGAAGTCAATGGGAATCCTTCCATTGACTGTCATGGGCTTTGGATCAACCCCAAAGGGACTCCACAGTGAACATAAGTATAGTCCCAACTCAAAGCACTGGAACATACCAGTATTAAATTAACCACACGACATTTTAAGTGGTGGTTATGAACTAACAAATCCTAGAATAAATAAATTAGTGGCAAATCCTCTTTTTCCTCCCCTTTTTATTGTGCTCACATATTGGCTGAAAAATATATTGGATATGATATCTGCTCGCACACCTCTCTTCCAGGATATTGTGAAGTCACTTTTAAGCTTGTGTTGCCACTATTGCACAGCCCAAATGACCACATTGTGCATGTGCAAGTTACCCAGTTTCCATGTGCATGCACTAGTTTTTGAGTGCATGAATTTAGAGGCATGAATGGAGTCGCTGTGAAAATATAGCCCTATATGAATTGCTTAAATTTTCCCATCAGGTTTTTTTTTCTGTTTTCCTATGTTTTTCCATTTATTTTCTGTGGGCCCAAGCAGGGCCGGATTAAGGTTATGAGGGACCTAAGGCTAATGGGAGGGAAGGGCCTAAGTATGGTTTACAGCAGTGGAAAGGTCAATTTGAACACTTTGCAAGCTTACACTGCACCTGCTGAATGGCTGAAGTATATCATTCCAGACCTCACACAAAATACAAGTTTCCAAAGTGCGCATTGCATCACTCAGGATCTTCTCATCTTTTCTTCTTGCTAATTTTTGAGATTCATCATCCTTGATACTCTCTAGCACTTCAAGGATGTTGGGATATCCCAGAACAACTGCATTCACAGCTTCAGCATTGGCACTCCACTGTGTCCCTGAGAGCAATTTGGGCACTGGGCATCCCTTTGGTAGTGAATCTCTAAGAATCATCCAGCAACGGGTTGATGTAGAGAAAAAACTGTACAATTCTTGGATAAATCCAAAAAAAGAAACTGCTTCAACACAACCATCCATGGCAGACTGGCCAACAAGGCTGAGTGAGTGTGCAGCACATGGTATGTAATCAACCAAAGCATTGTGCTCTTTTATCTTTGCCTACATCCCTGAATATTTGCTACTTATATTACTTGCATTTTCCTAGCTTTGGCCATGACAAAGGCTGACGTTAATCCCATTTTCGGTGAGGAAATCGGGTAGGTACAAGGCAAGTTACTCCCCTGTGTGACTGGTGATGTTTATGAAGGTCATGAAATTCTTACCTGGTCCGCTGGGTAGCACATAACGCAAGATGAGTCAGCTGATCTACATGTGACATCCAGTGCTGAGTCAACAGACACTGAAAAATATCCCGCATCTTTGATCTCGTCTACAATGGCTGATAGCATCTTCTTTGCCAGCAGCACAATGAATTCATCACTAATTGTCTTTGATAGATATGATGATTTGCATGTTCATTGATGTGCTGAGCTAAGAAAGGGTCGAACATAGCGATTAGCTCTAGAATGCCAAGATAATTGCCATTGTGCTTTGATCCAATGGTCTCACCTGAGCCATGGAATGGCAGACTACGCTCAGCAAGAAAAACTATTATTTCAACTACGCATCTGAGAATGTTCTTCCAATAAGCCCGAGCTTCGAAAAACTGGTTTTCCATTTGGGTATCAATTCTGCCACTAACTTTCTTTCATGCATGGTAGTTGCTAACTGACAATGCATGCTGCTCACTCACTGCATGATTGGTAATGTATGCAGTATTCTTCCAATCACTGAAGCCTTCACAGAACATTCCCCACTTTTTGGTATCAGAAAACAGGCAGCAATAAAAACAGTTCACTTTCTTCTTAGAAGGTGAATAGATGAGCTATTTTCGCTTGTCAATCTCTTTGTTAGAAAGAACGAGGAGTACTTGTGGCACCTCAGAGACTAACAAATGTATTTGAGCATAAGCTTTCGTGGGCTAAAACCCACTTCATCAGATGCATGCACTGGAAAATACAGTAGGAAGATATATATACAGAGAACCTGGAAAAAATGGGTGTTGCCATACCAACTGTAACGAGAGTAATTAATTAAGGTGAGATATTAGGTGAGCTATTATCAATAGGAGGAAAAAACTTTTGTAGTGATAATCAGGATGGCCCATTTTCAACAGTTGACAAGAAGGCGTGAGTAACAGTAGGGAAAAATGAGCATGGGGAAACAGTTTTTACTTTGTATAATGACCCGTCCACTCCCAGTCTTTATTCGAGCCTAATTTAATGATGTCTAGTTTGCAAATTAATTCCAATTCTGCAGTTTCTTGTTGAAGTCTGTTTTTGAAGTTTTTTTGTTGGAGTATTGTGACTTTGAGATCAGTAATTGAGTAATCAGGGAGGTTGAAGTTTTCTCCAACTGGTTTTTGAATGTTATAATTCTTGATGTCTGATTTGTGTCCATTTATTCATTTGCATAGAGACTGTCCAGTTTGGCCAATGTACATGGCAGAGGCGCATTGCTGGCACATGATGGCATATATCACATTGGTAGATATGCAGGTGAATGAGCCTCTGATAGTGTGGCTGATGTGATTAGGTCCTATGGTGGTGTCCCCTGAATAGATATGTGGACAAAGATGGTAACAGGCTTTGTTGAAAGGATAGGTTCCTGGGTTAGTGTTTTTGTTGTGTGGTTGCTGATGAGTATTTGCTTCAGGTTGGAGGCTGTCTGTAAGCGAGGACTGGCCTGTCTCCCAAGATCTTTAAGAGTGAGGGATTGTCCTTTAGGATAGGTTGTAGATCCTTGATGATGGGCAGGAGAGGTTTTAGTTGGGGGCTGTAGGTGATGGCTAGTGGCATTCTGTTAATTTCTTTGTTGGGCATGTCCTGTAGTAGGTAACTTCTGGGTACTCTTCTGGCTCTGTCAATCTGTTTCTTCACTTCACTTTGTTAGGCTTCACATATTCAAACATTGATTTGGTCAGATAATGATTCTGATTGGTGTACTCTCACTTTGTCAATGAAAAGCCAGCATCTAGATTCTGGCGTTTCTGTGGGCCTGTCTCAGTCCAATATGCAATGAGATCTTGAGAAGTCATGTCCCACTCGCCTGGATCATTGGAGGAGGATATTTTTATATTGCTGTGACTGGGGAAGTCTTCAGAGGGGTAGGGTGAGACTGCAGCGAGAGAAATCGCAGGAGGCTGCTGCTTTTCATCAGGCGCAGGCGCAGCAGGTTCACCGGGGCTGGTATTCCCCTGGACTTCCATACCACCAGACTTAGGAGGAGGAGAAAACGTTAGGAGAGAAGGCGTTCCTGTCAGCGCTACTTCTTGTCTTTGCCTTCTTTCTTTGGCTTCCTTCAATTTCTGCCATCCTCTTTTCTTCAGCATGGCCCCACAAACACTTACTTAGCCCACAAAGACAAAATCACAACCACCATTACTTGAATTCACAATCTTGATGAATTAATTTGTACAAAGCAACATCTAATGAGACAGAAAAATTCCGATGGGCCCGCTACCTTTGCTCAGTTTCAGTATGGAATGGGCCTACATCTCTTGGTGAACAAAGGGAAGAATGACCGCAGAGCTGCTTTGTCTGTATAAGCCGGCGGTGGCCAAACTGTGGCTCACAAGTCACATGCGACTCTTTTACCATTGAAGTGCAGCTCGTGGAGCCCCCCTCCCCCACGTGCCCCTCTCCCTCATTCTCCACCTACCAGACGGGGGTGGGGAAGCTCACGACCTCTGCTTTGCAGGGCGATGGAGTAGGGGATTCTGCCCAGCAGGGTGGGGAATCTTGAGGCTTTAGCCCCATGGGGAGCACCTGTTGGGGTTTGGGGCTTAAGGAGGAGTGGGCCTGAAGCCCCGAGCCCCGGCAGGCCCCTCCCTCAGGACCCAAGCCCCAAGCCTTGGCAGATGCACCCTGGCTCTGTAATCTCTGAAGATTGTTGTATATAGCTCGGAAAGTCGGTATGTTTGGCCACCCCTGGCATAAGCTCTTTACTCAGAATTGAAAGTGAACAGAGGCTCCAGAGTGGAAGGAGCTCTCTGCCCCTATCTATTGGTGAAATGAGAGAAATACAGCTACATTTGCCTAAGCTTTCCACCAAGATCTTCTCCAGTGACACTTTGGGAATTCAGCATCCCTGCAAACTCAGAGTTGGCTGGGATAGGTGGTGACGCCTCCAGTGGTGGTGACGCCTCCGGTTAGGACCATACAGCACTTTCCAAGAGACCGGAAACAGGCTTGTCTGAGTGCTCCTGAGGCCTCTGAGGTCACACTACCCAGTGACACAAACCCACAGATAGGGGTTAGTGGATGGAGAAGGGGGAAGTGACGTAGTAAGGGATGTTTATCTATTGGTCATTCATTACTGGTGGCTGGGGAGCTGGTATTGGGCTACTGGCAGAGTTACTGGGGGGAGGGTTTTTATTTATCATTCATGTAAATATATTGTTTTTGTGTGTCATTGGGTGGCTGGCCCTTTTACATGAGGTATGTCCTGCTCCCTTGTGTCAGCAAAGGCGCCCCCAGGTTAGCCATTAAGGCAGGGCAGCACCTGAGTTTATAAAGGATCAGGGAAAAACAGCCAGGGAACAGGTTCCTGGAGGAAGGCTAGAGAGCAGCAGAGGCATTTGCCAGCTGGTCTCCCTAAGCTGAGAGCCAGGGCCAGAGGTCCGAAGGCAGGGGAGGCTTTCCCACTGACATCTCAATGCTGAAGAGCTGGGGCCAAGGACCAGAGAGCTGAAGGTTGGGGAGCAGCAGAAGGGCTTACGTGCCAACATTTGCACACTGGCAAGAGGGAAAAGGCTAACGTTGCAGGCGAGTGATGGATGCTCTTCTAGAGGGTGAGCACCTCTTAGCAGAGAGGTTGCAGGGTTCCCACGGGGGAGAGCAGGGCTGCACTCTGGCTGGAAGGGCTGAGGTGGCTGTGCTGACAAAAGGATGGGAGAGGACCGAAGAAGGGCTTGGGTCCAGTAGAATACACCAGAACACGGTATGTGTATCTTGGTGGATTATAGGCCACAGGATTTTAAAGACTGTGCACTGGGTATGATAAATGGACTGTGTTTTGGGACATTTGTTATGGATTATTTGCAGCTTGTTTTCATTATAAACCGCCCCAAGGATGGATATTATTGAGACTGTGGTGGCGTCCTTAGAGGCCCAACAAAGGAAATGAGACCTTAAGCCTGGAATTAGGTGCCCAGCCACAAGGGGTGCTTGGAGATGAGAGTGAAATCGTTCACACTGTTTTCCCCTAATGTTTTCCTTGTTTCATATCCAGGCCCACTGCCTGCAGTGGAGAATGGTTGCCTATTGAAGATACCTAGGGAAGGTATTTGGTGATCCTAGAAACTCTGGATGGGGCCTTGAGCCAGTGGGTCTTGCCAGTTTGAAGAGGGATTCCTAGCTTTTTGAACCCAATGCTTGTTGCTGGTGACAACACCCTGGCAGACGGGTTACACCCAAAAGAAAGAGAACTTCCAATAGCAGCTAGTTGTGAGAGAACTGCACCTCCCGTACGCTGAGTGATGTACACTCAAGATGGGCAGTTCCTTGTGCACCCAACTTCAAAATCAAAGTTTGGAGAGATCTTGCAGGACACCTAATGGCCCTTCGCTGATTACAGCTTCTGTCTAGTAGGTGGAAAAGGGTGACAGCAAATAAAATTAACGAAGAGAAAATGTAGTCAGCTGTCTGCTATTTTTCTGGAAACCTGAGCAATAAGGTTTTGATTCAGCAGTCCTACCTTATTAGCAAAGCACTTTAGACCTGCTTATCTTCAGACGCATGCTGAAGTCCCATCAGCTTCAATGAGACTTAAGTATATTCTTAAAATTAAACAGGGGCTTAAGTGCTTTGCTGGATAAGATGGACCTAAGAACACTGGCTAATGCTTTGCTGAATTGGAATTGACAGCTGCTGTAAGTTAGAGCTCTGACTTCAGATATAAATCAATGTACCTTCGTGACTTCACGTGTAAACTGTTATAACTCTGACTCTGGCCAGGCTACAGTGGTTTTTACTGACTGAGGATCTATCTCTAATGTGGTCAGATATCAGTGATTTTGCTTTTAATTTAGATGTTAGAAATTCTGAAGGGGGAATGAAAATCTGTCCCTTCTACTCCTCCGGCAGCCCATCATACAATACAAATGGGACACTCAACAAAGCTAACAGGTGGGACATTTGGAACTACACAGCATATAGTCACTGGGATTCACTGCTGCAGCAGGGCATTGAGACAGATTATGTGGGCCTGGTTTTCCATTGCCGGGCACCTTCTATAGCTGTTTAAAGTGCCTGCACAATGCTCCAAACTCAGCCTGACTGTGTTTTGCATCCATCTTCCACAGGAGTCAGTGACTGCGCAAGGAGGACCAGGCCCCTGGATCTGGGTTTCTGAAAGTGATGGATAATTTATCTCACACTTCAGGAACAATCACTTGCAGGGAGCAGAAAGAGATTCCCCACATTGCGCCGTGCACTACAGCACAGTGCTGCCCAGTTGGATCCCTACTGAGGAGGTCTCCTCTGAAGCATTGGTACTGTCCATTTCTGAAGGCAGCAGACTGCACCAGGCTAACCAATGAACTGATCTGTTATGACAGCCCCTAAGCCAGTTGTACTGCAGTATCAGTATCAGTAAAGTTAAAGTGATACAATTTCAATGTGTTGACAAGCCCTTGTGGTCTAAATGACTAGATATTGCACCTACTTCATTGGGCAGTAGAGGGAGCAACTTTCCTATAAATCTGAGAAGGAAAAGACAGTTACTCACCTTTGTAACTGTTGTTCTTCGAGATGTGTTGGTCATATCCATTCCAGTTAGGTGTGCGAGCCGTGCGTGCACGCTCGTTGGAAGATTTTTACCCTTGCAACCCCGGTGGGTCGGCAGGGTCGCCCCCTGGAGTGGCGCCACCATGGCACCGGGTATATACCCCTGCCGACCCAGCCACTTCTCAGTTCCTTCTTGCCGGCTACTCCCACAGTGGGGAAAGAGGGCGGGTGTGGAATGGATATGAGCAACACATCTCGAAGAACAACAGTTACAAAGGTGAGTAACCATCTTTTCTTCTTCGAGTGACTGCTCATATCCATTCCAGTTAGGTGATTCCCAAGCCTTACCTAGGCCGTGGGGTCGGAGTGAGATGTCGCAGAGTGTAAAACTGCAGAGCCAAAGGCTGCGTCATCCCTAGACTGCTGAATGAGGGCATAGTGAGAGGCGAAGGTATGGACCGAGGCCCAGGAAGCTGCGCAACAAATCTCATGAATGGGTATGTGAGCGAGAAAAGCAGCAGATGAGGCCTGAGCCCTAGTAGAGTGAGCAGTGACGTGGCTCGATGGAACATGAGCCAAGTTGTAACAGGTGCAGATGCACGACGTCACCCAGGAGGAAATCCTCTGCGAGGAGACAGGTAGGCCCTTGATACGCTCAGCCACCGCAACAAAGAGTTGAGGGGATCTGCGAAATGGTTTTGTTTGCGCAATATAAAAAGCGAGTGCTCTACGGACATCCAGAGAGCATAGCTGCTGCTCCCTGCGAGACACATGTGGCTTTGGGAAGAAGACAGGTAGGAAGATCACCTGGTTAACATGGAAGGCCGATACCACTTTGGGGAGAAAGGCCAGATGTGATTGCAACTGCACCTTGTCCCTGTGGAACACAGTATATGGGGGGTCTACCGTGAGGGCCCGAAGTTTGGAGACTCGTCTCGCTGATGCGATGGCCACCAGGAAAGCGGTTTTCCATGAGAGGTAGAGAAAGGAGCAAGTTGCTAACGGCTCGAATGGGGCGGACATGAGTCTGGCAAGAACCAGGTTAAGGTCCCAGGTTGGGGCAGGGCGGCGCACCTAGGGGTAGAGGTGCTGAAGGCCCTTAAGGAATCTAGACACCATCGGGTGTGAGAATACCGAGTGGCCATTCTCCCCTGGGTGGAAGGTAGAGATGGCCGCCAAATGGACCCTCAAAGTCGATACCGCTAGGCCCTGTTGTTTGAGAGACCAGAGGTAATCCAAGATGGTGGAGATGGAGACCTCGGCAGGAAGGAAGTTCTGCTCCACGCACCAGCACATGAAACGCTTCCATTTGGCCAAATATGTCGCTCTAGTGGACGGCTTCCTGCTACCCAGGAGCACCTGTTGCACTGGGGCAGAGCAACGTAGCTCAGACTGGGTCAGCCACTCAGGAGCCATGTCGTGAGGTGGAGGGACTGAAGGTCCAGGTGACGCAGTTTGCCGTGGTCCTGAGTTATCAGGTCCAGGTGAAGAGGCAGGGGAATAGGGTCAGCTACGGACAGGTCTAGCAACATGGTGTACCAGTGTTGCCGAGGCCACGCTGGAGCTATCATGATGAAGCGGGCTTTGTCCCTGCGTACTTTCAGTAGGACCCTGTGGACAAGCGGAAATGGTGGAAAGGCGTATAGCAGGTGCGTCATCCACGGTATAAGGAAGGGGTCCGCTACTGAGCCCGGTGAGAGGCCTTGAAAGGAGCAGAACATCTGGCATTTCCTGTTCTCGCAGGACGCGAAGAGGTCTATCTGGGGAAACCCCCTCCTCCGGAAGACCAAAAGAATAACGTCCGGGTGAAGCAACCACTTGTGGGAAAGGAAGGATCTGCTGAGGCGATCCGCCAGGGTGTTCCGAACTCCCAGGAGAAAGGACGCGATGAGGTGTATAGAGTGGGCTATGCAAAAGTCCCAGAGTCGTAAGGCCCCTTGACACAGGGCGAGGACCTCGTGCCGCCCTGCTTGTTTATATAGTGCATGGCCGTTGTGTTGTCGGCGAATATTGACACACAACGGCTCTGCAAGTGCTGTCAGAACATCTGGCAAGCGAGTCGGACTGCTCTCAGCTCCCGGACATCGATGTGCAGGGTCAGCTCTTGAGATGACCAAAGGCCCTGGGTGCGTAGATGTCCGAGGTGAGCTTCCCAACCAAGGGATGATACGTCCGTTGTCAGAGATGCTGAGGGCTGGGGCGGATGGAACGGGAGCCCTGCACACACTATGGAGGGGTCCAGCCACCACTCTAAAGAGTCTAGGACGGTCGGGGGAATGGTGACGACCATGTCCATAGCATCCCTGGCTGGTCGGTATCGTGAGTTGAGCCATGACTGGAGGGGCCGGAGGCGCAGTCTGGCTTATTTCGTCACGAATGTATAGGCCGCCATGTGGCCCAGGAGAGCGAGGCAAGTGCGTACTGAAGTCAGTGGAGCCACTCGCAGACTCTGGATGATGGCCACGATAGTCTGGAACTGTGGCAGTGGTAGACAGGCTCTGGCAGGGTTGGAGTCCAGGGTGGCACCAATAAATTCTATCCTCTGAGTGGGGATCAGAGTAGATTTTTCCGCATTGATCATTAAGCCTAGATGTAGGAAAAGGTCCTTGACAATGCGGACGTGACGGACGACTCGTGACGGAGTTCCCTCGGATGAGCCAGTCGTCTAGATATGGAAACACGTGTATCCGACTGCGGTGGAGGTGGGCGGCAACTACAGCCATACATTTCGTGAATACTCTTGGGGCTGTAGAGAGGCTGAATGGGAGGACTGCGAACTGAAAATGTTGGCGGTTGACCACGAATCGGAGGAACCTCCTGTGAGGTGGGAAGATGGCTATGTGGAAGTAGGCATCTTTCATGTCGAGGGCGGCATACCAGTCTTGGGATCCAGGGATGGGATGATGGTCCCTAGGGATACCATGCGGAACTTCAACTTTATCATGTATCTGTTGAGTTCCCGCAGATCGAGGATAGGTCTGAGATCTCCCTTTGCCTTGGGGATTAGGAAGTAGCGGGAGTAAAACCCCTTGCCCCATTCGTGTTCCGGTACCTCCTCTATGGCTCCTTTGGCAAGGAGCGTTTGCACCTCCTGGAGGAGGAGTTGCTCGTGAGAGGGGTGGAAGGGGTCACTTGAAATAAATTGGAGGTGGTATCCAAATTCCAGCATGTGTAAGACCCAGCGATCTGACGTTAGCTGGGACCACGCAGGGAGGGAAAAGGAAAGACAGTGGGAGAAAGGAGGGGACGGATCCTTTAAAGAAACTGGTACAACGCCCTCAGGAGCACCTTCAAAAGGAAGGTTTTGGCCCTGAGGAAGGCTTGGAGGAACCTTGGTTTTGGCCCCCTTTGTTGCCCGATTGCCTTCGGCAACCGGTCCTGCCTTGCCGTCTGGCGAAGTCTTGCCTCTGCCTGGGCTGAGGGTAAGGGCGGTGCAGTTGGGGCCGGAAGGGCCTGCGCTGAGTCACTGGCATGTGCATGCCTAACGAGCGCATAATGACCCTGTTGTCTTTTAGGCTCTGCAGCCTAGGGTTAGTTAGAGAACAGCCCCCCTTGGCCCTCAAAGGGAAGGTCCTGAATTGTGTGTTGGAGCTCTGGGGGGATGCCGGAGACCTGCAGCCACGAGATATACCGCATAGTCACTCCAGAGGCTAGAGTCCTGGCAACTGAGTCCGTGGCATCCAGGGAAGCCTGGAGGGAAGTTCTTGCCACCTTCTTTCCTTCATCGAGGATCGCCGAAAATTCCTGTCATGCGTCCTGTGGAAGCAACTCCTTAAATTTGTCCGCTGCTGCCCAGGTATTATAATTATGGCGGCTAAGGAGGGCTTGCTGATTGGCCATGCGGAGCTGGAGTGCGCCTGCAGAATAGATTTTGTGCCCTACCAAGTCCATGCGTCTCGCGTCTTTTGATTTAGGGGCTGGGGCCTGCTGGCCATGGCACTCCCTCTCTTTAACCGACTGTACAATGAGGGAGCAAGGAGGAGGGTGGACATAGAGATATTCATAGCCTTTGGAGGGCACCATGTATTTTCTTTCTACACCTCGTGCAGCAGGTGGGACAGAGGCCGGAGACTGCCAGATCATGGTGGCATTGGCTTGTATCATCCGAATGAAGGGAAGAGCCACTCTAGTGGGGGCATCTGATGACAAAATGTCCACCACTGGGTCCTGTACATCCGGGACCTCCTCGGCCTGCAAGTTCATATTTTGTGCAACACGCCTGAGGAGGTCCTGGTGGGCCCTGAGGTCGATTGGTGGAGGGCCAACAGACGAAGTTCCAGCTACAGCCTCGTCAGGGGAGGATGAAAAGGACAGTCCTGGAACAAGAGGGTCTGACGAGGGCTCCTCCTGGTGGATGGTCTCTGTCTCCCTGGCGAGCTGGGAGTCCTGAGGCTGGGTCAACCCTTCCTCCAAAGGAGGAGGAGGAGGAGGGCGGGTGATCGTGGCTTCCGGCACCCGGTGTTCCGAGGTGGCCGAGTGCGATGGACCTGGGTGAGAGCCTTGGGCCTGATGGTACGCCCAAGGCGTCCAGAAACCCCACTGCTGCGACCCATGATCTTGAGGCTGGGGCTCATGGAATAATGCAGCAGGCACGTCGGTGTCTGAGGCATATGCACTATCTGCCCAAGAAGACACGGACGGGTGTCGGGACGGCCAGGGAGGAGCCGAGCGAGCCTGGTATGAGTCTTTCACTCTCGCCGCTGGAGATCTCCTCAGTGCCGGGGATCGGTACCAAGAGTCATATCGGTGCTGAGAGCGAGACCAGGACCTACAACCAGCGCGGTGCCGGGAGGTCAACCTGGATCTCGAAGGCCTGCGGCAGGACCGGCTGCGAGAGTCTCGGTGCCGGGAGCGGTGCCTAGAGTCGGAGCAGTACCGAGAGTACCGGGCAGGACGAGAAGTGGATCTGTGCCACGAATACGACCGGTACTGCCTAGGTGAGCGGTGCCGGGACTGCGAGCGGCGTCTAGACCAGGACCATCCATGAGACCGCGAGCGGCGCCGGGACCTGGATCGAGATCGGTGCCGGCTAGCTGATTCCAGTGAAGGAGGTCTCATTGCGGCTGGCTTACCTCTGGAATGTATTACCCGCACCGGCGGTGCCAGGGTTTGAGGCAGGACAGACTCAGTCATCGCGATAAGGACCCTGGCTGAGGAGAATGTCTCCGGTGTGGAGGGGACCATAAGCTCAACCACAGGCCTCAGTGGGGAGCTCTCAAGGACCGGACTCGATGGCCCTCTTGGGACCGGAGTCGACAGTACCACAGTCGTCGGTGCTGCAGCAGTAGTAGGTGCCGGGCGGTCCGGACGAGGGGGAGTCTGCGTTGAAGGTATGGAGGCAGCGGAGGGCCTCTGATCAGGTCCCTGTGCCGGAGAAGGCCGGTGCCGAGGTGTCTTGGCGGAGCCAGTGCGGTCTGGTGCCGAGGATGGAGGGTTCAGGGCTGCCTCCATAAGGAGAGTCTTCAAGTGAAAGTCCCTCTTCTTCTTTGTCCGCGGCTTAAAAGCCTTACAAATGCGGCACTTATCTGAGATGTGCGATTCCCCGAGGCATGTTAGGCAAGAGTCATGGGGATCGCTCGTGGGCATTGGCTTTTTAAAGGCCAAGCACGGTTTGAACCCTGGTGAACCGGGCATGGGCCCCGGCACCGGGTGCGGGGAAAGGCTAATGCCCAAACCCCGCTAAACTATATACACTAACTATCTAAGAACTATCAACTAATTACACTATAGACTAATTCAACTATATACAGCAAGATATCGAATAAACAAGGAGAAGCTAGGGAAGTGGAGGACAGCTAAGCCACGTTCCACTGTTCCAACGACCGACATGGGTGGTAAGAAGGAACTGAGGAGCGGTTGGGTCGGCAGGGGTATATATCCAGCACCATAGCGGCACCACTCCAGGGTGCAACCCAGCTGACCCACCGGGGTTGCTAGGGTAAAAATCTTCCAACGAGCGTGCACACGCAGCGCGCACACCTAACTGGAATGGATATGAGCAATCACTCAAAGAAGAACTGGTATATACCGACAGAACTTCAAGAGTATGCAGTCTTATACAAGTGTGACTTCCAGGATATTAGACAGACAAGGTGGGTGAGGCAATATCTTTTATTGGACCAACTTCTGTTGCTTCAAGAGGGCTTTCTATTTATTTGACCTCCTACTCAATGTAGTTTGGGGCACAGAGTCAGTTACTAACTGCATTTTACAGAGAAGTCTTGGATTACAATGATTTTGTTCTCCCATGCGTCAGATGGGTGTTAAATGATCAGACATGCAGGATTCTGCATTCACCACTATTGGTATGTCTACACCTTGAGCTGGGGGAGGGGGCAATGCCCAGCTCGAGGAGACCTATCCAGGCTGACTCCGATTGAGCTACCTCACTAAAAATAGTGCAGCCATGGCAGCACAAGCAGTGGAAGGGACTAGCTGCCCCAAGTGTGTCCCTAGACTCTCAGGTGGGATCTTGGGGCAGCTAGTCCCTCCCACTCCTCATGCCGCTGCTGTTGCTTTATTCTTAGCGCGCTACCTCAATCAGAGCTAGCAGGCGTATGTCTCCAAGCTGGGCATTACCCCTCCAGCTCGAAGTGTATACATAACCTAAGGGTGAAACTCACCCCCATACAGTGAAGATCATCCTTAAAGCTAGTGGTTATTAGTATTATTAATTATTTGTATTATTGTAGTGCCTAGGAGCCCTGCCCTTAGACCAGAATTCCATTGTGTCAGATGCTGTACAAACACAGAACAATAGTCACTACATTCTCGGACAGTTTATTATGACTGTATTTAATATTCCTGTAGCATCCTGTTCTGCCAAGCATTGAACACACACATACGAAGGCCTGGTCCTGCCCCAGAGACCTGACAGTCTAGGGCCTTGATCCTGCAAACACTTACCAACATGATTAACTTAACTAACATGGATTATTTATGCGCTTAAAGGTAAGTAAGTTTGATCTGAAAACAAAAAAGCTCAAGGAAGTGCCATCTGCCCTTCAGCCAGCAATCACTGGCGGATTTGGCAGGGGTTGATCCTATGGAGGGATGTGAAGCAGAAGAAGAGACTGACGGTCTTTTCCTTTTGTAACCGCTCATTTGTTAGCTGTTTGTCACTAGTGCAGCCTTATAATTACCAGAGTTCCAGCAGGCTCCAGTTATGCCCAGACCAGGAAAGCAAGAACAGCCTTTTGTCAATATTTGTTTTCACTTCCACTCTTGGCTTAAACAGGAAAGCACGGAGATTTGTGGGGGGGGGAGGGTTAAAGTGAACCAGACTTTTTCTATGCCTAAAAGTTCAAATTCAGCATGAGTTCTCAGCTAAGAGCTGGTTCTCATTTTGTTTGAGGTGGTTTCTCTATCCCACCAAATGATCAACCAAACTCAGTTATTTGCTGCAACAATGACATTTCGCTTATGATTTATGTTCTCAAATCTTTCCCATAGTCAGGAAAATCTCCCTTTCATTTCAATAAATTTATTTTTGTGTATAGTAAAATATATCCAGATTTGAAAGGTAATCTACCCACTCCCAGAAAGTAACATGCTTCCCTAGATAGGTTTAATCTCCTAAAGAGCAGAATAAAAAAAATGCCCCATCCATGATTCCTGGGCGTTAGTCATACTGGAGATAACGAATCACGGAGGCTGGCACTACACACGCAGCAATTCACATGAAGCAGAGGCATGTTGCCAGGTGCTTCAGAAGAAACAAGAACGTTTCCGTATAGAAAGTGTGGCAACTGGTTGGGAAAGCTTTTCAGTTCCACATCTCTAGGGGACCCTTACAGCCAAGAGAGGGGGAAAGAAAAGCAATTAAACCCCACAAATACCTGCTGACAATATCCTTTTGCATTCATCAAACTTAATTCGATTTAAGGTTCTAAATGTAAATCTCACGGTAAGATTCAGAAGTAGTCAAAATGATGCTATGACGCCTAATCCTAAAATCCTCGGCAAGATTAAATGTCTTGTGCCATGGACACTGCTCTTGATAAGCGGCAGCAGCTTTCCAAGAAAGATAAGAAACATTGTAAATGAGAGTTCTACTGGCCAGTTCTTAAAATGCATTTGATTGGTTATATTTATTCAGCTGAAAACCAGCAGCCAATAGAATCTTCTGTTCTCACGTTTCTAAAGCAGTCGATTGTGCTCGGTTGATCTGGTCACTAGCAAGTCGAAGCTTCCGGGTTCTCAGGCTGGTTTCTTCCAAGCTGCGGAAAGAATACAGCTAATTCATCAGCTGTAGCAGGAGTTGTTCTTGCTTCCTGGGCAGGGAGTCCCTCCGTTTCTGGTTTCAGTGACATACACAGATACAAGGTACAGTTATTTTTATTGCTTCACAGTGTGTTTTGGTTTGTATCATAAGGCAAGTTGTGCCTGGCATGGTTTGTCAGGTTGAGAAGTTTTAATCTCTGTGAAAGAAATGCACTATTAGGGGTTGAAAAACAATTGACTGAAAATGTTTTTGGCCAGTGGGCTACACAAGGGCAAGTGATGACGGCTCAGTCCTAACTTTTACCTCCTATAAATTGTTATAATTACTTGTCTCTCTGTCCTTTACTCTGCTTCCTGAAGCCTTTTGTTGTCAATGCCCTTCTGGGTTTGATAATAAAAGCATGAAGAACTGAAATAAATTGAAATCCTTTAGAGACAGAATGGTAGTTTCTATTCTGTAATATTCAGGTGCTGATACCAGTCCCATCGTAGCTGCGCCTAGAGGTCTTAAACTCCCATCCTCCTTGATGTATTCATCTGCGCCCTGTCCCCATGACAGATTCAGATGCTGGAAGCTGGAGTTTCCAAAGGAGTTTTTGTAAAGGGCTATAACTGACGAGTTTCCCAACAACCTCTACTACACACAATCCTTCGTGGACATGGCTTATAATTAGGGTGACCAGATATGCTGATTTTATAGGGACAGTCCTGATTTTTGAGTGTTTTTTTGATATAGGCTCCTATTACCCCCCCCCCACCCCCTGTCCTGATTTTTCACACTTGCTGTCTGGTCACCCTATTTATAATGCTATCAACCCCTTTTTCTCTCTGCAAGGCTGAATGCCATAGCACACCAGTGGGTTGCAGAATTAGCTGATTTAAACTTCAGAGTCAAATATTGTCCAGATAAATCTGATGTGGAGGCAAATAACCTACCCAGGAGACCCCTTATGCAAAAATATGACAGGATGCATTGAAGAGACAAGCAAAGATGTTTTGATTAATGCTGTCTTATAGTGCATGGATGTACACAGAGATGTCAAGGTACTTTGGTTGGCAGCTATTGCTAGCTGCCTTTTGACAGCAGACTTCTCCAGGGGCATTGAACCCAGCGCCAGCTCCAGAAACCAGCTTATCAAGCAGGTGCTTGGGGCGGCAACTCTGGAGCAGGGCGGCACTTTCAGGTATTCGGCGGCAATTCGGCGGAGGGTCCCTCACTCCCACTCGGAGCAAGGGCCTCCCGCTGAATTGCTGCAGATCGCAATCACAGCTTTTTTTTTTGGCTGTTGGGGTGGCAAAACCCCTGAAGCCAGACATGATTGAACCCATCGCAATGCCCCTTCCACAGGAAGACATTTTTTGGCAGCCCAGAAGGAAAATCCAGCTATTGCTAAATTTCTTCATTGTAAGTTATTGGGAGGGAAAAAGCCTAATAACAGGGGAGGAAACACAATATCTATTTCTGTATCTTATCCTGCATTCTACCTAAGACGGATGTAAAAATCCGTAAAAGAAGTGAGATTGTTCTATATCCAAGGTTTTATCATTTTGCATAATGTACAGGTTTTTTTATTCGGCTGATTTTTTTTTCTAAATAGCTTGTGATATGCTCAGTGACATTATGTGGTTTTACCATTGATCATATAGGCAGTGTTATTTCATAAGATATGAATATCTTTGGGACTATGAATGGTTCAGACCTAGCTATCCTGTCAGATTGCAGAACTCAGCTGCCACAGAGAATTCCTGCTTGACTGGTCTTCACCTGGTATTTGAGGGACTTGGTTCCCATCCCTGGTCTAAAATTAGGCAGAGCAGAGATGTGAACTGGGGTCTCCCACGTGTGTGCCCAAACCACCAGGCTACACAGTAGTTTTTATGCTCTCTGTGTGGGCCAATGAATGTTAAATTGCTTCTACACAGTGGAAGAGCTTCAACAAGACAGAATGAAATTTGAAAGGTGGTTCTCATTTTACAGGGTATTAAGTGCCCCATTTTTAGTTTTTACTGAAGTGTTTTTGAAGTTCTAATATATTTTTCCTGGTATTTTTGTCACTTTCATGTTTGGAGGGTTGTCTCCCTTTTTTCTCTTCCCCACCCCTACAGTTATTTCAGAGGGGAAGGAGACAATTTTTTAAAAAATGAGTGAGGAGAATTAAAAAAAAATAAACAAATGGTAAAAGGTATTTTAAAATGGCAAAAAAAAAGAAATGTCACATTTTTCCAATGTTTGAGTTACTGTTTTTGGACGAATAGTCAATTTTAAAAAAGGTTATTTTTACTATCTTGACCTGCTGTAAACATAGGTCCAGATAATTAGCTGATGCAAATCAGCATAGCTCATTTCCCTTCTGATTTCCAGCACTAGATGATCTGGCCCTCTCACAAATCCCTGTTACTCTGCTTTTTACATTTACGACCTATACCCAAGACCAAGACACTTGAAAAGCAAAGTTCGCTGACCCATACTGAACATGAAGTATCTTTGCCCTTAGCTGATTCCAAGGGCTAGAACTTCAGTACCTAATGTGACTAATATTTAATTGGTTATACCTTTGATCCTATAAGAAGTATTATGATTACATAGTCAGTGGAGTTTCACCTTATGGCTAATGTAACAAAGTGAATTTGCCTAATCCCCATAGGTGCCAGTTTCCTGGAACATGGCTGTGCGTTTGTTAGATACACAGTACAATGCAGATTCCTATCAGAAATACAGATTCTCTCCCTCTGAAAATCTCCAAAGTGTCATCTTCTCCTACCTGGAAGAAAAGGTAAGTGACACTCTCCTTCGTCTGAGAATACATGTTATTAATTCTACTGTGGAGAAGACCTATAGAATGCAATGGGAGTGAAACCAATAGGATACCACAGACATTACTCTAATTACCTGGAGAATCAGAGCCTTTATTCTGTGACTACAACCTTACACACATACACAATCCTAAAGAGGACTAAGATTTGACTCTTCATAAGAATTTGTGCTTCGTTGCTGAGACATGTCTGTTCTCTCCTCAGAAAGTAGACCCCATTCGGCTGGCAGTGGATGTCGGCTGCGGGTCGGGACAAAGCACTCGCGTACTCGCAGCTCATTTTGAGAAAGTGGTTGGAACAGATATCAGTGAAGCTCAGATAGAAGCAGCCAAACAAGCTGCCTCCTTCCCAAATGTTTCTTACCAGTAAGTGTTCCGTAAAAGGATGCTTTCCCTTCGGTGCGTCCAGAGTGCTGACCGTTGAACACAGCAGCACTTTGTGAACAGGACAGATACAGGCCAGCATTTTCAAACAAGGTCAGTCATTTTTAGGTGCTTGATTTCAAACATATTGGACCTGCTTTTTCACAAAGTACCCAGAACTCATGACTGCATCTGAAGTCAGCAGGAGCTGCAGGTGCTCAACTTCTGAAAATCAGGTCATTCCTAATTAAATGCCTAAATATCCATGTTGGAGCTCCAATTTTGAAAACATGGGCTGACATTCTTAGGCCAAATCACTCTTCAGTTCCAACGGAACAAAATAGTTAAACTTTTCAATGTCAGATTTTCAACAACATCACATTTCCTCTCAGAAGAGTCCACACGTGATAAGTTTCATGCACATCAGGCCACAGTAGAAATTCCTCCTTCCCATTTGAAATATCTTCCCTGTTTCCCTTTATAGTGTGTGCCCTGCAGAGGAGCTGCCATTTGCAGATGGCTCTGTGGACCTCATTACTGCTTTTACAGCTGCCCACTGGTTTGATATGCCGAAGTTCATGAAAGAAGTGGATCGAGTTCTCAGGCCACATGGCTGTGTGGCCCTTAGCACCTACGCTACAAACTTCAGTATGCACTATAAAGACTGCTCAGAGAGGCTTACAGAAATCTTCACTGAGGTAGGAGAAGAAAACAATCCTCTTTTTTTAAAAAAGATACTGCAGACAGCAGTTTATAATATATTTTAATGCTGCTAGACACTTTGCAGTATAAGACCCTGTTTTCAGCTGCTTATAACTTTGCCAAACCTTAACCATTTGGGTGACATTTTCCTTTCTGCCTCTTTGCCACATGCAGGATTATTTATTTATTTTTGTAAGTTTTTCAGCAAAAACAGTCACCCATTTCGAAAAACAGGAATAGAGAATAATAGGTGCCTTTGCCGATTTAAATATAAATTCTTATATCCATTGTATTGAGAAGGTCTAGTTCCCCCCCGCTCTGGAGCAGAGATTGGAATTTGCAGAGCGGTTGTGCGAGGCAGCTTCCATCACATAAAACCCATTTCCAGACAAAAATTTCCTTCAAGTTGAAGTATGGCCCAGGGTACATATGAATAATTTGGGATACCATACATTAGTGGCTGTTGTAATTATCCCCTAACGAAGTATTACAAACCCAGGACATTCAGAGTTGTTGTTAGACTTACCTTCCTTAAAGTAAGGAAATGACTCCGACAAGGTACCCGAAAAACATTAATTGTCCTCTATTGATACCATATAATGCCCAAAGAATTCTGACAAAGGCATTATAATGCTATGGGCTCTTTAGATTAAACTGATTGTGAAGGCATGTTATATTTTTGTCTTCCCCCGCCTCTATAGTGTCACTCTGTTAGGTGGCCATTTTGAGGAGGGTATCTATCTCCCATTGCTCTCAATGAGAGTAAGGCTGCAGGAAGCCTGAACAAAAATGGCTGCTGTCTCCATTCACGTGGTTGTCACAATACTCCTGTCTGTCTCCTGATGGCACAGATGGCCACCATTTTCCTTGAGGTGGCTTCCTTCTCATTGGGTGGTCAGTGATCATTTTGATAGATGGCATCTTAACTGAGGTCAGCCTTATGGCCGAAGTGCCAGTAAGAACAATGGAAGAGGTTATGTCCGCCATTTTGAAAGAGTGCAGTTTTTCATGGATATTTTCTGTAAAAGACCATTACTATACAAACACAGCATAAAGAGATTCTGTCTAGTACGAACAATGGTGGGTGTGTGGGTGGAGGGACGGTGGGAGGGAAATGACTATTAAACCCAAAATAAAATTGTTCAAATGTAGCCCATTTACACAACTTCTGCGAGTATTATGTATAGGGAAAGTCTGAAGGGTCTGTATTATTCCATTATTCTCCTATATCAGAGGAATAGCCATGTTAGTCTGGATCTGTAAAAGCAGCAAAGAATATAAGGTGCCACAGGATTCTTTGCTGCTTTTACATTATTCTCTTATGTAGCTCTAACTTCCCCTCGGGCCAGGCAGCTCTGAATTAGGGAGTGCAGCTCAGATGGAGTGGAGGATCAAGGCCTTACGTAACATTCTTGCTGTTTCTGTTCTGACTTTACAGACCCAGGACCTCCTTCTTAAATATGCAGATGAAAAAGTAAATCTTGTCATTGCAGAGTATAAAGAGGTGTTTGAGTCTGTGCCTTTTCCAGACAAGAAGAGGTGAGAAGACAAGGACAAAAATGAATTGTATGTAATCTCTTGCATTGTGGGCTGTGTGAGCCCTGGAATATTGGGCACTTGGACGGCATTCATTGGTGTTCATTTTGAGACTGCAGGTTGCAGAAGATTCATAGAGTTTAAAGCTAGCAGGTAGCCCTGAGATCATTTGGTCCAATGTCCTTCAAACACATCTCCAGTCCCTGGTCTCTCTGGTTCATCTGTGTGGCCTTTTCATCAAATGAGAGAGGTTTCCCCATAACCAAATGTCCAGAAAGCGGAAGGGATAACAGATCATGCCCCAGTCTTAATAAACCACATGAGCCAGGTCCTCAGCTTATGTAAATCAGCACAGCTCCATTGCCCTCCAGGCTTACTTCTCCAATGCTCTGGTTTCTTCCCACTCTTGCAGAGTTACCCAGATTTTAGACAAAATTCCCATGTCTGTTTCTGAGGTGATCGGGCTATTCCAGTCCTTCTCCATGTATCAAGCCTTTCTGAGGAGCGACCCTGAAGGAGCAAAATCCCTCCTCCAAAAAACTGAACAAAGGTAAAAACAATTTAAGAAAACAAGCAGAGTGTGGGCGGCTCCCTTGTATGACATAGGTGAAGAGTGAGGTCACTCACAACCTCCAACGCTGGGGAAAGGGCGGGGAGCCATTGCACTGGTGCAGCCATCTTTGCTGTGGGTCAGTATTGTGAGCCGTTGGCTTTTTATGGTCCAGATCCTTAGCTGGCTTAAATCAGCAAAGCCCCTTAACTTCAGTAGTGCTATGCTGACTTTAATCAGCTGGGGATATGGCCCAGTATTTCTGCCAGAATCCTCTATGTGCATTGCTGTCACTGGTGAAGTTTGATATTTAGCTTGATTCTTCATAAAATAGGCAGCTTAGCTAATTTCCTCCTTCTGATACTCGGCACTGAGTAATTAGCAAAGAAATAAAATATTGAGAGCTTGAGCTTCCAGTTCCAGCTTAAACCTAATAAACCACAATCTCTTGGGCTATATGGTGGCTAAGTCTCTTCATTCAAACCCAGTAACACCAAAAGGAGTTTCCCATATGGGCAGCCTACCATATGATCCTCAGTAATTACGGTTAGTGACTGGCACAGGTCACAAAACTGCTTTAGATATAGTAGGGTTCTCTTGAATTACCTTTTGTGTATCCATTTTTCTAAGAGTAGAATGTTTTGGGTGGGACAGGTATGTGTTAGGCTGTGATGCCAAGAACTGGCTGTCACCTCTGCCTCTGGTTGGACAGGAGTCAATCTATACAGTGAGAAAGTAAGTGACCATTATTCCGTTTCTTGTTTCAGGTTCCTGGAGACCATGGGAGTGTGCTCTAATGAAACCCAGGTAGAGATCGGGATAAGGAGTGTTTCTGTTCTAGGCTGCAAAGGGCCGTGAATGGAAAATCCAGCGATGACCCCCATAGCCAGAAGAAAAATCCTGATTTTGATATCTCCTTATAACTGATGTTATCACCTTTAAAATATTTGATTAAGATCCCAGTAAAGTCAATGGCAAAACTCCTATCTTCTTCAATGGGAGACAAAGGAGGCACAAAATCAAATAATGTCAATATTAGAAGGGCTTTCATGGGGTAGGTTTTTTCCTATTTAAAGAGGAAAAGCTCAGTGTTCTGTCTGTCTGGCCATCGTTCAAAAGGCATTGGAAGAAATCAAGGATCCTTTGCCACATAGAAGGCTGCAGAGATTGGATCATATATGGAATATGCAATAAACATGTTACCTAACAGCTGAGAGATTTTTAGAAGGCTTTATAATCCTACTGAGTGAAAATAGCTTGCAGCAAATCAACTGCTATATGTAATTCCCTGTCAATGGGGTAAGCAAATAGGAACAGCAATAATGTTGTAGGGTTATAGTAATAATACTTCACAGGCATCTTTCATCTAGAGCCCTCAAAGAGCTGTACCAGGTAGACAAATATTACTGTCTGCACTCCACATTAAGTGAAGTAGAGACCAGCCCAAAACATGCCAATTACAGAACTTATTACAGGCTACAGATTTTCAAAAGAACTTGGCTTCCATTTAGGCACCAAAATAACTGACAGAATTTTCTAGAAATCTCAGCACCTTGGGTGCCTAGCTGTGTGTGACAATCTGGTCATGAATGAGCTCTCTTGAAAATCTGACTCAATTGGTGGGTGCTGAGCACTTGAAAATCTGTCTCTAAGTTTCTAAGCTAGAATTAATGAGAGTGACTTACCATTGCTCTGATGGACATAGAGCTATGTAATAATCTATGAATATTGAGATGTAGAAATGTTATGAACATTGTATGTGAGCTAGTCAGGGAGGAGTAGTTATTGTATACTGGATTATAACATTTTCCTGTAGAAGGTATTGATCTAGCTTAATAGGGGACTGCCAGGAAAAAAAACCAAGAAAACAACACAATAGCTACATACAGGCAAACCTCCCGTCAAACACTGTGGGTCAATTACAGGATAATAACCAACTTCCAGGCTCCAGCTCAAAAGCTGTTTTGCCAGGCTGGGAGCTTAGAGATCAAAAGGACACTAAATAGTTAAAAAGCATCTATCAAGAAGGGATAGACAGTTACATGGAGGGATTGCCAAGGAGACATGCATAAATTATCAGGCATACAGGATTCTGCATTCATCACTATTAGTATGTCTACACTTTGAGCTTGAGGAGACATACCCACGCTAGCGCCGATTGAGCTAGCTCACTAAAAATAGTGCAGCCATGGCAGCACAAGCAGTGGGAGGGACTAGCTGCCCCAAGTCTCAGGTGGGATCTTGGGGCAGCTAGTCCCTCCCACTCTTCGTGCCGCTGCTGTTGCTTTATTATTAGCACACTACCTTGATCAGAGCTAGCAGGGGTATGTCTCCAAGTTGGGAATTACACTTCGAGCTGGAGGTGTAAGTGAAGATCATCCTTAAAGCTAGTGGTTATTAGTATTATTAATTATTTGTATTATAGTAGTGCCTAGGAGCCCTGTCCTTAGACCAGAATTCCATTGTGTCAGGTGCTGTACAAACACCACAATAGTCACTACATTCTCGGACAGTTTATTATGACTGTATTTAATATTCCAGTAGCATTCTGTTGTGTCAGGCATTGAACACACACATACAAAGGCCTGGTCCTGCCCCAGAGACCTGACAGTCTAGGGCCCTGATCCTGCAAACACTTACCGACATGATTAACTTCACTATCATGGCTTCAGTGGGATTATTTAGGTGATTAAAGGTAAGTAGGTGTGATTTGAAAACAAAAAAGCTAGAGGAAGTGCCATCTGCCCTTCAGCCAGCAATCACGCGGATTTGGCAGGGGTGGATCCTAAGGAGGGCTGTGAAGGAGAAGAAGAGACTGACGGTCTTTTCCTTTTGTAATCACTCATTTCTTAGCTGTTTGTCACTAGTGCAGCCTTATAATTACCAGAGTTCCAGCAGGCCCTGGTTATGCCCAGACCAGGAAAGCAAGAACAGCCTTTTGTCAATATTTGTTTTCACTTCCACTCTTGGCTTAAACCAGAAAGCACAGAGATGTAGGTGACGTGGGGGAGGGAGGACGGGAAGTGGATGATGATTTTTTTTAAAGTGAACCAGATTTTTCTATCCCTAAAAGTTCAGTGTGAGTTCTGGGCCAAGATTTTCCCATTTTGTTTGAAGTGGTTTCTCTGTCCCACCAAATGACCAACCAAACTCAGTATTTGCTGCAACAATGTAAAGTGATCACACTGAAGTAAGCTTGTGGGAAATATAAATTTCCTTATAATAGCTGCAATTTGAGTACACTACCATTAGAACGGGTGGAGGAGGACTAGATAATTGATATTTCTCCCATGTTTTATGTTCCCAAATCTTTCCCATAGTCAGGAAAATCTCCCTTTCATTTCAGTGAATTTCTTTTTTGTATGTAGTAAAATACATCCAGATTTCAAAGGTAATTTATCAGCTCCCAGAAAGTAACATGCTTCCCTAGATACGTTTAATCTCTCAAAAAGCAGAATTAAAAAATGCCCCATCCATCATTCCTGGGCGTTAGTCGTACTGGAGATAACAGAACTTCATAGAAATCACGGAGGCTGGCACTACACACACAGCAATTCACATGAAGCAGAGGCATGTTGCCAGGTGCTCTAAAAGAAACAAGAAATTTTCTTTATAGCAAGTGTGGCAGCTGGTTGGGAAAGCTTTTCAGTTCCATATCTCTAGGGGACCTTACAGCCAAGAGAGAGGAAAGGAGTAACAAATTCAACCCTACAAGTACCTGACAGTATCCTTTTGCATTCATCAAACTTAATTCAATTTAAGGTTCCAAATGCAAATCTCAATGTAAGATTCAGAAGTAATCAAAATCACACTATAAAATGTATTTACTCTAAAATACTCAGCAGAGTTAAACTTTGTTTCTCTGACACACATCTCGATAAAGAGATGTCTCAGTCTAACTGACACTGGTTTTCCAAGAAAAAGAAGAAACATTGTAAATGAGAGTTCTACTGGCCAGTTCTTAAAATGCATTTGATTGGTTATACTTATTCAGCTGAAAACCAGCAGCCAATGGAATCTTCTGTTCTCGCGCTTCTAAAACAATGGATTGTGCTCAGTTGACCTGGGCACTAACAAATCAAAACTTCTGGCTTCACAGGCTGGCTGGCTTCCCCCAAGCTGTGGAAAGAATACAGCTAATTCATCAACTACGGCAGGAATTCTTGCTTCCTGGGCAGCAAATCCATCTGTTTCAGTGACATACACAGATACAAGGTACAGTTATTTTTATTTTCACAGTTTGTTTTGGTTTGTATCATAAGGCAAGTTGTGCCGGGCATGGTTTGTCAGGTTGAGAAGTTTTAATCTCTGTGAAAGAAATGCACTATTAGGGGTTGAAAAACAATTGACTGAAAATGTTTTTGTCCAATGGGCTACACAAGGGCAAGTGATGACGGCTCAGCCCTAACTTTTACCTCCTATAAATTGTTATAATTAATTGTCTCTCTGTCCTTTACTCTGCTTCCTGAAGCCTTTTGTTGTCAATGCCCTTCTGGGTTTGATAATAAAAACATGAAGAACTGAAATACATTGAAATCCTTTAGAGACAGAATGGTAGTTTCTATTCTGTAATATTCAGGTGCTGATACCAGTCCCATCGTAGCTGCGCCTAGAGGTCTTAAACTCCCATCCTCCTTGATGTATTCATCTGCGCCCTGTCCCCATGACAGATTCAGATGCTGGAAGCTGGAGTTTCCAAAGGAGTTTTTGTAAAGGGCTATAACTGACGAGTTTCCCAACAACCTCTACTACACACAATCCTTCGTGGACATGATTTATAATGCTATCAACCCCTTTTTCTCTCTGCAAGGCTGAATGCCATAGCACACCAGTGGGTTGCAGAATTAGCTGATTTAAACTTCAGAGTCAAATATTGTCCAGATAAATCTGATGTGGAGGCAAATAACCTACCCAGGAGTCCCCTTATGCAAAAATGTGACAGGATGCATTGAAGAGACAAGCAAAGATGTTTTGATTAATGTTGTCCTATAGTGTAAGGATATACACAGAGATGGCAAGGTGCTTAGGTTGGCAGCTATTGCTAGCTGCCTTTTGGCAGCAGGAGACTTCTCCAAGGGCATTGAACCAATCACAATGCCTCTTCCACAAGAAGACATTTTTGGAAACCTAGAAGGAAAATCCAGCTATTGCTAAATTTCTTCATTGTTAATTATAGGGGGGAAAGCCTATTAACCAAGATAACAGGAGGATACAAAGTACCTGTTTCTGTATCTTATCCTGCATTCTGTCCAAGACGGATGTAAAAATCAGTAAATGAAATGATATTGATTTCTGGTATCGAGATTATGCAAAATGATAAAACCTTGGATATAGAACAATGTACAGGTTTTTGTATTTAGCAGGTTTTTTTCTAAACAGCATGCGATATGCCCAGTGACTTTGTATTATGTGGTTATATCATTTATCATATAGGCAGTGTTATTTCATAAGATATGAATATCTTTGGGACTATAAACAGCTCAGGCCTGGCTATCCTGTCAGATTGCGGAATTCAGCTGCCACAGAGAATTCCTGCTTGATTGGCCCTCACGTGATATTTGAGGGACCCAGGTTCCCATTCCTGGTCTTAAACCAGGCAGAGCAGTGACTTGAACTTGAGTCTTCCACATGTGTGCCCAAACCACAGGCTAAACAGTAGTTCTTATGCTCTCTGTGTGGCCCAATGAATGTTAAATTGCTTCTACACAGTGGAAGAGCTTCAACAAGACAGAATGAAATTTGAAAGGTGGTTCTCATTTTACAGGGTATTAAGTGCCCCCTTTTTAGTTTTTACTAAAATGTTTTTGAAGTTTTAAATTATTTTTCCTGGTATTTTTGTCACTTTCATTTTTGGGGGGACAGGGTTCCCCTCTTTTTTCTCTTCCCCACCCGCACAGTTATTTCAGAGGGGAAAGAGACAATTTTCAAAAATGAGTGAAGAGAAAAACCAGGGAGGACACAGGGTAACAGAAAATAAGAAAAAACAAAAAATATATAGTAAAAAGTATTTCAAAATAACAAAAAAAGAAAATGCCACATTTTGTAATGTATAAGTGACGCTTTTTGACAAATAGTTTAAAAAAAGATATTTTTGACAAAAAATAATTTGACACATTTTAACCAGCCCTGCTGTAAACATGGGCCCAGATAATCAGCTGCTGCAAATCAGCATAGCCCAGTTCCCTTCTGATTTCCAGCACTGACCCACGTCGTATTTCCTCCCACAAACCCCTGTTACTCTGCTTTTTACATTTACCACCTATACCGAAGACCAAGACACTTGAAAAGCAAAGTTCGCTGACCCATACTGAACATGAAGTATCTTTGCCCTTAGCTGATTCCAAAGGCTAGAACTTCAGTACCTAACTTGAGTAATATTTAATGGAGTTAATTAGATGTTAGTGGAGTTTGATCTTATGGCTAATGTAACAAAGTGAATTTGCCTAATCCCTTTAGGTGCCAGTTTGCTGGAACATGGCTGTGCGTTTGTTCGAGGCACGAGATCATGCAGTTTCATATCAGAAATACAGATTCTCTCCCCCAGAAAATCTCCAAAGTGTCATCTTCTCCTACCTGGAAGAAAAGGTAAGTGACACTCTCCCTAGTCTGAGAATACATGTTATTAATTCTACTGTGGAGAAGACCTATAGAATGCAATGGGAGTGAAACCAATAGGATACCACAGACATTACTCTAATTACCTGGAGAATCAGAGCCTTTACTCTGTGACTAGGACTGTGTATGTGTATAGGAGTGTAAAGAGGACTAAGATTTGGTCCTTCGTAAGAATTTGTGCTTCGCTTGCTGAGACGTGTCTGTTCTCTCCTCAGAAGGTAGACCCCATTCGGCTGGCAGTGGATGTCGGCTGTGGGACGGGACAAAGCACTCGCGTCCTCGCAGCTCATTTTGAGAAGGTGGTTGGGACAGACATCAGTGAAGCTCAAATAGAGGAAGCCAAACAAGCTGCCTCCTTCCCAAATGTTTCTTACCAGTAAGTGTTCCGTAAAAGGATGCTTTCCCTTCAGTGTGTCCAGAGTGCTGACCGTTGCACACAGCAGCACTTTGTGAACAGGACAGATACAGGCCAGCATTTTCAAACAAGGTCAGTCATTTTTAGGTGCCTGATTTCAAACATGTTGGACCTGCTTTTTCACAAAGTACCCAGAACTCATGACTGCATCTGAAGTCAGCAGGAGCTGCAGGTGCTCAACTTCTGAAAATCAGGTCGTTCCTAATTAAATGCCTAAATATGCATTTTGGAGCTCCAATTTTGAAAACTTGGGCTGACATTCTTAGGCCAAATCACTCTTCAGTTCCAACGGAACAAAATAGTTAAACTTTTCAATGTCAGATTTTCAACAACATCACATTTCCTCTCAGAAGAGTCCACACGTGATAAGTTTCATGCACATCAGGCCACAGTAGAAATTCCTCCTTCCCATTTGAAATATCTTCCCTGTTTCCCTTTATAGTGTGTGCCCTGCAGAGGAGCTGCCATTTGCGGATGGCTCTGTGGACCTCATTACTGCTTTTACAGCTGCCCACTGGTTTGATATGCCGAAGTTCATGAAAGAAGTGGATCGCGTTCTCAAGCCACATGGCTGTGTGGCTCTTAGCACCTACACTACAAACTTCAGTATGCACTATAAAGACTGCTCAGAGAGGCTTACAGAAATCTTCACTGAGGTGGGAGAAGAAAACAGTCCTTTAAAAAACAAACAAACACTCCATATGGTGGGAAGTGTATAGTATATTTTAAGGTTGCCAGACACTTTCAAATATAAGACCCTGTTTTGAGCTGTTTATAACTTTGCCGAACCTTAACCGTTTGGGATGAAATGTTCCTTTCTGCCTGTCTGACACAGCAAAAACAGTCAGCCATTTACAAAAAACAGAAATAGAGACTAATAAGTGCCTTTGCCCATTTCAAAACAAATTCTTATACCCATCGTGTTGAGAAACTCTAACTCCTCCTTGCGGTTTGAAATTTGCAGAAGGGTTGTGCGAGGCATGTGCCTTTGATTTTTTCCCCATGGGAAAACCACCCGAACTTGGCCAAGTTATAAGTCTTTGAAAAAATTCAGCTTGAACATTCTCAGTAGAGGGTTTGGCAGCTAAATTTTCCAAAGATTCCATCTGCGATAAGCATGCTTCAGCTCTTCACAGCTCCTGCTGCTCGCCCAGCAACTGTGACTGCACCATTCCCACGCAGCAACTGAGTATGCTCCATCCTGAAGTTGTTAGGGCTGAGCTGGAGGTTCCCTGCTGCAGGTCAGTGTGGTGCTGGGCACCAGTCCTCCGAGCAGGCAGCATGCCTGGCTCAATTCAGAGAGGACATGAGTCGTGGTGGAGGTAAAGGAAGTAGATTGGGACAAGGAGCTTTGGGAGGGTGAAGAGCCTGGGACTGGGAGCCAGTGAGAACAGGGTAATTGGCCACAGAGCAAGCTACATGTTAGTGGCTAGCACTGGTTGGGCAAGGGGAGTGGGACAAGATGCCTGAGAGTGAGATGGGGGAGCAAGTGGGAGAAGTCAGAGGTGGAATGAGGAGCTTTAGGGTGGAGGCTGGGATGTGTAATGTTTGTGAAGCACTCAAACATTATAGTGTTTTCTAACTGTGCCTGGCAGGGTTTGAATAGGGTATACAGGAAATAAGGCCACACGTTGGACAATGAGGATAAAGAAAAATATTGAATAGTTACACGTTATGTGAGCATTGCCCATCTTGCGCACTGAGTGAGATGGGTCCTGTGGAAAAAATAGTATCCAATCATGTAACTTAAAGACTGTATTATAGTAGAGCAGATGTACAAGGTGGAAAAATTAAGGTTACACAAAGAACTTTAATTCTGGCATTTTGAGTCCATGGAAGTAAGCAAGAATTGTTTGACTCCACTGGGATTTGGATCCAGCCCTTATGGAATGGTGCTGGGTGAAGTTGTATATTTGGGAAGGCTGGCTTGTGTTCACGCAGCTTCCATCACATAAAACCCATTCCCAAACAAAAAGTACCCTCACATTGAGGTATGGCTCAGGGTACATATGAATAACTTGGGATACAATACATTAGTGGTTGTAATTGTCCCCTAACGAAGTATTACAAACCCAGGACATTCAGAGTTAGTGTTAGACTTTCCTTCCTTAGAGTAAGGAAATGACTCAGACAAGGTACCCGAAAAACATTAATTCTGTCCCCTATTGATGCCATATAATGCCTATAGAATTCTGACAAAGGCATTATAATGCTATGGGCTCTCTAGATTAAACTGATTGTGAAGGCATGTTATATTTCTGTCTTCCCCCGCCTCCACAGTGTCACTCTTTTAGGTGGCCATTTTGAGGAGGGTATCTATCTCCCGTTGCTCTCAATGAGAGTAAGGCTGCAGGAAGCCTGAACAAAAATGGCTGCTGTCTCCATTCATGTAGTTGTCACAATATTCCTGTCTGCCTCCTGATGGCACAGGTGGCCACCATCTTCCCTGAGGTGGCTTCATTCTCATTGGGTGGGCAGTGATCATTTTGATAGAGGGCATCTTAACTGAGGTCAGCCTTATGGCCTAAGTCCCAGTAAGAACAGTGGAAGAGGTTATGTCTGCCATTTTGAAAGAGGGCAGTTTTTTCATGGAATTCTCTGTAAAAGAACATTACTATACTAACACAGGAAAAAGAGATTCTTTCTAGTACAAAGAAAAAAGGGTGGGTGGGTGGGGGAACTGCGGGAGGGAAATGACCGTTAAACCCAAAATGAAATTGTTCAAATGTAGCCGATTCACACAACTTCTGTGAGTATTATATAGGGAAAGTCTGAAGGGTCTGTATTAGTACATTATTCTCCTGTGTAGCTCTAACTGGCCCTGAGGCCAGGCAGTCCTGAAACAGGGAGTGCAGCTCAGATGGAGTGGAGGATCAAGGCTTTACGTAACATTCTTGCTGTTTCTGTTCTGACTTTACAGACCCAGGACCTTCTTCATAAATACGCAGATGAAAAAGTAAATCTTGTCATTGCAGAGTATAAAGAGGTGTTTGAGTCTGTGCCTTTTCCAGACAAGAAGAGGTGAGAAGACAAGGACAAAAATGAATTGTATGTAATCTCTTGCATTGTGTGCTGTGTGAGCCCTGGAATATTGGGCACTTGGATGGCATTCATTGGTGTTCATTTTGAGACTGCAAGTTGCAGAAGATTCATAGAGTTTAAAGCTAGCAGGTAGCCCTGAGATCATTTGGTCCAATGTCCTTCAAACACATCTCCAGTCCCTGGTCTCTCTGGTTCATCTGTGTGGCCTCTTCATCAAATGAGAGAGGTTTCCCCATAACCAAATGCCCAAAAAGGGGAAGGGATAACAGATCATGCCCCACGTCTTAATAATCCACATGAGCCAGGTCCTCAGCTTATGTAAATCAGCATCGCTCCATTGCCCTCCAGGCTTACTTCTCCAATGCTCTGGTTTCTTCCCACTCTTGCAGAGTTACCCAGATCTTAGACAGAATTCCCATGTCTGTTTCTGGGGTGATCGGGTTTTTCCAGTCCTTCTCCATGTATCAAGCCTTTCTGAGGAGCGACCCTGAAGGAGCAAAATCCCTCCTCCAAAAAACTGAACAAAGGTAAAAACAATTTAAGAAAACAAGCAGAGTGTGGGTGGCTCCCTTGTATGACATAGGTGAAGAGTGAGGTCACAACAACTCCTCCAACACTTGGGGGGGTGGGGGCAGTCATTGCACCGGTGCAGCCATCTTTGCTGTGGGTCAGTATTGTGAGCCGTTGGCTTTTTATGGTCCAGATCCTTAGCTGGCTTAAATCAGCAAAGCCCCGTTAACTTCAGTAGTGCTATGCTGACTTTAACCAGCTGGGGATATGGCCCAGTATTTCTGCCAGAATCCATTATAGGCATTGCTGTCATTGGTGAAGTCTAGCTTGATACTTCATAAAATAGGCAACTTAGCTAATTTCCTCCTTCTGGTAGTTGATACTCAGTATTTACTTCTAGGACATCCTCAAGTTTGATTAACAAAGGAATAAAATATTGAGAGCTTGAGCTTCTAGTTCCATTTTAAACCCGGTAAACCACAATTTCTTGAGACTGAAGCCAGCATGCAACCCTTCATACAAACCCAGTAACACCAAAAGGAGTTGCAGGTATGGGCAGCCTACCATATGGTCCTTAGTAATTACGGTTAGTGACTGGCACAGGTAATGTGCTAAAACTGCTTTAGATATAAGAAGTTTTTCTTGAATTACCTTTTGTGTATCAATTTTTCTGGTAAGAGTAGAGTGGTTTTGGTGGGACAGGTAAATCTTAGGGCTTCTCTACACTAGCTCTTACATCAATGTAACTTTCATCGCTCAGGGGGGTGAAAAAGCACCCAACATAAGTTACATTGACTTAAAGCGAGGTCTACACCACACTATGTTGGCAGGAGACAATCTCCCACTGATACAGCTTCCACCACTCATTGAGGTGCAGTGGTTATGTGGACAGGAGAGCACTCTCCTGTTGGCATAGCATGTCTTCACCGATGTAGTGCAGTAGTGAAGACAAAGTCTGAGGTTGCGATGCTAAGAACTGGCTGTCACCTCTGCCTCTGGTAGGACAGGAGTCTTCTAAACAATGAGAAAGTAAGTGACCCTTCCTCTATTTCTTGTTTCAGGTTCCTGGAGACCATGGAAGTTTGCTCTAATGAAACCCAGGTAGAGATCTGGATGAGGAGTGCTTGTATTCTGGGCTGTAAGGGGCCATGAATGGAAAATCCAGCAACGACCCTATAGTCAGAAGAATAATCCCATTTTTGGTATTTACTGATAACTGATGTTATCACCTTTAAAATATTTGATTAAGATCCTAGTAAAGTCAATGGTAAAACACCCTACTCTTCAATGGGAGACAATGGAAGCACCAAGTCAAATCGTATCAATATTAGAAGGGCATTCATAGGATGTTTTTTTCCTATTTAAAGAGGAAAAGCTCAGTGTTCTGTCTGGCCATCGTTCAACGAGCATTGAAAGAAATCAAGGACCTTTTGCCACATAGAAGGCTGCGGAGATTGGATCATATATGGAATATGTAATAAACATTGTGTTACCTAAAAGCTGAGAGATTTTTAGAAGGCTTTATAATCCTACTGAGTGAAAATAGCTTGCAGCAAATCAACTGCTATATGTAATTCCCTGTCAATGGGGTAAGCAAATAGGAACAGCAATAATGTTGTAGGGTTATAGTAATAATACTTCACAGGCATCTTTCATCTAGAGCCCTCAAAGGGCTGTACCAGGTAAACAAATATTACTGTCTGCACTCCACATTAAGTGAAGTAGAGACCAGCCCAAAACATGCCAATTACAGAACTTATTACAGGCTACAGATTTTCAAAAGAACTTGGCTTCCATTTAGGCACTAAAATAACTGACAGGATTTTCTAGAAATCTCAGCACCTTGGGTGCCTAGCTGTGTGTGACAATCTGGCCATGAATGAGCTCTCTTGAAAATCTGACTCCATTGGTCAGTGCTGAGCACTTGAAAATCTGTCTCTAAGTTTCTAAGCTAGAATTAATGAGAGTGACTTACAATTACTATGATGGATTTGGAGCTATGTAATAATCTAAGAATGTCGAGATGTAGTAATTTTATGAACACTGTATGTGAGCTGGTCAGTGAAGGGAAGTTATTGTATTCTGGCTTAAGACATTCCTGTAGAATGTATCGATCTAGTCAAATAGGGGACGGCAGGAAAAACAACCAAGAAAGCAACACAATAGCCACATACAAGCAAACCTCCCAACAAACACTGGGCGTCAATTACAGGACAATAACCTACTTCCGGTCTCCAGCTCAAAGTGATGCTGTTTTGCTAGGCTGGGAGCTTAGAGATTAAAAGCAGCAAAGAGTCCTGTGGCACCTTATAGACTAACAGACGTTTTGGAGCATAAGCTTTCGTGGGTGAATACCCACTTTGTCAGAGATCAAAAGGACACTAAACAGTTGAAAAGCACCTATCACGAGAGGATAGACATGCATCTGGAGGGTCGCGGACAAGATATGCATTTAGACAGGTTTATTATTTAAAGATTTTTCTCTTCAGTGCTGTGGTTCTAAATATAGACTTTGCTTTAAGAAGGCTGCCTGGTCACTGGTTAACACTGTCACTGCTTCCTGGGAGCAGAGGCACTGAAAATGAATCATGTGAGGTAATCACAGTTTAGGGCCAGGGCTGCAGGCCCCTGCATTGTGGGAGAATCGCATAATTCTCCCCCTGAAGAGAGTGACAGCTTGGGACCTGAATGGGTGTGCACTCAGAAGCCAGGTGGGGTCAGAGGTGCAGTTAACCTGGTAACTGTGACATATATGGTGGCAGCATGGTGGGATGGTGAGAGATTTGAACTTCTAGTAAGTGCCAACAGCAGGGAAAGCAAGTGCTATTGTAAGAAAAAGCAAAAAGAACGTGTCTTGTGGCCTCTTCCGGAAATGAATAGGAAAGGGCAGGAAAGATGAGCTATGACTGTGCAACTGAAGAAAGTCAGCTGGTGAAGATATGCAGAGAGGGGCAGCTAAACTCCCAAGAGATGACAAGGCCACAGCTGTTTACCCTGTTGTATTCTGAGAATCAGAAAAGGAATTTCAGAGGAATCTAACCACACTAGGAAAATGGATAACATTGTGGTGGATTAAATTCAGCATTGATAAAGACAAGGTAACACACCGTGGAAGGGATCATTTGAATTACTCATACACATTGCTGGATTCCAGGTTAATCGTATCGGCTCCAGAGAGAGACCTCAGCATCAGTGGAGAGGAGCAAACAAAATTTTCGGATGCATAAGGAGTTGGGTTGAAAGTAATACAGCCTCTCTAGGAACCCTGTGCTCAGTTCTGGGCACTCTGCTTCAGAAAGGAGATAGCAGACAAAAGTGTTCACAGATGGGTGATGAAATGATTAGACATCTGCAGAAACTTTTGAAGGAAAAGATCTGAAACTGGCCACTGCTGTAAACAGGCTACTAAAAAGGATGGGCCACTGATCTGATGCGCTATAGCATTTTTTGGCTTCCCATGGTGAGGCAGTGTCTCAGCTTCTCATGTCACCGCTCTCATAAATCTGTCCATTTTAAAATATATATATCTATATACAGGGCCGGCTTTAGGAAGTGTGGGGCCCAATTCGAACATTTTCGGTGGGGCCCTGGCAGGGATGACTAAAAAAAAAAAAAGTATAAAAAAAAAAAAGCCTTTTATTTCTTCCATGTATTATTTACTTTCCATAACTATATAAATAATACAATTATATATAATGTACATTGCATCATATATGCTGTTGATTACTTATTAATGACCACCATTTCACATGTGTGGGTCCCTGCCACTCCCTGCGGGTGTGCACATGTGTGGGTCCCAGCTGCTCCCTGCCCCCCTCATTGAATCAGGTGTGCAGGGTTACTGCCCTGGGAACTGCAGGGCACAAGTGGACATGCGGCTGGCTGGAGGCAGGGCAGGGGCTGACTGGAGGTAGGGTCTAGCTGCAGGCAGGGCAAGGGGTGCAGGGCTGGCTGGACACGGGGGTGTAGTGTGGGCTGGCTTCAGGCAGGGCCGCAGGGGGATGCAGCAGGGGTTGAGAGGGCTGGAGACAGAGGAGTGTGGAACTAGCTGACTTCAGGCAGGGGGGTGCAGCAGGGATTAGCTGGAGAGAGGGCAGGGGGTGCGGGGCTGGGTGTGGGCAGGGCAGACAGGGTGTGCAGGGCTGGTGCAGGCAGGGCTGTGTGTGGGGCTGGCTGGCTTTGAGCAGGGCCACAGAGGTGTGTGGCAGGGGTTGGCTGGAGATAGGGCAGGGGGTTTGGCAGGGGCTGGCTGTGGGCAAGGGGTGCAGAGCTGGCTTCAGGCAGGGGGGGCAGGGCTGGTGCGGGCAGGGCAGGGGGTGCAGCAAAGGCAGCTGGAGCCCCTACCCTTTAAATAGCCCCCGAGGCTCCCACTATCCCAGGGCTCTGGGCGTTATTCATAGGGCCTGGGGCTCCCCTGCTTCTACCCCCCCCCCCAACCCTTTTAAATAGCCACGGGAGCCCTGGAGAATACATGGGGGTGGAGGGGCTCAGGTGGCTATTTAAAGGATGGGGGGGCAGAGGCAGCTGGAGCCATGGCCCTTTAAATAGCCCCCGGAGTCCCCGCTATCCCATGGCTTTGGGGACTATTTAAAGGGCCCAGAGCTCGAGCAGGGCTGCAGGGTAGGTCTTGCGCTCCGGCCGGGGCTCCAGCCGGGGTTGCAGCGTGGCTTGCCCCGCTCTGGCCGGGGCTCCGGCCGGGAAAGCGGGGTTGCAGCACGGCTTGCCGTGCTCCGGCCGGGGCTCCAGCAGGGGCTGCGGGGCTTGCCGCGCTCCGGCAGGGGCTCCAGCAGGGACCGCAGGGCTGCGGGGCTTGCCCCGCTCCGGCCGGGGCTCCAGCAGGGACCGTGGGGCTGCGGGGCTTGCCGCGCTCAGGCTGGGGCTCCAGCTGGGAGAGTGGGGCTGTGGGGCTGCCACGCTCCCGCCGGCGCTTTGGTCAGGGGAGCGGGGCCATGGAAGACCCCGGAGCAGACCACAGCCGGGGTAAGTAAAAAAAGTTTAAAAGGCGCTTAAGGCGCGGGGCCCTCTTAGGCGCGGGGCCCGATTCCGGGGAATCGGCTGAATCGGCCTAAAGCCGGCCCTGTATATATATAGTCCTAATGGATGAAATTATACAGGAGGTCAGCACAGCCCATGAACTGCTTATTTTGTTCTGGCCCTTTGCATGAGGTGACTGTCCCCTACAGAAAACAGGATAGCACCACTGCCTGGTCCCTTTTTGACCGGGTACTCCAGTCGAAAACCAGACACCTGGACACCCTAAGCATGGGGCCTGCTTTTGAAGATAGTTTGCAAAATACAGGCTTGGGGGTAAAATTCAAAATGCAGTGTTAGGGTGTAAAGAGCACCGGCCCCTCCTACATCCCATTTAAGCCCTATTGCAAAGGCTTTAAGTGGTACATAGGCCTTGTTCTGGGTTTGTGCAAAGGAGGTGATTTTACCCCGAGCTGATCATTTACAGAAATCAGTCACTCTCTTAGTGCAAATGAGTAATTGAGAAGCTATTGTGTTTGTACCTTTTCCACTTCAGTTATTAGGGCTCTCTTATTCCTCCTCTCTCGGTGTTCAATTTTGTCTTCCAGCTTGCATGAGCATGGCTGGACCCAACATTGTAAAACATTGCACCTGTTATCCCCTCCACACACACTCACCCACAGAGATACATACATACATACACACACACAGAGGTCCGGAAGGGGTTAATGTGAACCTCAGAGCCCATTAACGTACCTCACAGCACCTGGGAGAGAGAAAAAGCCAGGATGAAGGGTGTGATTGCTGACTATAAACAAAGAAGTTTGCAGCAGAAAGGGGGTTAGATTCTCTGGGACCAGAGGAAGGACTAGCAAGTAGGAGGGCAGGAGAGGAAAATGGGGACGATTACATAACAGTAAAATCCCTAGGTAAGGACGTACAAATAGAAGATATGTATCCCTTGAGGATTTGAGAATGGATCTCCTCCCGCCCCCCGCCCAAAAAAGTGCTGGAAATATAGTAAGACCAAGGAAACTACCTGGGGGAGACTTGTTAGTGAAATATGAAAACAAAAACAAGAGAGCAGCTCCTTCAGATAAATGTGCTAGGTAGAATAAAAAATAACTGTCTGCTGCCCAAATTCCTCACAGAAACTGAGGGATAGTATATGGTGTGTCAACTGAAATGTGAGAAGAAAGAGCAAGGAATAGGCAAAGATAAGGTGATAACTGCTAGCAGGTTAATTAGCAGAAGAGGTGATAGTAAACCCTCCACAGCTCTGCTGGTCACATTTAAGGGAAAGATGCTGCCAAACAGAGTAATTTTAGGGCAGGGGGTCTCAGCCTTTTTCTTTTCACCCCCACCCCCAACACGCTATAAAAACTCCACAGCCCACCTGTGCCACAACAACTGGTTTTCTGCATATAGAAGACAGGCGTGGCGTCAAGGGGTACCAAGTATGGCAATTGCCTGGGATCCCATGACACAGAGGCCCCCACGAAGCTACATTGCTCAGGCTTCGGCTTCAGCCCTGGGTGGCAGGGCTCAATGCCCAAGGTTTCAACCCCATGCGATGGGGCTTCGGCTTTCTGCCCTGGCTCCTAGTGAGTCTAATGCTGACCCTGCTTGATAGACACCCTGAAACCTGCTCGTGGGCCCCTGGGGGCCCTGGACCCTGTTTGAGAACCACTGTTTGCTGTTCTGGACTAAGACCTATGTGCCTCATCCTGTGAGATGCTAGGGGTGCCAAAGATTTGGTCATGCAGCAGATAATTGCAAAAGGACAGTAGGGTGCAGTAAGCATGGAGGTGAACATTGGGAGGAAGGAACAAAACAAAAATGTGGCAACTGGGAACACAGTTCAGCATGTGGAGGGTCTACTGAGGCAAAGTAAGCTGGAGAAATACAAAATACCAAAATCACTAATAACACTTCGTATGTAGAAACTGCTAGGAGTTATCTAAAGGGTGGGGGAGAAAACCTGATATGAGAAAAGGAAACCTGATGTGAGGAAAGGAAACTGCCAGCAACAAATTAATGGGAAGGAAGTAATGGGTGACATCGGGGTAAAAGAAACAGAGAGATTCATCGTGTTCATGCCTGAAGTAATAAATTGTACATTTCAAACAGGGAAGAAAACAGAGAACATGAGAATTATAATTAAAACTGCTGCTAAGTACCTATGGGCCAGCAGCCTACATAAAGGAAGTGTTAAAAGAATGATGACTGTTTTCAGCTGGAATGCCTATAGCCTAATAGCGCAGGGGCTGTGTAGCGAGGCAGTCTGGTTCCCTGCTGCCCCAGAGGGGGATGAGCCGCTCCGGATACCAAAGTGGGCGGAGCCAGTGGAACTTGTGCCCGCCCCCCAGAGGTCAGGGCACAGGACAGGAAGTACAAAAGCCCAATCCCAGAGCTCACTAGAGGCCTGGCTGCTGGAGAAGCCAGACACTTGTGGCCTAGCTCCTAGTGGGAAGACTCCTGCAGTTGGCGACCTACTTGAGGACTGGCCAGACCCCATAGAAGCTGTTAAGCCTGCCTGTGGCAGGTTACCCAGAGGAGCTGCCAAGCCCACCGCTTGCTGGGTACCCAGAGGAACCCACGGTGCTTGACCCCTTGGAGGACACCGTCCAGACACAGGTACCCTACAAGGGGGAGGTCAGAAGTAGCCCGGGGGCAGCCGACCCCAGTCTGGCAGCAGCACACCCAGAGCCCATGTCAGTGTGTTGCGGCCAGGATCCCCACTGACACAGCAGCGAGTTTCCCCTGCTGCTAGGGCCCTGAGCTGGGATGCAGTGGAGTGGGTGGGCCTGTGTCCCCCCCCTCCACCCAATGTGTGGGTGTCAGTCTCCCCCTCTCCCAGGTCCTTCAGAGCCAGGGCCTGGGCCTCCTAAACTTTTTTGTCTGCGCAGCCCCTGCCTGAGGGTCTGAGCCACAGACTTTTCACTGCCTTGCCCTGACCCAGGGCCTGGGCCTGTTGTTTAACTGTTTGCGCCACCCCTGCCTGAGGGCCTGAGCTGCTGACTGTTTGCCGCACAGCTAGGCTAGTTCCTCAATACCCCGACCGAAGTAGCGAGGTGGTCTGGTTCCCTGCCACCCCAGATGGGGGCGAGCCCTGGCCAACCCCCCTACAGGCAGGAATTAAAGAAAAATACCCAATGACATGCAACCACAGCCTGATATAAGATGCGTACAAGAGACTTGGACTAGATGACCTCCTGAGGTCCCTTCTAACCCTGATATTCTATGATTCTGTGACTTGCATGACAAGAAAAACTGGATAGTATGTTCCCAGGATATGGCTTATATAGACATGGCTGCAAAATAGAAAAGGGTAGGGGTGTCTGCACCTTCATTAAGGGGACCTGAACCAACTGAAGTAAAGGTTAAAAGGCTAAATATAAAGCTATTGAGATACTGATACAAAACAACACTGCTTCTTTAAGATTTTATAATGTTTATAACACAGGCAGGAAACTAAAGGCGATGGACCTAAAAGAATTAACTGCAAATGTCACATGCCCGTTCATTATCTGTGGTGATCTGAAGTGAGGAAAATGATAAAAAGGGGAAATGTTAAGAACAATTCTTTGAAGAGAATAATTTAGCAATATTAAATGATGGAGCACCTACCAGGACCAATACTTCTGGCAGAAGCTTCTCATACTTGATTTGGGAACAGCTTCTGGCACCATAGCTAAGAAATGCAGCTGGGAAATGTTCAGAGAGGAGGAAATGGGTAGTGACCATTTCCCGACGTCAATTATATAGCAAGGAAAAGGAAATACTGAAGATGAGGAAAATATCTCCACTTGAAATCTAAACAAAGCAAACTGAAAACTGTTTAGAAACAAAAGTGAGGAACATGGGAATGAGCAATGTATAAATGAAAATATTGAGGAATTCTCTTGTAATGTTACTAGAAGAATCATAAAGACAGCCAGCCTAGCTACTTCTAGGATACCAATGCTGTGTCAAGATAGGAGCACTGTGCCATGGTGGAACAAGGCATGTGAAATGGCAGTTAGGGGAAGGAAGAAGGCATATATGACAGCAAAGAATTCATTAAATAGAGAGGAAATATGAAAAAATAATGAAATGTAAAAAAACGAAGGCAGTTGCACAGAGGGCAAGAAGAGAAAGCTGGAGACCAAACTGTGGTAAAGTAAATAAAGATACCAATACAGCAGAGGTATAGAAACAAATTAGGGAAATGAATGGAATAAAGAATAAGAGCCATATAATACCATGCCTTGAGAAAGTCCGTAATGATGAGGCTCAGAGGATAGAGATTAGGGAGAGGAAAAGAACATGCATTGAGGAAATTAAGTGATGATGAAGAGGTGGGAGGAGGACGTGGCTATTATTTTAAATGAAAACATTAGTATGAGAGAACTCTAAAAAGCAATAATAAGGAGTAAAATGCACTGCACCAGGAAAGGATGAAATAAGCTTTGAAATACTTAAACACATAAATGAGGGAAGATTGGGTTGTGTGATGGGGTTTACTAGGCCCTGCAGTCCTACTGCACCCCGCCCCAGGAAAGGGAGCAGTAGAGATGGGCCCTCCAAGCTGCCTCGAGAGGCTGCAGGGAGCAGCCAGTCAGAGACCAGCAGGCTCATGTGAAAGAGAGCTGCTAGAGAGAGCAGTTCAGTTGCTTGGTGGAGCCAGAGGAGCAAGGATATTGCTCCTGGCTGGCTGGAGTCAGGCTGCAAGGAAGGTACCAGGGCTAAGAATGGAAGTGGACAAGGGAAATGCCGTAACAGATAGTTAAAAGGAAGCAGCAGGCGGCTGCTAGTTGTAGGGTCCCTGGATTGGGACCTGGAGTAGTGGGTGGGCTTGGGTTTTCCCTCCACTACAGTTGGCGTGACTAAAACCCTGAGGAAGAAAGTAGCCCAGAGAAGGGGCTGATGAGCTGAAAGAGGGTCAGTAATTGTGGAAATTAATTGCACACACATTCCCAGAAGAGGGATGAACTGTAAACAGTCACCCAGCTGGAGAGCTCGGACACCAGGGAGGAAGCCCTGGGGGCACTGCTAGGAGTGCTGGGGGTGTCGCACCACCCCCTGGCTTGATGTAGTTTCTGTCATATGCAGGGTTTACAGTTTGGTTCAATGGCTCTCAGCACCCCCAATATAAATATCACTCCAACACCACTGGGACTGCTCCATATCAGAGCCGCAGATGATATTTGAGTGAGTGAAAAGGGGTCAAGACACTCTGAAAGCTAGCCCAGGAGGGGCAATAACCAGGGTACTGTGACAGGCCCTGTTGGACTGTTTACCCCCAGAAAGGGTCTGTTTGTGTGTTTGTTTCACACATGAACTGTGTGTGACTTGGCTGGAGGGCTGAGTCACTGGAAACCACCAGAGATATTTAACGGCCAGCAGGGGTCACTGCAAACAGCACAATGCAGAGGGAGTGCAGGTTCAGGACACTCATTTGATAGGGGCGCTCACATGAAGTGAGTGGACCCCATCACAGGGTGATACTAAAATGATACAATAGGAGACAAGGTGAAATGCCTAAGGACTGGAAACATTCAATGATCCTCCCAGTGAGGAAAACAGGTAAATTGTGCCCAAGACTTGAAGCATACAGACTAATTGCGCTCCCGGCATGTTTAGGTAAAACTATCACACTGTCAGGAGTAGCTCACGACCATGAGTGCCAAATTCAGGGCAGTGTTGTAGCTGTCTCGGTCCCAGGATGTTAGAGACCCAAGGTGGGCAAGGTGATTGTGACAGGTTGTGACCCCCAGGGTGCAATCTGGAGCCGTGGGAACCGCGGTCCCTCTAACCTTCCAGCTGGGCAGGCCTCTCTCACACCGCTTTGCGGGAGATTCAGCCGGTGTCTCCAAAGCCTGTTATCACCCAACATTACAGCAGGTGGCGCCACACCAACTGAATTACCTGAGTGCATTACCTAAGCCGCTCAAGGACAGACAGAATACAACAGCCAAATTCCCAGCTTCCCAGCCTGGCTCCCTTGCTGGAGTATAAACCCAGAATTATACTGTCTTGCATTGCCCAGGGATCTGTATAATGTCAGCTCATTAATATATTTGCTCCCCTCTTGATGTGGGAAAGATACGCAACAGCCTTTGTGCACAGAGCTGAGATTTTCCCAGATACTTCACTCAAAACACACTGGTTAAGAGAAAACATAAAACAAGCTTATTATCTACAGAAAGGTATATTTTAAGTGATAGCAAACAGATCAAAGCAGATTACCTAATAAATAAACAAAACCGCAAACTAAGCCTGAAGTACTGGATAGATTACTGATTCAAATCCTCTTACCCTGACTGATATTAGAACCAGGCTTGCAGATTCTTAAGATACAAGCTGCACTTACTTTGCAGCTTGGGCTCACCTCTCCCATCCCAAGTCCTTTGTCTTTCAGCACTTCTTTCAGGTGTTGGGTTGTGGGGGAGTGAAGACCAATCATGATGTCACTCCCCACCTTATATAGTCTCTTCATAGCTGGAAACAAAGGGTTCCCACCCAAAGTTCCCAGCCCAGTTTGTGGATAAATACAGGTACCAAAATGGAGCTCAGCGTCATGTGGTCTGGTCACATGCCCTTGCTGTGTCCTAGCAGCCGTTACTCATAGACTGGTTGAAATGTTCACAGGAAGGCTAAGCTCTTCCACGGTCCATTGTCTTTGCTTCTTCATTGTTGTACCTGAAAGGTTGGTTGTAGGTGTAACCGAGAGTAAGCACATTTGAAATATAGGTACATTGTCAATATTTATAACTTCAGATTCCAAAAATGATACATGCACACAAATCGGATAATCATAACTTTTCCAATCGTGCCTCGTGTGTCAATTAATGCTGCTTTCCTATTTGGTGAGTTTCACAATTAGAGAGATTTACAATGCAAACACTCAATATAATGTATAGTATAGGCTATAAAGGTTATAAGGAAGATCAATACCTGCAGCATCCTACAAGTATTTAATCAAACATCTTCTTATCAACTTAACAGCCATTCTAAAAATACTAACCCAGGTGAACTAGATTGGCTTCCAGCTCTGCGTTTGTCAATTTTCCGTGAGGCCTGGGGCCTTGGCATGAGCTGGCACCTGGTGTGCCAGTGTCACAAGAACAACAGAACGACTAGTAATGGAGAGATTAATAGCACACTCGGAAAGAAATAGGTTCTTACATGGAATGCAAAGTGGGTCAGCAGAGGTAGATGTGCAATTGACCACATTGTCGATAGAGACAGAAGCACAAAAAAACATGAGAATCAAACAAATTCATGATTGTAACCTAGGACATAAGAAAAGCCTATGATGTATTATAGAGAGAGGGACTATGTCATAAAGTGGCCTCCATGGGTATTACAGGAAGGATGAACAGGTGGATAAGAGACTTGTTAAGGAAAAGAATGATACAAGTCCCACTAGGGAAAGCTTCTTCCAGTGTATAGTCAATTGCAAATGGAACTCCACAGGGGAATTCCAATTAGCCCAACTCTCATTAGTATGGTAAATGTCCTCCCTAAAGGAATAGGGATCACATTATGTGTTGACCACTATCATGTGGACCAAACGCAGAAACCTTGGAAGCACTGCCAAGAGAATCAGTGATGCACTTAAAAGAAGCACAGAAGGGAGAATAGGTGAGACTTCAAATTCTCCATAGCCATAACTGAGGGAAAGATCATAACAGCAAAGAAGATCAAAAAAGATGTGAAGTTATATCTATCTGAGGGACAGATAAACATGGTGGGGAAAATTACAAATTCTTCGATGTGATATTTATAACATGCTCACTTGGAGGGGAAATATTAAAGGTAAGTGGAAAGGTAGAATTAATGTATTTAAAAGTACCTCAGGAACATCCTAGGGAGCAGATAAGAAAACAGTGGAAATGCTATATAGAGCGCAAATTACACCAATTGTTGAGTATGGACGTGAAGCCTTTGGGTCGGCAATGAACACCACTCTGAGAAAACTAGACTATATCCAAGCACAGGCATTGGATATTGGATGTGATGCCTGTACCTTTGTGTGTACTACAGATAGCAGCCAGCTAAATGCTTCTCACTCTTACAATGAAACACCTAGACTTCACTTTTTGGGCCAGAGTACTAGATAATAATGGTGACAACACAAAGCTAACATATAGTGATTGTTGGGAATTACATGGAGGCCAGATAGGACAAAAAATCAAAATTCCCCCTGTAAATAAGGTACAGAAGTAGATAAAGGATCTTGATGAAAAGAAAGGATTGAAAAAGACCAAAATCTACAACTATGGGAAAATACTCTGTCACTGGAAAACCATCCCCCCAAGATAGACATGGAATTATAAAATGAATTAAATAAAAGAAGACTGATACAGGATGTAGCAAATCAATATATGTGTGAGAATAGGGACATGATTGCCAGATATGTGCAGATGACTCTAGGAAGGAACAGGGAATGAGAATAGCTTTCTGCTTGCCCTCGGGCTCAAGAAAGACGTGAGGCTAACTAACTTTGTATTCATCTTTACAACGGAGCTAACAGGGATTATGCTAGCACTGAATTAGATTTTAGATGTACAGCCAGAAGCTGTGGCTATCTTGTCTGACTTATCAGAGCTGTAGGCAATTTACAATGGTAAATTTGACAGCATAAATGATATTCTTAATGAAATACTACTGCTAACTGAACGGGCGCAATTGGACATAACAATAGAAATAGCATGGATCCCCGGTGCATGTAGGGATAGCGTCCAGCAAACTGGTGGATAAACTGGCAAAAAGTGCTGTTAATCACAAACAAGACTACCTAGGGATCCCCTTAAGCAAACAGGAATTTAAACACCTAATCAAAAATGAGCTAAGGAAGGAATGACATGAATTGTGGGCAAATGAAACAAAGAGAAAAGAATTCAGAGAAGTATGCCCAGCAGTTGAAAATGCTGATCTAATCCAAGGCCCTGAGAGGAAGAGCAAAGTGGCTCAATTTAGAATTCTACTTGGACATTTTGGATTAAAAAATAATTTATTTCTAATTAACAGTCATAAAGAGGGATAATGCATAGCATCTAAGGTTCAGGAAACAATAGATCTGATCCTTTGGGATTGTAAAGACTGTACCAGTGAAAGGAGGTGATTATACATGTCACCCTTCTGCCTCTCTGAGTTGGCAGCAACAAGGGCCGGGTTCAGTATCCAGGGGTTCCATTTCAATAACACAATGCATAACCGGCTCGAGCCCCCACTCAGTGACCTGGGACACTTACATACCACCCCCCAGGCGCCTCTAGGAGGCAATACTTCCCCTCTCGCAAGCACAGAGTCTGAGTGTAGCAAAATCCTTTTAATAAGGGAGGGAAACAATGCGACATCACGTTGGAGAAACACCACAAACAGGATTATAACACAAACCATAAGCAAAAAAAACTCACCACCGAGTATGGTGGTGACCTTTCCCCCTTAGGGTCTTAAGTCCAATCACCCCAAAGTCCAACAACCCAAAAGTCTCTGGTCAGTGCCACCCCAGAGTTCAAAAGTTTATCTGCAGAGTTTTACCCCCCTCAGCCTGGGTGAAAATGGGGGTGGGGGGCCACACAGGTCCCTGCACCCGAACTCTGTAGTCAGACGTGACTCTCAGCCAGCCGGTAAAACAAAGTTTATTAGATGACAGGAACACAGTCTAAAACAGAGCTTGTAGGTACAGAAAACAGGACTCCTCAGTCAGGTCCATCTTAGGGGGCGGGGAGCCCAGACCCAAGTTCTAGGCCTCTCCCCATTTCCCCAGAAGCATGATAAGCTTCGGCTCCAAACTGACACTCACTCCCTCCTCTGGCCTTTGTGTCTCTTCCGGACAAGGAGGCCACCTGATCTCTTTGTCCCCAACACCTTCAGGTGGCACCTTACAGGGGAAACTGAGGCACCCAGACAGTAGTCAGAGAAAACATTAAGAACATTCCCACTTTGTCACAACAGGTGCAACAAAATATAATACCTTATATTGAAGCAGGCAAGTGCTCCTTCTGACTTTCCACTTTTAATTGACCCTTGTAATCTTGTGGTGCCGACGTGGTGTAGCTTCATTTTATATCAGCTTACAGGGTGGGAGCAGGGGGGTACCACCATTTTGGGCACCCCCAAAAATTATACAGACCTGCCGCCTATGTGTTTCACCAGTAGTCTACACATTTTTGAGGTTGAAGCAGTTCCTAAAACTGTTAAGCCAACCTTGGCTGGCTTTGAATTCCTTCTTACCAGAAGGCTGTCCCTCTTCAGTGGGAGGTTTGAACAGCGCGTAGAGGGTAAGAACCTTTTCTCGTAATGTGTTGCCATCGATAGGCACACCTTTTCGATTCATGTCTTCCAGCCATAAGTTTAATGCCTTTTCAGTCTTCACTAAAGTCTTATCATGCTTCTGGCTCACCACCTTAGCAGTTATTGGAGCACTTGATGCCACGGCTTGATGAATTGCTCTCTCTCGAATATTGATGGCATGGATGCTAGATTTGTTGTGGCCATATTTACGCGCCACATTGGAGACTGACATACCATCTCTCAGTAAGTCCAACACAGCCAGCTTTTCCTCCAGCATTGGAACAGATCGCTGTTTCTTTGCTTGAGCACCAGATGAAGTAGTTGGCTTGCATTTAGGGCCATGTTATATGAAAAATATGTATATTTGAACACTAGATTTACGCTCAGCGTGGCGAGATGCTCACACTACAAGAGGCCTGCAGAAACTGAGACTGGCTGAGGGAACAGCAGATTCACATCTCCCATCTCACGCTCACTGCAGGGCATACACTCATTGGGTGGAATCACCTGCACTATTTACAGGTATCTTGTTGTTTTTCTTTTTTTTTGTCGAGCGTGTATAGTTGAATTCGCATAAGTTAAATGCGCCTATGATATGATTCACCTGTAATGCACTCCGTGAAGCTACATCTGGGTATCTACAGGAGACAGTTTACTGTAATATTGTCTGTCAACACAGAATCACAGAAATGTAGGGCTGGAAGGGAACTTGAAACATCACCAAGTACAACGCCCTGTGCTCCCACAGGATCAAGTAAACGTCATCCTGCTGTTCTTAATGAATGTAGCACTGGTAAGGTCAGCGGTCATGCCAGTTTCTTGTGCCATCTGATTGCTGGTCAGTGGTAGATCAAAATGAGCTAGACAAGGTGGGTGAGGCAATATCTTGTATTGCAACAACATCTGTGGGTGGAAGGTATAAGCTTTTGAGCTACATGGAGCTCTTCTGGTCTTCTGTGTACCTTGAAAGCTTGTGTCTTTCGCCAACAGAAGTTGGTTCAATAAAAGAAATTAGCTCATCACCATGTCTCTTGAATATCCTGGCTACAACTCTGCAAACAACGATAGTAAATGACCTAGTCAGTTTAGCTCAGATCTCCTCAAAGGTATTTTGGTGCCTAACTCCCACTGGAATCAACTGATGCCTTCGGGGATCTGAGTCTCTCAGTCAAACTCTTACTGGACTATCACTTACATCATAATCCCCTCTTCTACACCTACAAACTTCATTTGCAATGTAATTGCTATAGAAATGCTCATGTGCATAGCACACCCAAATATATTTGCAGATAAAAGTCAACTTCGCGCTCTAATCTACTGCCATCTTTCTCAAGCACTACTTTTCTTTTATTCCTTTACACCGAGAACAATATACAACATTCTCACCAGACCCCTGCAAAAAGGTATTTAGCCGCCTAACTTCTACTGATTTCAGTGGATGGTAGGAGCCTAAACATCTTTGAGGACCTGAGCCCACATTTTAAAGTGGTTTCAACTGGGCCTCCAACTCAGTGAATGTAAAAGAGCCCCTGCAGAATATGTATCCTCCAAATATCCTTTCTAATTAAGAGCAGTGAAATGTTAACAGCATGTAATCTAGCTATTGATTTACAACATAGGGAGACCAATGGCTCATTCTGTGTTCCAATTCCATTAAATACCTAATACGCTAGTGACATAACCTTATTCCCAGATTTTGGACCTTAGCGTCCAAAATATGGGGGTTAGCATGAAAACCTCCAAGCTTAGTTACCAGCTTGGACCTGGTACTGCTGCCACCACCCAAAAAATTAGAGTGTTTTGGGGCACTCTGGTCCCACTGAAAAACCTTCCCTGGGGACCCCAAGACCCAAATCCCTTGAGTCTCACAACAAAGGGAAATAATCCTTTTTCCCTTCCCCCCTCCAGATGCTCCTGGAGAGATACACAGACACAAGCTCTGTGAAACTACACAGAGTGATTCCCCCTCTCCGTTCCCCAGTCCTGGGAACAAAAAGGACTTTCCTATTCCCCAGAGGGAATGCAAAATCAGGCTAGCCAATTCAACACACACAGACCTCCCCTGATTTCTTCCTCCCACCAATTCCCTGGTGAGTACAGACTCAATTTCCCTGAAGTAAAGAAAAACTCCAACAGGTCTTAAAAGAAAGCTTTATATAAAAAAGAAAGAAAAAATACAAATGTTCTCTCTGTATTAAGATGATACAACACAGGGTCAATTGCTTAAAAGAATATTGAATAAACAGCCTTATTCAAAAAGAATACAAATCAAAGCACTCCAGCACTTATATTCATGCAAATACCAAAGAAAAGAAACCATAGAACTTACTATCTGATCTCTTTGTCCTTACACTTAGAAACAGAAGACTAGAAAATAGAACTACTTCTCCAAAGCTCAGAGGAAACAGGCAGACAGACAAAAGACTCAGACACACACTTCCCTCCCCCCAAAGTTGAAAAAATCCGGTTTCCTGATTGGTTTTCTGGTCAGGTGTTTCAGGTGAAAGAGACATTAACCCTTAGCTATCTGTTTATGACAGCTAGCTAACAAAGAGTAACTGTTTGGCACAGCGATACGTGTGATTATTATAAATGCTGTTGTAACTCGGATTGTTATGGAGTGGTTAATTCTGAGCTAAAATATTGGCAAGGGCCTAAGGCAATAATAAATCAATATTGTGCCCCAAAAGGGGAAAATTCTATTAGCAAATCCATATAGTAATAACCATGTTAAGCTGCATTCTGAAGATACAGTAATTCTGTGAGAAAAAAGAGTGAGGCAGATTCACTGGTACACACCAGCTGCTCAGGCAGCACAATGTATCAGTAACCCTGGTTAAACTGGCTGGGTAAGTAGCCGAGTTCATGGCTGCTTTGAGTCACTGGAGTGACCCAAGCAGCTAGATAAACTGGGTCAGATTGACTGGTACTGAGGAGCTGAGCCCACATAAATAAATTAAAGGTATTCAGGCTCCCAACACCACTGGGAGTTAGGCACCCAGATATCTTTGAAGAGCTGGGCTATGGATACTTTTGTTTCACCCGCTAGACATATTTCACCTTACATGAAACAAATCTAGGATGGATAATTGCTACGGCTGACTAGAAGGGCTACATTAATAGTATGTGAGACAAATGTATTTTTGGCTTTAAGATACCTGTAATGCAGCCTCAGCCAATGCAATGAGTGGAACTGATTCTGGAGTGTGTTTTTAACACATTGCCACTTTCCCTTAAAAAGGTATACCATTAAGGCACTTTTCACAGTGTTGCAACCCCAGGTGTTTACAAATTGAGTCAAATCTTGGAAAAATCATGAGATTAAATGTTGTGTTCATTGTAGTTGCCTTTAAGAATTGGAGTATTTTGGATGAACATTTTCATGCTTTTTTCTGCAGCCATGAGGGCTAGGAATTTACTTTAAAACATTCGAAGCTGAGATTCTCCGGTAGTAACTTGATTTTAGGAGCTGGGGCTCTAACAAAAACATTGTCTGCTGCAAGACTCCTGATAAAGTCCTGAGAGTTATCAATACTGTTCTAAAAATAACCTCTTCGTTCATCATAACCTTTTTGAAAGCAAACTCTTAACATTTTGTCTGACAAGCTTTTGCTGCTGTCTAATTGATCAATATCAATTTTTCTTTCATTGAAAAAGCAAATATGTTAGAATATGTATTCAGGGAAGAAGCACTCAAAAAAAAAAATACTGCCCATTGGCTTTGCAAAGAGAAGAGAAAAACAGGCTGTGCTAATGTGATAGCAGCCATCTTGTCCAACACAGCCGGTATTGAACCAAACTGCCAGACAGGGCTGGCTCCAGGCACAGCGAAGGAAGTAGGTGCCTGGGGTGGCCAATAGAAAGGGGCGGCACTCCCACCGTTATTGGGGTGGCACATCTGGGTCTGCGGCAGCAATTCGGTGGCGGGTCCTTCAGTCCCTCTCTTCCTCTTCGGCAGCACTTTGGCGGCAGCTCAGTCATTCCGTGTCAGTCTTTGGCGGCACTTCGGCGGCAGCACAATTGGGTTTTTCTTTTTTTTTTCCCTTCGCCGCTTGGAGCAGCAGAAATGCTGGAGCCGGCTCTGCCTTCCGAGAAAAAAGCACAAGCTGTTACAATTTGAGCTAAAAAGTCATGCATCCTTAGCTGCAGCTGTAACAGACCCAAGTCTTCTGGATTGGGGACGTGTATCACACACTCACCTTTAGCTTAGAATCATAGAGTATCAGGTTTGGAAGGGACCTCAGGAGGTCATTGTAGCCCAGGGGTCGGCAACCTTTCAGAAGTGGTGTGCCGAGTCTTCATTTATTCACTTTAATTTAAGGTTTCGCATGCCGCTAATACATTTAAATGTTTTTTAGAAGGTCTCTCTAAGTCTATATAGTATATAACTAAACTAGTGTTGTATTGTAAAATAAACAAGGTTTTCAAAATGTTTAAGAAGCTTCATTTAAAACGAAATTAAAATGTTGATCTTACGCCACCAGCCCACTCAGCCCACTGCTGGTCTGGGGTTCTGTTCACCTAGGCCGGCAGCAGGCTGAGCGAGGCCTGCAGCCGGGACCTTGGCTGGCAAGGGTCCGTCAGCCAGAACCCCAGACCAGCAGTGAACTGTGTGGGGCCGTCAGCCAGGATCCAGAGGGCTGGAGTCAGAGCTGAGGGCTGGAGGTGTCAGGGCGGGGGGGGGCTAGGTATGGGTGGGGGTGCCAGAGTCAGGGCTAGGGTTGGGGGGGTGGGGGAAAGGAAGGAGTCAAGCAGAGGGCTGGGTATGTATGAGGGAGGTACAGGGCTCAGGGCAGGGGCCTGGGAGGTGTGTGGGGCTCAGGGCAGAGGGCATGGTGTGGGGGGGGGGGGGTCGGGGGTCAGGACTCAGGGGAGAGGGCTGGGTGACTTCCCCCCCTAAGAACTCCCAACCCCACTGCTCCTTGTCCCCTGACTACCTCCTCCTGGGACCCCTGCCCCCCAAGACTCCACCCCCTATCTAAGCCTCCCTGTTCCTTGTCCCCAGACTGGACCCTACCTGTTCCCTGACTGCCCCGTCTCTTATCCACACCCCCATCCCCAAATGGACCCCCAGGACTCCCATGCCCCATCCAACCGCTCTCCACCCCGACAGGACCCCCAGAACTCCTGTCCCATCCAACCCCACCCCTACTCCCTGCGTGCCCCAACCCCTCTCCACACCCCTGCTTCCTGACAGGACCCCCAGAACTCCCAACTCATACAACCCCCCTCCCAGCTCCTTGTCCCCTGACCACCCCCTCCACAGACCCTTCACCTTAACTGCCCCCCCAAGGACCCTCCTTGCTCCCGGTCCCCTGACTGCCCTGACTCCTATCCATGTGCTGCCCCCTCACAAACCCAGGGATGCCCATGCCTCATCCAACCCCCCCCACTCCCTGACTCCCCCCTCCAGAGACCCCCGCCCCTAGCCACTGCCCCCCTCGGGATCTGGGCCAGGCTGGGCAGGATTTTTAATAGAATGCTGGAGTCTCAGTAGGCTCCAACGTGCCATTAAAAATTGGCTCGCTTGCCAACCCTGTTGTAGCCTATAGGATTAACCTGCTTGCATATGCATATATCTATCTATCTACATATATCTTAGTTTAAGTATTTTGGTTTCTTGTAATAGGTTTGTATACATTTATATTAAAGTAAGTTTGACTATAATGCAAAGGGACCTACAGGCCATATGCTGTATGTTAAGCTAAGGCAAAGTCAGCATATCTATATTAAGACCTTTTACCTAGATAAATATCCACACATATGTCTAAGACCTTTTATCTGGACACAGATAATGGGATAATGGTATAGGGGATTTCCAAGTTTGTACCCACAGACTTAACAGGTACACCACAAGGAAAGAACTGACATAACTAAAAAGAATAAAAATAATGTGTGTATGGACATGTCATCAATAAGCACCAACATACTAGCCTATGGAGTAAGCGTACACTAACATTTTGTGGGTGAGGAATGAAATTTGGGCATAGGAGGAAGGATTTCCAGCACTTGTGCCCTATAAAAGATGTGAGCCACCTCGCTAGAGTACTCCTACTCTCTATTTCTACTCTATTCTATTCCTCTGTCTATCTACCACAACTATTACTATTAGTAGACTGTACTTGTTTTTCTTAACTTTCTAAGTTCCAAGGGGACCAGGCTAAGCTTGGTTTCCCTAAGCTTTTGTTCTTAGTTTTATTTATTAGCTTTTGATTTTACGTTTAAGTTACTCAAGTAAACTCTAAGTTAGCTTTGATAGCTCTTTAGCTATCTGTCTCAGTGTGAGCTTCCTGTCATATCCCTGATGGTCCTTTGTAAATTCTGTGGAGCCTGATTTGGGACAAGAACTTTTATCTTTGGATCAAACAGATTGGCGAGCCTAAAACCCATACTATCCAAATTAATATTAACAACACCCTAAATCAGTTAACAGACTGGCGAGTCAGCCAGGAGACTCGAGGAGTATGTGACAGGAATTTTCAAGGATTCCGGGCACCCTTAGAATCTCACCTGAGGCATAAGTAAAGAGTTAAAGTTACAGAGAGTTAGAGCAAGATTGTGTGTCTTACTCACTCTTAAGAACACAGAACCTGATTTCCTGTGGCTGCAGCTTGGCATCAATCCCAGTATTTCCTGTTCTGTACTGTGGTTTAACTTAGAGTTTTAGATTAGAGATTTTGAAATTTAATCTTGCAAGATAGAGAGTAATAGTGGTATTATTTAAAGTGATACACACATTTAAGGGGTTTTGTTAAAGGCTGAAATTATAACGAATGGTACTGATAAGATATTAGCAGTAGCATCGGGCCCGATGACCCACACTAGTGGTGGCAGGATAGTTGACAAATCTATGTATTTATTGCCACCAAGAGGCCGCAATAACTCAGAATTCATACAGTTCTTCAGTCCCCACATCAATTTCACCTGAGGTTAAGTGCAGCATGGCATAGTCACATGAAAGAGGAAACAGATTAGCCACCATACTTTAGTTTGTTGGTTAATAACTCTCTTCCCCATTTATGGAAAATGGTTAACATACATATAATTGAGGATACTTCTTTAAAGGAGGCAGTAGCCTTACTGGCCAAGGTATATTCTCAGGGAGGTCCTAAAATAGGTCAGTGTGGAGCCACTGTTGCAATACTTCAGGAACCATGAGCTACTCCCACTTTGAGGATTGAGGGACTCCCAGGGTACCAGCGTTGGCAAATGACCCTAACTTACGTAGTAACCCTGGATCTTCAAGTGGGTGTGCCCCTCGATAGGGTTATGCATCTGGATCCCATGTAGGGGCCTGGTACCATGTTTCTTTCTTTTCAGATGCTGCATAGAACAATTCATACCTGCAGAGACCCAAGTCACCACCTCCTCACAAAGATGAGGACTCAGTTGTAATGATGTTTTAAAAAGGTTAGCAGATGATTGAGGCTCAATGGCAGGATATCTGGGAACTCCAAGCCAGCGTGAACGAGCTGATGATGGATGGCCAAGACCCAGCACCCTCGAACCATCTGGTGGCCTTGGTTGACCCATTTCATTCTCTCTGGCGGACAGAAGAAGGAGAAAGAGAGATGTTACCGAAATATCGGGTCTGCCTAGCTGAGAGCCAATTAACAGCCTGACAGGGATAAGGAAAAATGCTTTATTCTGCAGAAAAAAGGAGAGCCTGTAGCTTAGTACAAAAGACTCTCCCTTACACAAATTTCACAAACCTTTTATACACATTCAGACAAAGACCCTTGCGTGTTAACACTTGATTGGTAAGTGTAAAATCTCATGCTCCCGTTATCTGAGTAGTACTGACTGGTTTGGAGCAGGATTTCCCTGCTTTGAGGCAGAAGAAAAAAGAGAGTGCTAAAGTTTAGGCTCCTGTGTCCCTGAGCAGTACTGTGTACTGCTCCTCCCTCTACTGGCCACTTGTAAACTATTAAGGGGGGCCAGCCAGCTTTCACAATCCCCCCTTTGGGCCTGGCAAGCCCAGATTGCCAGGCCCGTTATGTAATTTACGATCAAGCTGAAGAGACAGGTACTAAGTTGTTTTACTGACAGCAGAACCTTTGGTTACAGCATTATACAGACATTTTGCACATTGTATTACTATTCAAACAATACATAGAAAGAAAAGACAGAAAATAATTCATTTAACAATTGTACGGAAAAGGCCAGTAAACCATGACCCAAGGTCTGGGAGAAGGTCCTCAAAACTAAACATGTGATTAAGAGATACAGCATGGAAAACAACAGCAGCATTCTTAATAGCCTGTAAATCCTGTTCAATTAAGCCAGAGTGATTAACATAAAAGCAACATTTTTCCCCAATGCGAGCACAAGCCCCCCCACCCCAATTCAGCATTCATGGCATCTAGCACACGTCTATTTTGCATAGCTACTTCTGCTACTTCATTAATTTTTTGTTGCAACTTTTGGAAAGCATCTATTAATGCATTAGCTGCTTTTTTAAGCTCTGCAGAAATATTTACAACTGCTCTCTCTAGTTCAGCTACCCCCAACCCAGGAATGAATGCATGGACAAAGGAATGAAATCCTGTCTGCTTAGCAACTAAGGGATTCTCGGCGCGCTTGGTATTAGCCCTTATGGAGGGGGTAAAAAGCTTGTGAGAATAGCTTTCCAGGTTGAGGATTTGACTAGAACCTAATGTGGTGTTAATTTGAACATCAAGCAATACCTGGGCCACACCATACCGACCCTGCCAGCCGGGAGGGAGAGCCTTGTACGTGCTCAGGCCACAGATAAAATACAAGCCAGGGGTCTCTAAATAGAGGGTAAGGGTATTACCCGCGACTCGGTGGCGTCAGGTTACTAATACATCCCACTGCTTGGGGGTACCTACCATGCGGTCTTGGCACCTTCAATGGGAGATATTTAAGCGTCCCAGGGCATGGGTAGCATTTAGGATGCCCCCACAATACATAACAGCAAACAAATTAGCTGTAAAACTTGCAAGCGATTCCATGGGCTGTGGGTATTCAGACATTTTTTTCAAGGGATGGGTGAGGCAACACAATGCCAGAGTAAATATCCATATAAAACGTATGAGTACTATTTACAGGGCCCAGCAGGAGGAACGAGGGGATCCATTTCCCTTGATAAAGAATGCCTGTTGACCTTACAGTAAAGGCCCCGTCTAGGAGGCAAGGGAGTTTCTGGGCGTTCTCAGAAGTATTCAAAGGGGGAAACATCCCAGTTTCAATATCAAACCGAAGGGTTTGGTCACAGGCCTTAAGGGGAAGGTAGCCTACCTTTTCTCAATTCCTTTAGTATTTTCCAAACAAAGGGGCAGGTTATACCCAATCCCAAGGATATTAAAAAGAGGGACCCCCTTAGCTGCCCAGCAATAATGCCAAACTTCAGACACCTTCTCGTATTTGTTATACTGGTATTCCCCTACCCAGGCCCATTCAGTTTTTTGTACTACCTGCAAGGAGAGTACTTCGGAGAGATTTGCAGGAACAGCCCACAACCCTATTCCTTCTTCAGAATGAGTTTGGTGGCACAGCCAGCAATCAGATAGGAGTCCCTATGTAGCCAATCGCTGTAAGGACTCAATTGCTGGGTGGAGGTTGGCATGTATAAAGGGCAAACTGAAAGCAAGTGACCATTGTATCACCCCCCAGAAATTCATAGTCAGTAAAGTTTCAGGACTTATTCCATCAGAACAGGAGCTTTAGTCCCTCGAAAAGCTCAGGCTTCCAGGTATCGTCTGCTTCTGGCTCCTCCGGGTCATGGTGGGAAGAGCAGGCGGGGCTCCCTCAAGGTCCAGAGTCATCTGCTTTTGGCCCCAGCCCAGGGGCTAGCTTGACTCGGGTGTGATGAGTCCAAGTGTTTCTCTCCCACACTCGAACTGTAGTGTGAGAAGTAAGGAGGACCCGGAAAGGGCCCACCCACTGGGGCTGGAGAGGCTCGTGTTTTCACTTTTTTACGTAGACCCAGTCTCCTGGAGTGATCCAATGGGCAGGGACATCAGCGGGTAGGGACTGAAATTGAGCTGCATACCCGGTAAGTTAATATTAGCCAAATTACGTGCCAGGATGGAGGAGAAAATATTTGGGGATTCGACATATCCCTGGGGTAGCCGAGTCCAGGTCAGTTGTTCTGCTCTTCCAGTCTCTGGATCCGTCCATGTAAATGCAAAGATATTTCAGCTGTCCCAATCTAGAGGAATACTGAAAAAGGCATTACACAGATCTATTACTGAATAACAAGCAGCACCTGCTGGAATGGCAGTCAGGATTGTATGAGGGTTAGGTACCACATTGTGTCTAGCCTAGACAATTTTATTCACTGCACGCAAATCCTGGACAAATCGGTATGCCGGTTTTTCCTCTGAATCCAGGCCAGGTTTTCTAACAGGCAAAATGGGGGTGTTAAAAGGAGATTCAGTACAAACAAGCATTCCCAACCGTAGGAATGTGTTGATAAGATCCCAGAGGCCCAGCAAAGCTTCTCGAGGGACTGGATATTGCCGGATTCGAGGAATGTCAATGTCTCGCTTCAGGGTTATTTGTACAGGCTCTGCCTGGAAAGAGCCAAGGTCTGTTTTGGAAGTGCCCCACAGGGAGGCGTGTACCTCTTGTCTGAGTCGTTCAGGCAGATTCATCAGGCTCACAGGCAGAATCGGGTCCTCAGCAGCCTGGGTTAATGCGGCACATAGCTGGGGGAGCTGATTCTGAGGCAATCGAAGAATGATTTTATCATCTGTAAAGAAAATCTGAGCACGTAATTTACACAGCAAGTCTCAGCCCAAGAGATTAACTGGGCTGTCAGGAGCCAGCAAAAATGCATGGGAGGCTGAGACACCGGAGATTTTTACAGCAGCCTCCTGCAATACAGGACACTTGAACGACTTTCCGCCTATACCCATTATCTGAATGCTTTTATCTGTAAGGTTTCCTTCTTTTGGCTTAGCAGTAACAGTGGAAAGGGCAGCCCCAGAGTCCTGAAGACAAGAATAAATGGTTCCTCCCAAAGTTAAACAGAGCAGCGGGTCTGTGGAGGAACAAACATAAGTGGTAAAGTCATTCGAATAGGTAACAAGTGGACCCCCAGGTCGCCGTCATTCCTCACTATTGACCGCGTCTGTTCTGTTCACAGCCATCAGGTACTGAGGTCGGGACTGTCGTCTGGCACGTCGGTTTGGGCACTCTCTTTTCCAGTGACCAAGTTGCTTACAGTAATGACATGTCTTATTAATGCGGCTTGGCCCCCCGCCCCCATCCGGTTTCGGTTGCCACCTGGGGGGTCCCCGCCTCCCACCTTATCTCTTACTCCCCATGTTTACAAGGGCTGCTAGCATTTTTACTTGTTTGGTCTTTTGAACTTTATCTCTTGTGTGATACACACAGGTGGCTACTCTTACCAGTTCCTCCAGAGATTTTCCTTTAGCACCCTCGAGCTGCTGCAACTGCTTCTTAATAGCCAGAGCTGACTGAGAGAGAAAAATAAGCCTGACCGTGGACTGTGTGTCCGCAGCCTTGGGGTCTATATTAGTAAAAGTACAAAATGCTTTACAAAGTCTTTCATAAAAGTCAGAAGGGTGTTCTTCTTTCCCTTGCACAGTATTATGAACTTTAGACCAATCTAGAGTTCTTTCTCCTGCTTGTTTTATATCTGTCAAAATATGGGTTGGGAATTTTTTTAAGTTTGCCTAGTGGGCTGAATTATTCGGGTTTTATTGAGTAGGGTTAGTGAGAGCTATAATATCGTGCCTATTACCGGCAGCTTCCACAGCCTCCCTGGCCCCCCTTAGGACTGGCTTCTTCTCCTCCATGTGCAGTAGGCAATCTAAAAGTTGGCCCACATCCTGCCAATCAGGATTATGAGATTGAAAAATAGCATGGAATAGCCTGTGAATGATGTCCGGGTCATCTCTAAGGCGAGGCGTAGTGTTTTGCCAGTTCATAAGATTTGCAGTAGTAAAAGGGACATGGACATAATGGTCTACCACATTCCCCTCCATTGTGGGGACTGGGATGGTCCAAAGGGGTGCCTGAATATTAACTGCTTCTTCCATATAGACTACTCCCTGTCTCATACGAGACGGACTAAGGACAGTGGTCAGAGAAGAAGTGTACCCACCACCTGTCGCTCAAGCTCACTGGCTTGAATCGTGGCTTCCTCAATTTTTATTGGCGGGACCTGTTCTGATACATCTGCAGTCCCGGGCTTTGTAGAGGAGGATACCGAATCCGCCACAGTCAATGGTGCTACCATCGAAGGTGGCCGCGGTCTGGGGCAATACATGGGGGAAATATCCTCCCAACAATCAGCTTCGCGAGGGCCAGAGGCTTTTGGGAACAGAGGGGCCTGAATGTGTGCCTTCTTTAAGCGACGATGAGCCTCATCATCCCACAAAAAGCAATAATCCATTTGACCTGGCGCTTGATCCTCCAATATCAGGCGCAAAGGGGTTAAATGAGGCGGAATATTAAAGGAGCCAAACTCGGGCCATGCAGTTCCCAGGACTGGCCAATCCTTGGTGCAAAGTTGTAAAAAGTGCTTCCTTGACATCCCTTTTTGAACACCGGGCAGGGGCCATTTACTTAACATATAATTCAAAGAACGATCCTTAGAGGGTTTATCCAGAGACTCACCCATCTGCTGACACTCAAACAGAAAAGAGAATTACACAGCGAGCAGAGGGAATTATGGTCTAATTCAGGTTTTTCTACTTCTATTGTACTGACCACTACAGGGGATGGGACAGAAGGATCTCAATTCAACCTCAGAGCTTCATCGCACACAATGGCTTCCACCTTGAGGAATTACAAACGAGAGGCTCAGTTCTGCCCACACACCTAATGCCCAAATGTATACAGAGCAGAAGAACAGCAGTAACCGGTTAAACAGAACAGAACCAGATAGTGCACCAGAACCAGATTACCAGATAAGAGGCCCGCCTCTAACCAGAACCAGATAGTGTTTCCTTATTCTATTAGGGCTCACCTTATCGGAGCACGAACCCCAGGGGCCACGGAGAAGTGAGGAAGAGGGGTTAAAGACCCCAGTGGCACTGCTCCTAGTTCGCCGCAGCCTCCAGAGTCCAATGTCCGAGCTAGGAGAGTCCCATCTGGGTCGCCAGAAACTATTACCAAAATATCGGGTCTGCCTAGCTGAGAGCCAATTAACAGCCTGACAGGGACAAGGAAAAATGCTTTATTCTGCAGAAAAAAGGAGAGCCTGTACCTTGGTACAAAAGACTCTGTCTTACACAAATTTCACAAACTTTTTATACACATTCAGACAAAGACCCTTGCGTGTTAACACTTGATTGGTAAGTGTAAAATCTCATGCTCCCATTATCTGGGTAGTACTGACTGGTTTGGAGCAGGATTTCCCTGCTTTGAGGCAGAAGAAAAGAGAGTGTGCTAAAGTTCAGGCTCCTGTGTCCCTGAGCAGTACTGTGTACTGCTCCCCCCCACTGGCCGCTTGTAAACTATTAAGGGGGGCCAGCCAGCTTTCACAGAGAGAAGGAAAAACCCGTAGGTTATTTGTCTGCATTCTCTACAAATTACTCAGCATGATGGCAATTGTCCCCGAATGTAGTCATAGCCCTTTTAGGCAGTGATGCAAGCGGGAGACCTACAGTATCTGCAGTGGTTGGGGTACTGCCACAGGAATTTTATTATAGATACTGGGGTAGCAATTAGCATTAGCCGTGTCAAGGAGCCTAGATCCTTTTCTCTGTCATCAGGGCATATGAAAACACTTGCAACTTTTGCAAGTAAACAGGTTGTTACCACACTTTCTAAACCCACTGAAGTACAAATTGGTCACCTAAGAAAAGGTTCATACCTTTGCGTTGAAGAAATTAGCAGACACAAGGAATTGCCTATTGGGAACTGATTTTCTATACAAACAGGGATTTGTTCTTAATTTGGATAACCAATTGTTGTGTCTTACCTCAGAGCAGGCAAAGGATAACTCAGCCGTGATCATACCTGACTGTGGTATGGTATTTCCAATGAAGGACTCTGAACCTGAGGGGTATAATTTAAACAAAATAGTGGCTAACCATGCAGACCAACCTAAGTTACAGGTGTTACTTCGCAAGTATGCAGATGCTTTTGCTAAACACAAACATAATTGCAGATGTATGGCAGTCACAATTATTGTGGAAGGAGGAGATATATCAGCCCAAAGACAATATCCTTACCCAGAACAGGCAAATCCATATATAGAAAAGACTATCAAGTCTTTACTGACACAGGGAGTACTACGTAGATGTACTTCCACTGCCAATTCCCCTGTTTGGCCCATAAAGAAAGCAGATGGTTCTTGGTGTCTCACAATTGATTACAGATGCCTGAATAAGGTCACACCCACTTATGCCCCTATAGTGGCCAAGATGTCAGATCTAATCAAGTCCTTTGATCCAGAGGCTGTGTAGCTTACTGTCCTTGCCATCAGTAACAGCTTTCGGATACCCTACCATCTGGAGGTAGCGGTGAATGATAATGCGTTAGTGGCTGTGGCTTCACAAGAAAGGCATGGGAAAATCAGACCTGGGGCCTATTCCTCAAGTTCAATTGGTGACATTAAATGTAAGTATGAAAATTGTGAAAGTACCTATTGGCAACCAGCTGGGCCATACAACAGTTTTAGTTTCTAATTGGCCTCAGCCCAATCATATTACACTCATCGCACACTCCCCTTCAGTTCTTACTGTCCAACAGGGTAAAAGATGGGCAAGTCTCAAATGCTCACCTAGCCCACTAGGCATTGCTGCTGCAAGGAAAAGATACTGCAGTAAAACCTATTAGAACATCATCTTTATTACCAACTGACCTACTGTATCAAGGAGAGCCATATGTGTGCCCAATCTTGATCAACTGGATCTAAGGGGAGAGGAAAATCAAAAGCTTTTCCAACCATTCATCCAGGGAACAGATTCCGTTAATCATTTCTTTGTTAACAGTTCTAGTTATTACCATCCAGGCAAACCTTATACAGGGTTTGATATCTATGCAGTTCTTCCCAAGGAGAAAGGAGTGCCTTGGGAGAAGGCATATTCATGCATTACACATTCAGCTCAATATACTGAATTAGCAGCAGTGGCTTGCATATTGAACTGTGTGCAGTTCTCCATCACCACCACATCCCAAAGTATCTGTCTGTTTTCAGACTCCGCATAGGTATGCAATTCTCTCACAGAGTTTCTACCCATGTTGGGAGACAAATGGGTTCACATCTTCTGATGGCGCACCTATTAGGTATGCATCACTGATAAAATCTATCCACTGGTTAGCAGTTACAATCACTGTCCCAGGGTGGCCACTTCTTAGGATGGATGTGCAACAGTATTGTGATAACTGTTTGGCATGTGCCCAAGCTAATCCAACTCCATCCAAAAGAAATGTACCATTGAAATCTCAGGTGTAGGAAGGTCCTTGGATGGCTTAGCCGACTGACTTTGTAGGTCCTTTACCAAGGACTCAAAGAGGTAACCAATACTATTAGTGGTCGATCCTTTTTCAAAGTGGGTAGAGGCATTTCCTCTTAAGGCCAATACTGCAAAAGCCACCACCAAGGTCCTAGTAGAGCAAATCTTCTCTCAGTGGGGGATCCCTGCAAAGATAGAATCAAACCAGGGATCACATTTCACTGGACAGTTCTTTAGGGATTGTCTTAAATTAATGAGAGTCCCGCAGAGACTACACATCCCATATAGACCACAGTATCTGGGATGGTGGAATGAACCAATTGGATTATAAAAAGTGATATTGAGGAAACTGGTTGATGCCAATGGACATAACTGGAACACTCTCATGCCTGTAATTGTAATGGCATTGAGAGCAACACCAGCTGCATCTACTGATAAAACACCCTTTAAAGTGATGACAGGCCGATTGATGCGATTACCAAACCATTTAATCTGACACAAGAGGCAGTCAGTTAGAGGGAATAAAAATGGATACCTACAGAATCTGTAAAAACATTTAAATCAAATCCACTTTCAGGTAGCAGCCAAATTGGGAAAATCCAAAGGAAAGGCAAAGGCTTACTTTGACAAAAAACAGAGAGAGAATACTCGGAAGGTTAAAGACCAAGTAATGCTGTCATTGTATAAAGCACCAGAACATGGGCTGTGTAACCGACGGATCGGACCCTTCTGAATCATCAATAAACTCAGTTCATCAGTGTATAAAATTAGGATAACAGGAGCCAAGCATAATAGAGACAGAATCTATCATACTAATTAGTTAAAGCTGTATCGATCATTCCGGTTGCAGGAGCAATTTTCTCCTCCGGACTTAAGTGAACAGCATTCAACAGAATCGCGACAACTGGAGCCTAGCAGATTGCAACCATGAAATGGACATTGACATTTTTGATTTACTACACCCTTATTGTTGCTCTAAGGGTAAGACTGAGCCAAAATCACAAATCTGGGACTGAACTATTACAACCCCATGAAACCAGACAACACGGTCGTGCTCAATTGCCTGAGCATGTGAAACACGACATACCAACACAAAAGAAGCGGACTATTATACTCAACCCAAGACTTATCCACAGGAAGGGCAATTTACTGTTTATAATATGCATGACATAACCCAACTGTTAAATGAGATCCAACGTAAAATTAATCAGCTGATCATTTTAAACAATGATCAGCACAGAGATCAACACTTAGGAAAGGAGATTATATACTCTGCATATGGGGAATATGTCGTAAATGCAAGCACTGATGTATTACGATCCTTAAGATTGGGAAAGGTTCCTAACTTAATTAAAAATGAGCAACTGTTAAGTTGGTACTGTCCCAAGTGTTTTCAAAAGCTGGAAGAGGAACAATCCACATGTTTGGATTCATGCCAGCATTTATCAGTGGTGCTATGAGAGAAATGGGAGCCGTGACACCCTTACCCCGATCGAGACAGTTGTTTTCTTTCTAAAGATTGTATGATGGCACAATCCTTGTATGTCTCATTCACTGTCTTGTTACCAGTGTTTGACCCAGACAAGGATGTGTACAGGCAATTGGTTGTTGTCCATTCTAGAGGTCACCTCAAAGACAACATCTATAGGGAACGCATTAGTGCACCTCCCCTGGTGGTCTGTCACACTCCAACTCAGACTTGGAAAGTGCCGCAGATGGCCTGTTGCACTGAAAAAGGGCCTCAGTATATCTGTAGGTGTAATGTATTTGAAACAGACATTGTTCTGTGTGGACTGCAGAGAGAGAAAGTATAGAATTCATCACATCCACTGGGTCAGCCTCACTAGGCATGAAAGACTCCGATGGAGAGGGTGACCTTTGCTGGAAATAACCAATTTTGTATGGGTTACCAAGCAAAAGACATACCAATATGGTCCCCTGGAGTGTTCTGTCACAGAACCAAATTTTTGTTTTGCTCCAAAGCAACCTACTTTGATAGGGAATTAAGTTATTTCCCCTATTCCCACTTTTGAAAACATTACCATTATTCAGTCCAACCCAGCCTATCATCTTTATGAAAATGGCATTGAAACTACCCCCATAAATACTTGTTTATTAGGTTTTGATTTTAAATTAGTCAAATAAACTCTAAGTTAGCTTTGCTAGCTCTTAGCATTAGCTTCTTCTAAGCACTGCATCTCTTACTCAAGAATTGAGAAAACTGAACCACGAGGCTGGTCCTGTGTCTCTTATCACCAGGTTATCGAGGAAGGGTGTGAGTATATTAACCAAAGCTTTGTAGTATATAGTACCATACTACCATATGTATCTTTTGAATAACAGTAATGCAATTGTAACTTTGTAACTCTGATTATTTTAACCATTTAATTACTATTTCATTGATTTTAATAAAAAGTCTTTACGGCTATATCGGCCTCAGTGTGAGCTTCCTGTCATACTCCCGAACAAGAACTTTAATCTTCTGATCAAACAGATTGGCAAGCCTAAAACCCATACTATCCAAATTAATAGTATTAACACTATAAATCAGGCAACAGTCATTTAGTCCAACCCCCCTGCTCAAAGCAGGACCAATTAAGTCATCTCAGCCAGGGCTTTTTCAAGCCTGACCTCCCTAGGTAACCCATTCCAGTGCTTCACCACTCTCCTAGAGAAAAAGCTTTTTCTAATATCCAACCTAAACCTCCCCCACTGCAACTTGAGACCATTACTCCTTGTTCTGTCATCTGGTACCACTGAGAACAGTCTAGATCCATTCTCTTTGGAACCCCCCTTCAGGTAGTTGAAAGCAGCTATCAAATCCCCCCTCATTCTTCTCTTCTGCAGACTAAACAATCCCAGTTCCCTCAGACTTGCCTCATAAATCATGTGCTCCAGCCCCCTAATCATTTTTGTTGCCCTCCACTGGACTCTTTCCAATTTTTCCACATCCTTCTTGTAGTGTGGGACCCAAAACTGGACACAGACTCCAGATGTGGCCTCACCAATGCTGAATGGAGGTCAATGATCACGTCCCTCAATCTGCTGGCAATGTTCCTACTTATACAGCCCAAAATGCTGTTAGCCTTCTTGGCAACAAGGGCACGCTGTTGACTCATAGCCAACTTCTCGTCCACTGTAACCACTAGGTCCTTTTCTGCAGAACTGCTGCCTAGCCACTTGGTCCCTAGTCCATAGTAGTGCATGAGATTCTTCCGTCATAAGTGCAGGACTCTGCACTTGTCCTTGTTGAACCTCAGATTTATTTTTGCTGAATCCTTTAATTTATCTAGGTCCCTCTGTATCCTATCCCTACCCTCCAGCATATCTACCACTCCTCCCATTTTAGTGTCATCTGCAATCTTGTTGAGGGTGCAATCCACACCATCCTCCAGATTATTAATGATGATATTGAACAAAACTGGCCGCAGGACTGACAGTTGGGGCACTCCGCTTGATACCAGCTGCCAACTAGACATGGAGCCATTGATCACAACCCGTTGAGCCGGATGATCTAGCCAGCTTTCTATCCACCTTATAGTCCATTTATTTAGCCCATATTTCTTTAACTTGCTGGCAAGAATACTGTGGGAGACCATATCAAAAGCTTTGCTAAAGTCAAGGAATAACACATGCTTACATCAGCTCTGTTCCAACCAACACTGATATTTTGCTCTGGGACCTGATTCTCAATTCCATTCCAGCTGCTTCACCTACTATGACAGTTTTGCAGCAAGCTTTGTGCTGCCAAACTGCTAACCTGGAATTTCCCTAGCAGCTTTGGAGGGGGCGCAGCCAGCATCGGCCCCAGGGTTTTTGGTGCCCTAGGCTCAGGGCTGGCTCGCCGGTCCCGCAGCTCCAGTGGACCTCCCTCAGGCATTCCTGCAGACGGTCTGCTGGTCCCGCGGCTCCAGAGGACCTGCCGCAGGCGTGCCTGTGGATGCTCCACAGGAGCCGCGGGACCAGCGGACCCTCCACAGGCACACCTGCGGGAGGTCCACTGGAGCAGTCTGCCGCCCTCCCAAATCCTGGTAGCCTAGGCGAGCGCCTAGGTCGCCTAAATGGAAGTGCCGGCCCTGGGTGCAGCAGATGCAGTAGTGGGTCTGTGTCTCCCTCCTACCCTTTTTGGCCCCTGTGTAGGAGGTATGGCCAAGAGAGAAGAGGCTTTGGAACAGGACTCATGGGTCTTTGGGGGGGGGGTTGTGGGGGTGATGGGGGAAAGGAGCTACTGACAAGGTTACATAGTGATGTCATTACTAGACTAACTGTCTTCCAGAGTAAAACAGTAAAAGCCCTTAATTGTTAGCAATGATCTAACACATGGTGGGATAGATCCTGATTTTGGTTATGCCCATGTAAATGAGATCAGGATCCAGCCCAGTTACTGTGTTATCACAGATGCCTCATCCTCTTTGAGGTGAAACGTGCAAGGTCATGCATTTAGGGATTAATAACAAGAATTTTTGTTATAAGCTGGAGATGCATCAGTTGGAAGTAACAGAAGCGGAAAAGGACCTCAGAGTATTGGTTGATCACAGGATGACTATGAGCCACCAATGTGATATGGCCATGGAAAAAGCTAATGCGGTCTTGGGATGCATCAGGTGAGGTATTTCCAGTAAAGATAAGGAGATGTTAGTACCGTTATACAAGGCACTGGTGAGACCTTATCTGGAATATTGTGTGCAGTTCTGGTTTCCCATGTTTAAGAAGGATGAATTCAAACTAAAACAGGTACAGAAAAGGGTTACTAGGATGATCCAAGGAATGGAAAATCTGTCTTATGAAAGGAGAGTCAAAGAGCTTGGCTTGTTTAGCTTAACCAAAAGAAGGCTGAGGGGAGATATGATTGCTCTCTAGATATGATTGCTCCGGTGAGGTGGCTGAGTGGTTAAGGCAATGGACTGTAAATCCACTGTGCTTTGCACGCATGGGTTCGTATCCTATCCTCATAAGATGCATTTAGTGGGGGGAGGGATAGCTCAGGGGTTTGAGCATTGGCCTACTAAACCCAGGGTTGTGAGTTCAATTCCTGAGGGGGCCATTAAGGGAACTGGGGTAAAAATCTGGGGATTGGTCCTGCTTGGAGCAGGGGGTTGGACTAGATGACCTCCTGAGGTCCCTTCCAACCCTAATAGTCTATGATTCTAAGTATATCAAGACAAAGCTTAATAAGCTTATGGAGGGGATAGTATGATAGGATAGCATTATTTTGGCAATTAATTTATCTTTGACTACTAGCAGTAAATATGCCCAGTGGTCTGTGATGGGATGTTAGATGGGGTGGGATCTGAGTTACTACAGAGAATTCTTTCCTGGGTGTCTGGCTGGTGAGTCTTGCCCACATGCTCAGGGTTTACCTGATCACCATATTTGGGGTCGGGAAGGAATTTTCCACCAGGGCAGATTGGCAGAGGCCCTGGGGGGTTTTCGCCTTCCTCTGCAGCGTGGGGCCTGGGTCACTTGCTGTAGGATTTTCTGCACCTTGAAGTCTTTAAACCACAATTTGAGGACTTCGAGAGCACAGACATAGGTTAGGGGTTTGATACAGCAGTGGGTTGGTGAGATTCTGTGGCCTGCATTGTGCAGGAGGTCAGACTAGATGATCAAAATGGTCCCTTCTGACCTTAAAGTCTACAAGTCTATGAGGAGCAGGGAAGAAGTGTGGGAATCTCAGATACTGCTGCTGCCACTGTGTCAGGGTGAGTTCACTGAGCTGTAATAATTGATTGTATCTTTGGCTGGTTCTGGTGCAGTTAATCTTTGCTTAGTCTCTAAGTGGCCTGAGACTCAGAGAGCAGCAGGTTTGTCAGGCTTCTCTAAAGACTCTGGGCCAAATCTACACCTGGGTCCAAATTCTGCTCCCGGTCATAGATATCCAACTCCATTGACTTCAGAAAGGCTGCCTGGGTGCAAGGGAGCAGAATTTGGCTCTGAGGTGCTGTTGCATTGACTTACACCTTGTCTGCATGATAAAATTGCCCTGGCTTAACTTAGCCAGTGATTTTTGAACCCATGTAGTGAAGACAGTGCAGAAGGCTGTGTAGACACACGTAGTTTGTTTAAACCAGGCCTAGTGCAGTTTAGTCTATGGCAATGGGCAAGGCCTTGGAGTAAACGGGCTTGCTCTGGGGAAGTCAGCAAGGTAAAGTGGTGGGGGGAATCCCTTCCTTGCTGACCCGCAGCTGTGGAATGGCATCATTGCTGCTCTGACTACTGCCACTGCAGCCAACCACCCAGTCAGCAGAGCCCCTGTGCCCCAGCCCTAGCACCCGTAGTTCAGCATCTTTCAAATTCTTGATAACTGAGCCCCTCTTCAGACAAATTAAACCTACTGATGCTCCTTTTACCCCATCACATGCTACTGAAGGACCATCTTCATGTTTACACCTCCCAGGTCCCTCCAAGTTGGGAAAGGCTGCACTAGTGGATCCCCCAGCCATTCCCCTGCTCTGCTGGGCCTCCAACCTTTCTATGTGACCCCCAGGTACAGATGAGCAACAACCATTCCGATCCAAGAGGAATCTCTGCACCTGCGGAAGTGGTCGAAGTTATACCCCAAATCATGCAATGAAGTTGTAAATTGGAGTCTGTATCTGTTTACTATCCCCTGGCTTCAACATACAGCTGCTTCAGCCAGGCCCAAGCATCTAGAATTGAACTGTCCTAGTAATACATCCAATACAATGCTACAGAATCATGTCTTTTTTCTTTGCCAGCCATAAAGAAATACACAAGCCCAATGAGCCATGTTTTATCTTTAACGCCAGCCGGGTGTCAATGTATTCACACAGCAGTGTCTGTACCAAAGCAGCGTGCGAAAGCTACATAGATTTACAGAGTTTATCACATTGCATAAATCTGTCCTTTTCAAACACAAACTATTCAGTAGATCAATAGGCCTGGCATCATATTCTAAAAATCGATGGCCTGTGACAATTTACAGGATAGGTAAGCAAATAAACTGAACTTCCCACGCAATGGTGCACTGCATCTCAAGGGGTTCAGAAGAGACACTTTGTTCACATCACTACTCCAACTATCCTGTCCACCAGCCCTGGGGAGTTGCAAGTCTCCAGCAGTGGCAGAATTAGATCAAGCCGTGTGATAGTGCATTGATCATTTCTAATGCTGGCCTATGATGTTTTACATGCATCTGTATTTAGCCAGTGACTATACAAAGGCAACAGAAAAAGCAGACATGTCAGACAGTGCTTTATTATCAGTGAGAAGCAGTTTCCTAGTCATGTCTATTGAGCCCAGGAGCAATTCTGACACTGGCAGAGCTATGTTGTTTGTCCTGATAAGTCCACAAGCTGTTCCAGCTCACACTTCCACCTAAAAGAGACATCTCAAAGACATGCATGGAGAGGGCTCTGAACCAGCCTGGCTTAATGCTGGCAGAGTGCATGTGTGAAATTGCTCACGCAGCCAGGGTGGGGACTGAGCTGAGCTCGGGTAGCACTGGAGAAGCCAAGAAGTAAATAGCAACCAAGATCCTTTCAGCATTTCATATTTACCTGGAGAGTTCCCCCTGGGTCCCCACCTCTAACTTGTCCTGATGTTACCCAGGACTGGCTCAGACATATGAGGACAGGAAGAGGAGCTTCTGCAACAGCTAGCCCCATCTCCTCTCTCTAATGGATTCTACCTTCTAAGTTTACCATCCAGATTAGGGGCCATTGAAGTCAACAGAGCAAGCCTGCCTTGCACTCGCTGAGGATTCTTTAATTACATTCTCTTCCATAAGCTCACTTAGTGTCAAAAAACCATATCCTTAGTCCATTAGCCCACCTCCAAGACGAGATGAATACTGCATGGCTCCAGACACAATTATGCTGACCAGGGTCAATGCTGGCACTTTTAAATTCGGGGGTAAAATTGCAGCGTGCATGGCTGTGACGGTGCTGCCCATGGGAGCCAGCTGAGGTCACTCAATCAGGGTGAACTGCAAACAAAACGGGGCAGACAAACCCCAAACGCTGGTAGTTATTCCAATACTTAGATTTACCAAGCCAGCACAAAACAGCTTCTATAGTACCTCACTGGTCACTTAGAAGTCCAAACCATGCAGTTCCCTTAAAGTGCTCAGCCTCAGGCCTCCGTCCAGACACAACTGTCAGATATGATGATGATTCCTGAAAATCTTACTTTATCATATAAAAGAAAAGGTTCTTCCAATCCCAAAGGATCAGCCACATACCCAGGTCCAATTATAATTTAGATCTTACCCAAAATACATGCTATAGCCAATTCTTATTAACTAAGCTAAAATTTATTAGAAAAGAAAAGAGAGAGAGTGTTGGTTAAAAGATCAATACACATACAGACTTGAATTCAGTTCTTGAGGTTTAGATACATAGTAGAGGTGAGCTTGTAGTTGCCAAAAGTCACTTTAGAAATATTCCATAATTTATAATCCAATGTTAATATTCAAGGTGACTCCAGTCAGTGACTGGGATCTCAGTCCTTGTGGCTTAAGGTTTCCCCTTCTTGAAACCCAAAGCAGATCTGAGGGTATGTCTACATCTAAAATTTTGCAGCGCTGGTTGTTACAGCTGTATTAGTACAGCTGTATAGGGCCAGCGCTGCAGAGTGGCCACACTTACAGCAACCAGCGCTGCAAGTGGTGTTAGATGTGGCCACACTGCAGCGCTGTTGGGCGGCTTCAAGGGGGGTTCGGGGAACGCGAGAGCAAACCGGGGAAGGAGACCAGCTTCGCCGCGGTTTGCTCTCGCGTTCCCCGAACCCCCCTGCAAACCGCAGGGAAGGAGACCTGCTTGCACAGGGGTTCGGGGAACGCGAGAGCAAACCGGGGAAGGAGACCAGCTTCGCCGCGGTTTGCTCTCGCGTTCCCCGAACCCCCCTGCAAACCGCAGGGAAGGAGACCTGTTTGCTCGGGGTTCGGGGAACGCGAGAGCAAACCGGGGAAGGAGACCAGCTTTGCCGCGGTTTGCTCTCGTGTTCCCCGAACCACCCTGCAAACCGCAGGGAAGGAGACCTGCTTGTTCGGGAACGCGAGAGCAAACCGGGGAAGGAGACCAGTTTTGCCGCGGTTTGTTCTCGCGTTCCCCGAACTACCCTGCAAACCGCAGGGAAGGAGACCTGCTTGTTTGGGGAACGCGAGAGCAAACCGCAGGGAAGGAGACCTGCTTGCTTGGGGTTCGGGGAACGCGAGAGCAGACCAGGGAAGGAGACCAGCTTGATTACCAGACGCTTCCTCAGGTATGCTGGGATACCTGCTTACTCCACGGAGGTGAAGAAAAGCGCTGGTAAGTGTCTACATTTGATTACAAAACGGGAGACAAAACAGGAGTACGGCCAGCGCTGCAAACAGGGAGTTGCAGCGCTGGTGATGCCCTGCAGATGTGTACACCTCCTAAGTTGCAGCGCTGTAACCCCCTCACCAGCGCTGCAACTTTGTGATGTAGACAAGCCCTTGAGATGAAGAAGGATCTTGTCCCAGGCTTCTTATACATTTCCAGCAGCCTTTCGGCCTGAGAAAACAATAGGCTTAACTCCTTCTCCCAAACAGCCTGGCAATTAGCACAGAGTAATTTATTCATTAAACAGTTCAGATACAGGTTACCACAACCTTCAAAAAGACACACAGACAATAATACTATTTCACTCGAGTATCATCATAAATGCTAATATTCCTTTTTTGATCTTTGAATTAAAACTATAGCAATAGACAAGACTTGTTTGCTGACATCCCAAGACCTGAGCAAACATCTACCCTTCTACCTCCAACAATGCAGACTTGCATTTCAAAGCTCTATTCATTTACATATCTTGCTAACCAGTTCTTAAGGTTCACCCATGGGTCGGGTCAGTCGGTGAGGTGAGTTAATTAACTCTTTCTGGCCCTGTCACCTTTTAATGAGATATTATATTATACTCATAACTTCACAATGGCACATAAACGTGGAGTGTTTGACGCTTACTTCCAATTAGTATATTCAGTTCTAATTTACTATAGCATGATCCAATCTATCCTTGTCAGATCAGTAAAGGGATAATTGAGCAATTTCCTCTGAACAGCAGACTCTTTCAAAGGAAACCAGCTACCTGTTCAAAAAACATTTTGATTTCAGTGCAGAGCTGTTTCTTCGTTGGGAGCAAGAGTGGGAGGATTTAAAAATATAGTCTCATACAGGAGCCAGTGGGAGTGGGAGTGGGAAAGGTATTGTGAAATCAGAAGTCTAGAGCTGTTCCAATAAGGATACCTCCTTCCCCAAGGGAGCAGGGATGGTCCCAAGCATTCAATGGTGTAGGAACAGGGCACATGCATTCTTCCCATGTTTCTCCTTTAGCCAAACAGCAATTCCATGTGCTATATATGCTCCCTGGAGCAGGCACCATATGTTAGTTCTGTGTTTGTATAGCAAATAGCACAATGGGTCCTGGTCCATGAATGAGGCTTATAGGTGCTTTGTAATACACGACATTTATAACAGTAAATGGAGCAAGTCCAGCCTGTTCCAGCTGAGCTCCTGGCCCATGATTTTCAGTTATAAACTTCATTAGATTCAATTATCTTTTTTAAAAAATTTGATCTGCAGCCTCGGAGTCCGATTCTCCATGTGCCGCCATTATGCAGCTGAGTAACTCATTTAAACCAGTGTAAATGTGCTCAGAATCAGGCTCAGGGAGCTTAGCACCAAAGAAAGGGGCTGGCTTTCAAATTCAAAGCGGAAAATGTGATTTTCTTTTACAGATGTTTAGGCTCTTCTGCTTCCCATTCCAACTGAGCTCTTCCACTGTAATTATAAAATGTTCTTGATGTCTGAGGGGGAGGCTAGTTGCAGGCTAGGTTAATAGATAAATGTAGTAGAATATAGTGGAATATACCAGATCCTCAAAGGTATTTAGGCATCAGTATATTCAGGTGTACGTGAAAACAGTTCAGGGACAAACACTAATCTTAGCGCTATATAACTGAGTGATCCATAAGCTACTTAGTCTGTTATACACTAGACTTACCAGGGGGAAAAAAAGAGAATTATTGCTTTTTCCTTCACGTCAAGTGAGGTTTCTAGACTCCAATAAAAAGAATACAGCTTTTCATCTTGGAAAAAAAATGAGTCTCTGCATTGGGGCCTCTAAATCATAGAGCATGAGTTGAACAGATCCATTTAGAGAAAAGCTTCCGAGACTGAGAAAATGGAAGAATTAAAAGGGTCACTCCTGAAAACAGAACTCTCTCCCCTAGGGGACTGTCATGGTAATCGGGGCTTTGGCATCCTATCCCAGTTGTAAGTCTAACTATGGGGAAATAGATAAAAGTTTTAAAGGTCACAATAATCTGAAACAATAAATATCGGTTGGAAAAGGAGATGGAAAAGCTGCATTCATCCAAACAAGAAGGCTGACTGATAGGACTCCATGCCTGTGTTAAGATCAGGCCTGGGAAACAAGAGAAGTGTAGGACTGGGAATCAGTGAACCAAACTGGTGACTCAGAAATTAGGCCTAATTGGTGGACACAATAATGAGAGTACGGGCAATTCTACCCAGCACTCCCTTTTGGGGTCCTTTGGGGAGATGCTGGCTGAGTGAAAGATGGGAGAAAGGAAGGGATATGCTTCATCATCCTGGCTGCCACCCCTACCATCTCCTGGGACCCCCAGGATCCACTGGGACACGACTGTCCTTCACTGATCCTGAGAGATGTCCTGATCAGACCAAAAGAGGGACCCAGCTGACACTGTCACCAATCTCAGCTCCACCTTAATCCCCCAAACCATCTGGGAGGTGAGACTTTGTCACCTCTACCCCCTGTTGTGTGTCCTTTTTTCTCCCTATTTCTCTCTTTTTGCTGTCTGTTTAATAAGAGCCTGGCTTAGCCAACCAAGACTGGTTATTTTGCCTGATGATGATACAGGGCTCAAAGTGGCTGATTAGACCATTGGCGGTTGCGGTGTTTCTCCAGCAGTGATCCTGCAAGTGAGAGTCAATACCAGAGACACCCTTTGTGTGTTTGTTTTGTCTTCAAGGAGGCCAGCCCAACCTTAGTAGCTATAACAACGGCTCCAGCTCATTTCAACTAAATTCTCTTCCCCCCAAATTGGACAGTTGTTCCCATCTTTAATACAGTGAAAAGACTGTCAAATTCAGGGGTGGGGGTGGGGGAGTCCTTCTAAAGACTCTTTCCAGGTAATGGGAAACGGAACAAGGGATGCTGCAACACTGAACGTCATATGTAATACTTTATATTTCAAATGCTTTCACTGTTTTTCCTTCTTTTCTGTGTCTTTAATACAAGGATGGTATGTTTGCCAGGGTGCTAAGCAGGCTGAGGGCTCTGTATATGCACCTTGAATGCTGCACATGATTTTGGACGGTGACAGGGTCATGTTAACATCTTTCACTCCTTGGGCCCATCTCTTCCTTCGAAAATCATCCAACAGGCCTTGGCTTCCAATTGGTTCCAAGGAGTGGAATGAGAACCCTTTCTAACCTGTTACTCACTGTCACCAGCTGGGCACCACCACAAGGGGTTTGTTACATCAGATGGGGCTGCACTACGAGCCCTGTGGGGTGGTAATGCACCAAGGAGTGCCGCATGCCTGGCCGCATGCCTGGCAGCACTGGGACAAATTCCTTTCTGGGGTAACTCAGCTGGCTTGAATTGAACAAACACTAGAGCTGCATTTGGCGCAGGGAGTCTGCATAGGGCAGGGGTCAGTGTAACACCTGCTGAGACCCTGAGGCCAGTGTGCTCACTGATGGCCCTGTTACACCTTTTAGTGAGGTGTGGAATGCACTCCCCTCCACTGCAGCCACTCAGGCAGTCCCCCCGGCACAGAAACTCCCCCTCGGGGCTATTCTGTGCGGCCAGCAGTGTAAATACCTTCTGGCTTCCCCTCCCTTTTGCACATAGGCAGCACGTGCCGCCCAATGACAGTCGCCAGCTGCGTGGAAGGCTAAGGGGAGGTGGGACATGGCTCCCATCACCTAACTGGAGCAGCCACAATACAGCTGTGAATGAATATGAGGAGCAAGTTCTCTATACCTTTAAGGAGCTGGGCCTAAGACACTATGGCTGAGTGCCTGTGGATATCTTTATAGTTTCCAACATCCTCCCATTTAGTGTTAGGTACTACTAAGGTAGCATTTGCTACAATGAAGATAGAACCCCTCCCCGCCCCCCCAGGATGGCATATAAGTGGTTGGACTCACTGCCTCAGTGCCCCCTAGTGCCAGAGCTTCTCACTGCAAGGATTCTTGCCCCATCGCCCTTGTGGAGCGTCCTGTTCAGATCCTTTTTGGGGTAACAAAAATTCAGACAAACATCCAAAGCTTCTCAACAACTCAGCCCTTCCTCTGTGCTCCATCTTCATTCCCCTTCATAGGTGCCGACTCTGTGGGTTGCTCCAGCCCTGGAGCACCCATGGGAAAAAATTAGTGGGTGCTTAGCACCCACAGGCAGCCAGCTACTCTGCTCTCCCCCAGCGCCTCCTGTCCGCTGGCAGCCCTGCTGATCAGCTCCTCCCAGCACCTCTCGCCCGCTGCGATCAGCTGTTCTGCAGCGTGCAGGAGGCGCTGGGGAGAGGGAGGGAAGGAGGAGCGGGGACAGAGCACATGCAGGGATGGAGGTGGAACTAACCAGGAAAAGGTGGGGCAGGGGCAGGAAGAGGTGGGGCTGGGGCTTGGGGAAAAGGGTCAAGTGAGGGCGGTTGTGGGGTGGAACAGGGGTTTGAGCATGCCGGGGGCCTGGAGGAAGCCAGCACCAGTGTTTTCCTTTCTGGGCTACTTTCTCAGCCTTTTTTGAGGCCCAGCTGTCTAGTAAATTTTCACCCAACACCTCAGTCTCACTCCTGCTGGCTGAGAAGCAACTAATTTCTTCCAGCACATCTGTGGTAACTGTGACTAATGTGCTTTTAACTCTTTTAGACTGGTTTCACCCCACCACACTGCATCCTTCCGTTCTTCCTCCCTGTGGCGTGACAGGCTGCAAACACACTCATGGTGGAATCTGGAGAGTCACTAATCCACGCATCATACGACTCACAACAACCATCGCTCCCCACTGCTCTACAAAGAATTAACTGCAGAAGGCTAGCACAAGCTCGCATCCTATGCTCACTAGCTACACAGCTGTGCATTTACTTGTAACTTGTGAAGCATTATAAATAATTCAAACTAAATGACAATGGTGGAAATAAATAAGCCAAGTCCATTATGTGATGCATTAACCTGGCTTGTTAGAACTGGGTTTATTAATTTACAGTGAGATTCACCTCTGGACAGAAGAGTAGCACGTGGCCTGCGTCTCACTTATATTCCACTAAAGGCTAGTTTCAAGGTCATAAATGGTGCAGAAGCCTTGCACTGTCTGTCTGTACTGGGCTGAATTTCACCCTTAATGAGCTGAAGTAGTGCTCTCTGCTCAGCCAAATTATGTTCAAGTAATATTGGCATAAATAACCAAATTAGCAACAGAATTCTCTTTGAGATGTTAGTTTTGTGTCTCTGGAATGTTGTTTGGAGCCAATTTGTGGTTATCTCCCCACCTAAAGGCTTGTTTACACAGAAACTTAGGAAAACTAACGCAAATTAGCTCAAAGGGTGAATTTAAAGTGGATTAATTAAATTGCATTAAAACACTGTACGGATGCTCTCATTAAGCAGCTTTAGTTTCATTTAATTTAAAGCTGCATTTTGGGAATGAATTAATGCAGTTTTGCTAATTCACTTCAAAAATTAATTCCAATTAATTTTCCTGTGTAGACAAGACCTAATGGTAAAATCCATCATCCTACTGGGCTACTGTTAATAAAAGCAATTTGGATTTCAATTGTCAATGACTCTGTGCCATGTTCATGTTGCAGCAGACCCTGATTTTAATGCGAGTGCACCTTTCCAAGGAAGATGGGTTGGGTTGACAACACAAGTTCCTTCCCTGGGCCTTGTCTTTTAAACTCTTATTTGCTTTTATGGACTTTTTACTTCAAGACGTTCCGGGATAAGAGACTTTGCAAAAGCAGGCTATGAATGATTTAGTAACTGTTTCAAAGTCCTGTGCACTCAATCCCCGGGGAGGGATCTGCTAGAACGCACAGTTATTTGAAATTTGCATGGTTTGTTGAAAGAACAACACCGAATGGGAAAAGAGGTATTCGTAAGGGGTTTATTAACTGCAGGAGCATCTCCTCTTGGCCAGATGTAGGGTAGTGGCTCTCTGCCCAGATGACAGCCCCTGACAACAGCTGTTCCATCACTGTGGTGGTCTCCTTTTCTGCAACTTGGCCCTCTGGCCAGGTCACACTTTAGTCCATCTCTTCTGGGGTAACATAGTCCAATGACATTACAGCAGGTCTTCCATTGGGTTTCTGGAGTTTGTGGTCCTTGCTCCATTTATCTCAGGGGTTTTCATCCCACCTCCCTTGGTGGCTGATAGGAGAATTCTGGGCCTCCCTCTACTCTGGGCTCCATCTCAGGGACCCTGTAGGCAAAAGCCAAGGTCTAAACTCTCAGACTCCTTATGGCCTGTTTCCTACCTTTTCTGTTCCACAGAGAATGACTACAGACTCTCTCCCTGAAGCCCCCTTTCTCCTTTTTTCTCTTCTTGGGTTTTGTGGCATAGCAGATGTCATTCCTGAGTCTATCTGACTGCCATGCACTGTACTTTGTATCTCATTCATGACTTAGAATTCATGGTATTCGTGAAGAATTAAAGAGAGAGTTTTTTCACTGGGCCCCATTTTCCTTGTATTCTTGATAGATGTTGCAAGGAAAAATAGATACTTTAAGGCCTCTGCATTTTCTGGATGTAAGCAGAGTCAGGATGAGCTCTACCCTGACATCTGGTGGTGATTTATGGGGAGAGTGGAAAGGAATTTTAGGTATTTGCATTGGCACACCCGCCTCACCTAGCATAGCCCACGGCAGCCTGGGATGGTTATTTTGACAGCTCTGGGATCCCTAATTTCTTTATTCCTCCTGCCCCACTAACAAAGTGTTGTCACCCTGATTATGTAAATGAGGAACTATGAGACTGCTTTATGACAGAGATGTCTCAATATAAATTAAGTAACACTTGCTAGACAAGGGACATGGGTTCCAAAACCCAGTGAACTGAGAGAGGTTGGGGACTGGTGTGTGTACCTGATGGTGTGGGCCCCTTTTGAGGGCCTGGAACACCAATTGCACATCCTCCTTTCTCCACTGTTAAAGAGTAAAGCTAATTTTGATTCCATTAGGAGTCCATCTAAAGGCTGCTGAGCTGAACTCATGGTGCACCAACACTGGGGCTCCCCTATTATGAGCTGAAATCACTTAAAGAGCTGAGCTGAGATCACTGAGTGCTGTGTTAACTAGTGGGGGAGCCTGAAGACCTATCACTAAGCGGCTGGCAGAGCGGAGCAGTTTGCAGCATGTTGGAGTAGCCCATGGAACAGTGAGCGGAGTGGAGCAGTTTGCGGGGATGGCTGGAGTGGCGGCACAGCTGGTGTAGTGGAGCTGGTCATGGTGAAGGCTGCAGCAGAACTCCACAGAGAGGTGGAGCAGTTGGCCTTGGCCCACGTAAGGTGCCCCTTACCACCCTGTGTGGGGCCCATCACCCTGTGGTTGCCCCAGGACCTGCCTGGGCAGACTTGCTGCAGAAAGCGCATGGTGTGGAAGGGCATGCTGAATGCTCTGAGGTCAGACCCAGAAAGGTGTAAGCTTCTTGCCCTGGAGACAGTATGCTCAGAGAGAGGAGGCTCTCCCAGAGTCCTGACTGGCTTTGTATGGAGTAGTTCCAAAGCATCCCAGCCTCCCCTTCCACACCATGCGCTTCCCGGAAGTCCGCACAGGCACTGACACTCTCTCCTCTGGCCTTTGTCTCTTTTCCAGGCATTAGGAGGCCACCTGATCTCTTTGTTCTCCAACACCTTCAGTTGGCACCTTGCAGGAGAGCGGCCCAGACCATCAGTTGCCCAGAGACAGGGTTTTGGCCATTATCTGTGCAGACGGCATAACACTGGCTCTACAACAATCACACCCCCTTATCCCACCATCTAGATCCTTGAGTAATGCATAGGGGAAACTGTGGCACCCACACAGTATTCAGAGAAAACATTAAGAACATTCCCACTTCGTAACACCTGTATACAACTAGTTATGTACTTTAAAGGGTGTAAAATAATCAAGTATTGTGCTAAACATAATGATACTCCAGACTGACCACCAAATTTAAGGTGCATGTTTTTTCCCCTCAGGTGAGGGCTCTGGGGTGGGGCTGGGGCTGAGGGGTTCACAGTGCAGGAGGGTGCTCAGGGTTGGGGTGCTGGGGGCACAGGCTCTGGGGTGGGGCATGGCTGGGGATAAGGAACTTGGGGTGCAGACAGGCTGCCCTAGGGCTAGGGCCAGAGAGGACTCCCCCACCCCCCACAGGCAGCAGCAAGCTCCAGGGAAGGACCCCTCCTCTTCCCCACCCCACCCCCCCAGGAGCACACTCACTCTGCACCAGGGTCACTGCACATGCTCCTAGGGCATCTCTCAGGTCCAGAAAGCCCACCTGCCTCCCCATGGTGGGTACCGGCGGGGGGAGTTGCCATCATGTGTGACCTCCCCTGCTGCTGCCCCTCACCATAGCCTCACTGGGGATGGGGGATGGGGCTGCCTCTGGCCCACCATGGGGCAGGAGTGGGGACTGCAGGGTGGTGGCTGGAGTGGGAGGGTAGGGTGTCACAAAATTCACCCAAGCCCCAGCTGCTCAGGTCTAGGAAGCCCCCCTCCCCCATATCCCCTGTGGTGGGTGGGTGGGTGCTGGGAGAGGGGACGGCCATCACATGTGGCTTCCTTCCTCCCCTGCTGCAGCCTGCTGCCCCTCACCCTAGCCTCACTGGGGATGGGGCTGCCCCTTGCCCAGCATTGGCAGGAGTGGGGGCTGCAGAGGGGGAGGGCGTGGATCACAGGTTCAAACCTCATTGAAGCCCCAGCAGCTGCTCAGGTGAGTGAGGTCCACTCCAGATGTCCATCTCCTGGCTGCAAGTCCCCTTGGCATCTCCTCCAGGTGGGAGTGGGGGGACGGGAAAGAGGTGCGTGCCTCCTCCTCTCTCCCTCTCCCTCTCCCCCTCCTGAGGTGCTCCAACAGTCTGCCCACTGCTGCTCTCTATAGCCTTAGGCAGAAACAGCAGCAGCCGCAACACAAGCAATTGAGAGAGACACCAGCTGATTTTTTTTCAGGCAGGTAAGCTCCGAGGTGGGGGGGCGGGGGCAACGCTTCAGGGCGTGGGGGTGGAGGGCGCTCCAGGCAGAGCCAGGGAAGAAACTCAGCTCCAAATATTGGTGGAGCACAGCCCCCAGCCTTGAATATTCCTGGTGCTCGAGCACCTCGAGCTCATATAACTTGCCACCCCTGGTGAAGCTGCATCTGCCAGTGAAGAGGCAGCAAAAGCCTACCCCGAACAATTAAAGAAAATCATAGAAGAAAAGAGCTATCTTCCAGAACAAGTTTTTAATGCTGATGAGATTGGGCTTTTCTGGAAAAAACTGCCCAATTGCACTCACATTTCAAAATCAGAAAGACAAGCCCCTGGCTTCAAAGCAGCTAAAGACTGTGTGACTGTGTTATTTTGTGGCAATGGGGCTGGGCATTTAATAAAGCCGGGATTGCTCTACAGGGCTGCAAATCCCTATGCCCTAAAAGGCAAGAACAAAAATCTCCTGCCTGTGTTCTGGCAATCAAATAAAAAGACTTGGGTGATGGCAGTATTATTTCTGGATTGGTTCCACAAGTGTTTCATTCCGGAGGTCAAGCGGTACCTCAAAGAGAAAGGACTTGACTTGGAAGTGTTGCTGATTGTAGACAATGTTCCTGGCTACCCTGCAGCACTCCAGTTTGCACATAATGACATTGAAGTCACGTTTCTCCCCCCCAATACCACCTCCATCCTCCAACCTCTCAACAAAGGCGTGAATCGCTGTTTCAAGGCCACGTACACGAGACTTAGGTTCTCACAGATACGTAGCACTGTGGCTGCTGATCCCAATCTTAATATGATGGAGTGTTGGAAGTTCTTCAACATTGTGGATTGCATCACTTACATTAAACAGGCAATGGATGCAATCAAGCTTGAAACAGTCAATGCATGTTGGCGAAACCTATGGAAGGAATGTGTAAATGATTTTAAGAGTTTCCCAACCATTGAAAAAGAAGTGAAATGCATTGTTCAGGTGGCCAGGCAAGTGGGTGGTGATGGTATTGTCGACATCCTTGAGGAAGAAATTGAAAAATTAATTGAGAGCCATACAGAAACATTGACTAACGAAGAGTTAGAGGAACTGATAAAATCGTCTACAGAAGACGAAGATGATGATGATGAACAGGAAGAGACAGCAAGTTGGAAATTGCTGAAGTATTCCAAACAGTGAAACAATTGAATGATTTAATTTCTGAATATGATCCCTCTATGGAACAAAGCCTCAAAATCACATGTAGTATTATGAACGATTTGAGACCATATCAAGAAATGTTAGAGCAGCTCAAGAGACAACAGCGACAGTTGCTGTCACCACGTTTTTCAAGGAAAAACAGCCAGCAGCAGATGACCTTACGCAATCAACTTCTCGAGCTGAACCAGAGCCAACCACTTCGTCTACAACTCGTTCTCTGTCACCCAAGCTCTCCATCACCTCCATTTCCTAGATTGATATCAAGCCCTGATTACCCCTGTAATTAAAAATACAGTACTGTAAAATTATATTTTGCATATGTACTCTATATACAGTACATTACTGTATACATTATACATATTACTGTACAGGGTTGTATGCACAAAACCATGTACAGTATACTGTACTTTATGTGCGATTTAAGGGATTTTAAAGGGTTATTTTGACTATATGCAATTTTCACCTTACGTGCTGACTTTAGAACCTAACACCCGCGTAAGATGCGACTCCACTGTATCTTCCATTTCCTGATGTATAAATAGAATACAAATTATTAGCAAATGCACATACCCCCTTCTCCTGACCAAACTAGCCCCTGGGAGCAAGAGCTCATCCCTATTCTCCAGTGCCCCGTTTCAGTGCCAGAGATGCCCAGCTGATCTTTGAATGTGCTCACAAACACCAGGGATAAAAGCACCTAGAGGACAAAGGAGCCTAAGACAAAGGAGCCTAAGTCTAATTGACTTTCAGGGGAACGTAGACCCCTAGAGGGCGAGGTCCTGAAAGGTGTGTGGACATCTAACCTCCACTGATTTCTGTCTGGGTCTTAAGACATTTTTGAAAATTGGGCACAGACTGCAAAATCACGTAGGCCCTTTTTGCATTTTTTTTTCAAAATCCTTCACCTAAAACAAACACACAAACAAAATACCCAACAAATAAGAGGGACCTATTTATGTACAAAACACATTAATGTGGGCTT